>NC_067401.1:445197317-445519400 GCF_016432865.1 Antechinus flavipes | reverse complement strand
TATAGGGATAATTCTGAGTCGTTCCACAATGCACATTTTCCAACTTGTAGATGTATATGATTTCCTATTAAGACCATGTGAATGAGCAAGTTCCTTTCCAGATCTAGATATATTCCAGCTTTTTTGTGTGTGTACTTATATTTTCTTTTGTAGCCCAAATTTCAATTATCCTTCTGTTTTATGGGAACTCCTTTCCAGTTCTCTTCCCCTAAAGATCAATCTTGAGTTCTGACATCTTCAACCTTAGAAGAACTTCTCTTTGACACTCTCTCTTGTAGAAAGGCTAAGAATTCAAGTGCATGAATTCTGTCCTTCCTAAAGTATCAACTGCAATAGGAAAATAACAGGAAACTAGGCGATAGCAAATGTAGACATAGATTCAATTAGGTTGCATGAAGAAGACCTTGAGAGAATAACCTGCTTGTTGTCCAGATAGTTTTACAGAGAATCACATGCATCAAGATTGATTTTTACTGTTGGCTACAATGACAAAGCTATGGATTTAATTAATACCAGGCAAAGACCTTGCCTGGAACAGTGTAGGGGTTGGATAGAAATGGAATGACAGTGGAGTGTCAAGAGAATCCAAACCTTGCCCAGTTAGTCCCCCTCCCTTTATGAAGAAAAATTACACCTAGAAGACAGTAAATGAAGAGAAGTTCTTGGCACAAGTGCAGCTGTGCGTTTTTTGCTACATGTGGATTAGAACCATTAGTCAAAAAAAATCAGTGACATGAAAATGTGTGGCCATTAAGGAGTAAAGATTTTCTTTCCAAATTGAAATATGCAGCCCATATCTCTACCTAGCAATTGCCAGAAGATAGAACTAACAATGATCTTTTAATATTTGGGGAGTATGCTCCACTGAGAAATCTTGACAAAATATATCTTCATTTTTCACCTCCAAAAGCTGGAGTAAAAGGAAATTTGTTGTCTTTTGGGATGGTACTAAGTCAATGTAACAAAGATAGTCTTATTCTTCCCTCTGACTTATCCATGTCACCCTACTCAATTCTCTGGAAGTCTGAGTCATCATGGAAAACAGGATAGAGTTCTCCAGTTTTTTGAGTGGTTTTAATAACATTTCTGAATGAGTACAACTGCTGTGGTTCCTTCGTCCTGCCCAGTCTTTAGGTTGTCTTTATTTTGTTATCTGTTCCTATTTCTTTGTTCCCCTCTTCATGACCTTCCCATTGTTTTCTCCCTCCTGGCCCCCTCTCTCTGAAAATCCAAAGTAATGACCAAGCAGAGACATAGAATGTTATTCAATTTTCCATCATTGTCACCCCTATTCAAACTCTTGTTCTTTCTCTAAAAGTGTCCCACCAAGACAACAAATCCAGTTTTTGTCCCTCATGGACAAAACTCTCCAAATCAAAGCTTGCCAAATGTTGGCTATTGTGCCTCCTGTGGCAGTACACCTTAGTGGTCTTAATGCAAAGGCATAATCATGCTTACTGCTTGCCAATAGTTGCTTTGTAGAGGGGATTCAATAAATATAATTTCACCAATTTTTAAATGCTTTATATATAGTAGATATTTTTCTAGGTGTTTGTGATAAAGGAGTTTGCATTCTGCTGGGAGAGGGGCAATGATTAGGCAAACTACAAGATACATACAAGGAAATGTCAAGAGTAAAGAGAGAAAACAGAGCTTGACTGAGCTTTGGAAGTTCTGACATCTTATTTATGGTATGGAGAGGGATGGTGATCTGATGATCCAACAAAAGAAACTAAGGGAGAACAGCCAAAAATACAGGGGATTTCTCAGAAAGAACTCCAAAGAGAACAATGTCTCAGAAACTGAGAGGGAAGAGAAAGAGTATCTGAGAGGAGTGCCCTTAATAATTGTGACAAAAATTCCAGAAAAGTCATACTATAAGGCCTGAAAAGAGGTCATTGGATTTAGGAATCAAGATCTCAAAGAATAAGTAAAGTGATTCTTTGGCTTTACTCTCTTCTATACCAGAAAAAATGTTCCTCCAGTTTTTGCTTTAAAATATTCAAGGAGGGGATGGAGGAACCCACCACTTCTTGAAAGGACAACTACAACTGACCCTTAAAGGTTCTGGGGGTACCTCTACAGGGTTGGGAGGGATTCTCCCATTGTTAATCAACAATGATTAGATTCCCAATTTCAGTTAATACCAATTAGCTTTTACATAAAACTATTTACTGCAAAGATAGAGAATAAACAGAAGTACAAATATTTTTGCTAATACCTGGGACTTGGTTTTTACCTCTGCCATTTCAGTTAGGAAAGCAGACTCAACCTTAAGATATATCTATATAGCATTTGATCCCAAGATCAGATCAAAGGGATCCCAAGATCCCTGACAAAAGCTAGATGACTAATGGATAGATCAGTCTTTGGCTCTACTACTGCTGGGCTAGGAAAAGTAGGTGGTTCTGGACCTAATTTTTCTGTCTTCAGTTTTCATCAAACTCTAGCATATACTCCAGTTCCCAAACCTCTGAGGGCTTATTTGCCTAACATTCTAGAGTACACAAGGTTGTAGCTCTCTGCATTTTCTTTTACCTCAAAGAAGGAAAAAAAATTTAGGACAGAAGCAATCTGCAGACCATGAACAGTAGGCTTCACTCCAGTCCCACTGGGGAGATGAAAGTCTGAGACCTCTCTCTTACTTTCTCCAACACTAATAAGTTTGGGAATAGCCAAAGACCAATGTCTGGGCCAGCTAGACAATCAATTAATTAATCGTTCTTTTCCTCAAATCACAGTTAACAAATCAGACCCATCTACTGAACTTGCTCCAAATCAGAACATTTCTATGACATGTCATCACGCCTTTCTGAAGGCAGACTTGCAGCCTCTTCCATATGGGGGATTGCATCATCCTCACCCTATGCCCTTATAAATAGTGGAATCTGAAAGCAGAGTCTTTCAGCAGCCATCCAGCACAGTCCATACAATCAGTAGCCAAAGCACTTCTCAAGTGCTTACTATGTGCCAGGCACTATACCAAGCACTGTGTTTACAAAGAAAGTTTGCCCTCGGGGAACTCATAGGTGTTTCTGGACCTAATGCATACATGATCCATATGGAATTAATTGGCTGGTTTTCTCATTGGGAAGGCACTAAGCTTAGAAAAGGCCCAGAAAGCTTCTTGCAACAGGTGGGATATTAGCTGAGACTGGAAGGAAATCAGAGAAACCAAGAAGTGGAAAATAAGGAGAGAATCACAGGTATAAAGAATAGCTAGGGGAAATGCCTGAGTGTTGTAAAAAAAAAAAAAATTAAGTGCAGAGTGGGAAGCTGGAGTATTTATGTAAGAAACAGAAAGGAGGCAGAGTCATTGGATTGTAGAATATGTGGAGAGCAATAAAGTAGAGGAAAAAATTGGAAAGATAAAAAAGAGCCAGTTCCTGAAAAGCTTTAAACACAAAAAGGAATCCCTACTGTCACACACTCAACAAATGATTGTCCAACCTCTGTTTAAAAACTTCTAAGGAAGGGAAATCATCCCTTCTTGAGGGAAATTATTCCATTAATTGATTTCCATTAATTGATTCCATCAATTGATTGTTTTAGTTGTGAAGAAGTCATTCATATGGCATCAGCCACCTGGATAGAGTGTATAATTGTTTACAGGTTTTTGTCATATTTATCCAGTCATACTTGCCTTCCTCGTACCCAGGTCCAGTCCTAGCTTCATCACTAATTTGCCCCACACACCAGTTTATCAATTCACGTGAACAGTCTAATTGACACTTAGCTTTTCTTACTTTGTCTAGTCTTTCCAACTAATTATCCTTAAATTGACTCTATCTTCCCAAGTTATTAGGATTCTTGTAATTCTCTTTAACTTTTTTATGAATCTACTTCTCTATTACTAGAAAGGAAATTCTGAAATAGTACTTGGGTCTGAAGATTATTCTTCAAAATTTTCTCAACTTCTCTCTTCCATAATTCAAACTGACCAAATTCACTAGTCCAAACCTCTCTAATTCACGTAGACAATTTTCTTTATTATTCAACCTAAGTTCTTCCTTATCTCCTTTTTCTTCTACAACCTTCTGTAATACAAACCAGAATCAGCCCATTCATTGATAATGATGGAAAGATTGGTTTCAGTTAAATTTTTGAATCCCAAGCCAGAATGTAATTATGGATTGGTGTAGCTCAAGGGTATCAAAGTCAATTAGAAATGAAGGTTATTTGTAGGTATATTAAGGATCCCTGAATTGACATATTGTTGTTATCTATGTTTTCTTGCATTTTTATTTATTTTGTTAAATTTCCCAATTATATTTTAATCTGTTTTTGGAAGGTAATTGGGAATGTTGTTGACCCCGCCCCCAATATCTCTACCTGTTTGACACCTCTAGTCTAGCCTAGAGGACCTCTAAGGCCTCTTCCAACTCTGAGATTCAGTGGTTCTCAGAAAAAAAAAATGCCTTGTCTTTATTTTGTATAAATTTAAGATATTGAAGCTTAAAACTGCAGTAAGACTTTTGGGGCACCTTGTACATACATGATCTAATCAATTAGAATGAAAGTTCCTTGAGAGCAGGAATTGTTTCACTTTTGATTTTGGATTCATAGGAGCCCAGTACAGTACTTAGCACTTAGTAGATTTTTAATTATTGATTGATTGAAGTGGGATTTAGATTTGAGGAAGGGGAAGAGATCTTAAGAGATCAGTAGCAAGTCAGAACTGCATTTTGCATATGAAAACATAATTACTTGAATATCAAATTATTCCTGTGAATTATAATCACATATTTCATAAAATTCCTGGAAGATATATATGATATCTGCCATGTTTAGCCCCATTTGCTACAAGACAAAAAATTGTTCAATTGCCACATCTCATAACATAAGTATTATTTTCATGAAATTAGTTGGAGTTTGGAATTGGGAAAGTCCAGATGAACTTCCTTCATTTGCTGAGCTCAGAAGCTACCCATATCATCACTATTCATTGTCTGAACACACCAGTATGGACAACTCAAAGGACTAATGCCCCAAGATCACCTATCAGTTTCAAGGGATGGAATGGCCAGATCTTTGAAGAAAACACGGTACTTGAACCAAAGGTGCTTACAGATGAATGCAAGGTAAGAAAGGAATGGAATGACATTTTAAAGTTATATACATTACACTGAAATAGAGTCAGTGATCAATTTTTAAAATTAGTATGAACATGAGATGTATGAACATCTATTTCTTTTAGTTTAATTGTATTGTGAACAGAGAGAATTTATTTTTCTCTAGACTAGTAAAATCAGACTTTATTTGTCAGTGTTCAAATAGATGAAACAGTTCAATTCCATTCGATTCCATAAATATTAAGCTCCTCCTTTGTTTAGCAAACTGCTTCAGGAAAACAATAAAAATAAATTGCATTGCACTTACCTTCAATGAGTTTTCATACCATTAATGAAGTATTTCAGGCATGTATTTTTCCTTATATTTAATGCAATTGACTTATAACTATAAACTTTTCAATTTCAATATATGGGAAAATATCCTAATAATTAGAATTTGCCAAAAATGGAATGGGTCACATTAGAAAGAGTAAACTCCCCATTATTATAAGCCCTCAAATAAAGATTTGTGACAACCTTTCAAATAGGGATTGAGTATAATTTATTGGAATGTAAATTATAAAATTTGAATTATAAAAATATTGCATAGGACTGAAAATCAGGAGTTCTGAATTCTATCCTGATTCTAATCAGTGGATAATTGGACCTTAGTTTCTTCATTTGTCAAATGAGGTTTTATAATAGATGAGCTCGAATTTCCCTTCCAGATCTAAAATCCCAAGTGTATCTTGTTCTTTCTAGCCTCAGTGATTTTGCTCCTGTCATTCCAACCCTTCATCTGAAATGCTCTCCCTTATTGTGCTGCTCTCTGTTTGCTGAACTTCTATCTGTTTATCTTACAAGATGCAGCTCAAATCTACTTCATACCTGAAACATACTTGCCTTGGTCAATCCAATTAAAAATGATTTTTTTTTCCTACCTCTGACCTCTTTTAGGACTATCTCTTTATCTCATACAGAAAAATTTACCATTTACTAAAACTTTCCTATTAAAAGTAAGTTCCTATATCTAACATGTATAGGACTACCTGCCATCTAGGGGAGAGGGGAGAGGGAAAGAGGAGATCAGTAGCAAGTCAGAACTGCATTTTGCATATGAAAACATAATTACTTGAATATCAAATTATTCCTGTGAATTATAATCACATATTTCATAAAATTCCTGGAAGATATATATGATATCTGCCATGTTTAGCCCCATTTGCTACAAGACAAAAAATTGTTCAATTGCCACATCTCATAACATAAGTATTATTTTCATGAAATTAGTTGGAGTTTGGAATTGGGAAAGTCCAGATGAACTTCCTTCATTTGCTGAGCTCAGAAGCTACCCATATCATCACTATTCATTGTCTGAACACACCAGTATGGACAACTCAAAGGACTAATGCCCCAAGATCACCTATCAGTTTCAAGGGATGGAATGGCCAGATCTTTGAAGAAAACACGGTACTTGAACCAAAGGTGCTTACAGATGAATGCAAGGTAAGAAAGGAATGGAATGACATTTTAAAGTTATATACATTACACTGAAATAGAGTCAGTGATCAATTTTTAAAATTAGTATGAACATGAGATGTATGAACATCTATTTCTTTTAGTTTAATTGTATTGTGAACAGAGAGAATTTATTTTTCTCTAGACTAGTAAAATCAGACTTTATTTGTCAGTGTTCAAATAGATGAAACAGTTCAATTCCATTCGATTCCATAAATATTAAGCTCCTCCTTTGTTTAGCAAACTGCTTCAGGAAAACAATAAAAATAAATTGCATTGCACTTACCTTCAATGAGTTTTCATACCATTAATGAAGTATTTCAGGCATGTATTTTTCCTTATATTTAATGCAATTGACTTATAACTATAAACTTTTCAATTTCAATATATGGGAAAATATCCTAATAATTAGAATTTGCCAAAAATGGAATGGGTCACATTAGAAAGAGTAAACTCCCCATTATTATAAGCCCTCAAATAAAGATTTGTGACAACCTTTCAAATAGGGATTGAGTATAATTTATTGGAATGTAAATTATAAAATTTGAATTATAAAAATATTGCATAGGACTGAAAATCAGGGGTTCTGAATTCTATCCTGATTCTAATCAGTGGATAATTGGACCTTAGTTTCTTCATTTGTCAAATGAGGTTTTATAATAGATGAGCTCGAATTTCCCTTCCAGATCTAAAATCCCAAGTGTATCTTGTTCTTTCTAGCCTCAGTGATTTTGCTCCTGTCATTCCAACCCTTCATCTGAAATGCTCTCCCTTATTGTGCTGCTCTCTGTTTGCTGAACTTCTATCTGTTTATCTTACAAGATGCACCTCAAATCTACTTCATACCTGAAACATACTTGCCTTGGTCAATCCAATTAAAAATGATTTTTTTTCCTACTTCTGACCTCTTTTAGGACTATCTCTTTATCTCATACAGAAAAATTTACCATTTACTAAAACTTTCCTATTAAAAGTAAGTTCCTATATCTAACATGTGTAGGACTACCTGCCATCTAGGGGAGAGGGGAGAGGGAAAGAGGAGAAAAGTTGAAACAGAAGTTTTTGCAAGGGTCAATGTTGAAAAATTACCCTTGCGTATGTCTTGTATATAAAAAGCTATAATAAAAAAAAAGTAAGTTCCTGAATGTCTGGGACCATTTCTTAAAATTCATGGTAGCTACCATAAAACCTACACAGTTTATTGCATAAAGTTTTATTGAATGAATTAAATTAAACTTTGGAAATTAGCTTATCCTTTTCATTCTCTTCTGAGTTTAATTTCACTGAATTATAATCACAGGTCATTTTATTATATTTGAGGTCCAGATGAGTGTTAAATATATAATGAACAAATTGGGGAACTATGGAAATGAATTCTTTTTAATATGAAATATGATACTGTGATTAATAAATTCTATGATTATGATGATTTTGAGGCTTCCAAGGAATAGGCAGACTAAAGGAGTTAAATTTACTTGCAGTCAGGAAAGCTTTTCATCTTATATAAAGAAATATCCCAGAGAAGTAGAGGCCTGTGAACTACTCAATGTGAGAAATGGAACAGACTCTTTCTCTCCAACCAGCTCCATGATAACCAGTAAATAGGCATCAGAGCTGGTTGGAGTGTGAAGGTGAGAAGCAAAGAAAACATTGAAGATAGAAGGAGAAGTAGCAGAGCTCAGAGTTTCTATTTTGTGAATATAGAGGTCTTTTTTTGATGATGTTAATTATCAATGAAAAGTTGCATATGAAAAACATGTTTCTGTGTGTATTTACAGATTCAAGATGGCAGCTGGCATAAAGCAAAATTCCTTTTTCACACTCAGGACCCTAATCAACTCCCAGTGATTGAAGTACATAAACTTCCTCATCTCAAAACAGGACAGAAACACTACATTGAAAGCAGTTCTGTGTGCTTTCTCTAAGGACTCTGAATCAGTTCAGGATTCAATCTGATTGATGGCCAGGGAATTGTTGCAAAAGGGAAAAAAAAATACAGATGAAGACCATCATTACAAAAATTTTGGGAAATGTGTGAAACAAAGCATTGGCTATAGTTTAAGAATCTCAGGAAGAAAAAAGACTTCCTCCTAAGAAGGAGAAAAGGCATTTTTTTTAAATAAAAGGACTATGATATTGATAAATGATATTTAATTTTTTAAGAAATATATACTGATCAATGCTTTCTTGTAGAATTCCCTGGGACTGAAATTTATATCTGATTATGGAATTCTTCAGGGTCTTGTGTTCTTAACCTATTTGACAGCACTGTAAAAATAAATCCCCTACAGACAGCTGGAGACATATACTACCATGGAGCAATACTGGCTAATGCTCCCTAATGTGCAATAGTTTCTGTCTGAGAATAAATTAAGTCACCGTTCATTAAATCTTATTTTCCCCACCACTAAGCTGTATTCTGGTCCCTAGAGGGCATGTACATCTTAGGCAAGGGTACACTACCTCTTATGTGTTGCCTGTTTGTGTTGCAAGGTGCTCGTTCAAACCTAAGGTGCTTCTGGCTTTAGCATCAAGCATTTGGTTCCCACCATTGTTGTTGTCATTCTTTAAAGCTATGTGTACTGGTTACATCAAGATATGTTTTGGTTGTTAGTACTTATTTTAATTTGTTTGGTCACATACTTTAAGAAAAATGTTATTTATATGAAATCCTTGTTCTTAAATTTTTTTTTTTTGTTATGGATGTGGACTAGACATTAGCACGTTGTATCTTGTGCAGGACAGTTTGGGGGAATTTCTTCATTTTGTTTTTATTTTTAAAACCATTGTAAAAAATACTTCAGAACAGCTACATACAGTAGTAGGTTTGGATTTATACTTTCTGAATTAGAGTACTATTTTAAACACCATGATCATCTGAGATGATGCTTTGTATATATGTTTTTGTAACTTTTGGAAATTGTTAATACAGCATATATTTTGAGTTGCTGCTGTTTTAAATTATAACCACCATAAATATTTTTGCATCCTAGAAATTCCATGTTTTTGTGCCATTCTTTGAGTCTGTTTCACTTTTTGTTCCTTTTGAGCCTAAAAGAATTCACTTTTCCAGGCTTTAAAGCAATGTTTCAGAAAAGATGGGCTTTTACTATTCAAAACAGGTTTACAAAGCTCACTACCTTTCCTCGTTGCCAGAAAAACATTCATTTGGAGAACAAGAAAAAGATCATCCTTTTCTGTATTTGGGAAAATGTGTTCTGATGTTATTAACATATGTTTGGCCACAGCAAGTCACATTTGCCCAAATATAATAAAAATGTTCTTCAAACAGTTTTGTTGATGGGGTGTTTTCTTACTTTGTTACCATGTCCTTTCCTGAGTATGTATTCCAAGCCCACTGACCATCTCTGATACCTCATTTTAGCATGGAGATGATCTTCAGTTCCCAAAAACTATGCCATGAGAACCCAAGCTATGACAAATCCTACTAAGCTAAAAAGCTTTCAAGTAAAAGCTCGCCAATAAGCCTGTCATCAAAGGACCAATCATCCTAGCCAAGACTGGAAGGCTCATCACGGAAAAGCTGGCCATCAGGTGATGCATTATGGCTACAACGACTCATGAAATAATCTGCTGAAGTATGGAGGGGATTCCATCTTTATCAGCAGCCCGAATACCTGAATTAATGATCTATTAGTAATAAAATACCTGGAGAAGATATATTCAACTAAAAAGGTCTGTTGTGCTGTGGTATATGATTGGCAGAAATACAACATCTATTCTTAGTCTTTGCACAAACAAGAGTATGACCAATGAAGTCACTAATCTCACTAAACAGAGAAATAATGGGGAGAAAAGGGGGCAATTTTCAATCTCAGTTCCAAGGGAGCATGGGGATATTCTCCAACCAGTTGGATTCACGGGCTGGTAATCAAATAACTTCAGAAACAGAATGAAAAGAAAATGACAGGCTTATTTTAAAATAAACTCTAGAAAGTGACTCTCCAAAGAAAGGATTAATCTTGTTTTAAGTTGAACTTGTAATATCATACTGTCCATGGGGTTTTCTTGACAGATATACTGGAATGGTTCGCCATTTCTTTCTCCAGTGGATTAAGGCAGAATCATACATCTAATAAGTGTCTGAGGCAGAATTTGAAGTCGTCTTCCTAACTCCAGACCTCACATTAAACCACCTAGATGTCTCCTTACAAAGGTAGCACCGATAATAAGCCAATAAGTCAATAAGCATTTATTAAGCCCTTGCTAGGTCCTAGACACTATACTAAATGCAAGAATATAAAAACTGAAAGGTGGTCCTCGTTCCCAAGCACCTTATATTCTAATGGGGAAGACAACACATAATAAGCAGCATTTTGTAGCAACTTTTCAACCTTTCAAAGGAGTGATCAGAACAGAAGAAGTGGGAATCAAATAGAGAAGGAGGAACATTCATGGGAGGCCATGTGCCGTTCAGCTGACAGGAACTGTTATCAGGTAGAAAGATAATCGGTGGGAATGCAGGAAAAAGGAGGTAACCATACAGACAGTTTCATAATTATTTTAGACCATAAATATATTTAGACAAACTGGGAGCAGTTTCCTTACAGAAGGGAGGTTAGCTTACAGCAAATATTATTACTGTTACTGATCAAAGCCACCAGAAATCAAGAGGTGATTTTCACTGGGTTTTCCAACAGTGATTAAGGCCAACTGTTCCTTCACTTCAACAAGTAGCTCAAAAGTGAATCCTAAATATGAGATGCAAGGTTGACATACATATATATATACCAGGATATATGTATTATGTATAGAGCATTTATGCTCTTATTGTAAATGCTTATTGTATTCTGGACACTATACTAAGTTTTGGAGGTAAAGCTGAAGAAAGTAGGCAAACATTTCAACTATTGAACAATGAATGCAATCATGGAGATGGTAGACCAGAGATCAGGGACAAGGAGACCTGTAGAAGAAAGAGCAAAAAAAAAGCAAGTATATATTGTTAGTGGTACCATAAGGCAATTAGCTGGGATGATAAGATAATCATCTTTGTTTGGAAGTGAATTTTGATGATGCCAGTTTTGCTACAGATGATCGTGTGAAGGGCTATAAAAATCCAAATTCTAAAGAGAATTTTAATGTCATTTTCCATGACTTGGATTGATGGTTTTGCACAGAACAAAAGTTGGATACTATTTTAAGCTTTATAGCACTTGCAGCTTTTTTTTTTTATCTTTTCCTGACTTACTACTTGGTTTATAAAGAATCCAATAGGGAATGATTGATTTGTTGTTACTTGGAGAAACTTCTGAAATGATGATGAATTTATTGTATGTTCAGTTTCTCTCTTCTTTTCTATTGCCCTGTTCTACAAGTGGTATGGTTCATTTCCAAATTTTTGTTTGTTTTCTCTGATTTGAACTTAGGGAGATGAATCTTCCTGAATCAACACCTGGGACTTTATCCATAGTGACCACATAGCTGCTCCATTATTGTGTGATATCTTCTCAAAGATCACAATCTCATAGTTTCTCAAAATCAACTCTTCTGACTTCTTCACTCCACTTCAGCCACAACCTGGATTTCATCGACATACACAAATATTCCATCTCCTATTCAAGAATTCTAACATTCTTCTCTCTGACCACAGCCTTCCATCACACAGTCTTTCAATATACAGCATTCTTCCAATACTTTTCCTTTGTTCTCACCTTGATCCTCAGTCCTTCTACCCCTCAGAAATTTTTCATGTCAGCCTCCCCACCCCAGTTCATTTTCCTAATTCCTTTTAAGGCCTTAAATTCTGGCATTATCCTCAATTTATCCTACCTACATCTTGTTTGTTTTTAACTGACAGCATATTGTCTTCCCTAGTCGACTATGAGCTCCTTGAGATCAGAAACTGTTTTGCTTTTATTTGTATGTCAGGCACTCATTACAATACCTGGCACACAGTGGGCCCTTAGTAAATTCTTGCTGAATAACTGACTGTGTGAAAAGCTCAGGTTGAGTTCTTTCAGTATATACCAGACACCCAAGTTATCATATCGTAAGTCAGGCTTTTTAAACTTTTTCTACTTGTAACCCCTTTTCACTCAAGAAATTTTTATGTGATTCAAGTATATAAACTAGGTATACTAATCAAAGATTTATTGATAGTAAATCATAATTTCTTAACTCCCACATTCAGTTATACAATCCCATATGGAGTCAAAACCCGGTTTAAGATTTGCCTTAGATCATGAGAATAGACACCCAATAGACATTTCTACTAAAAAGCTAATTCCCTATTACTGTTCTGTAAAAAACAGTCAGCAGGATGATTTCAGAGAAGCCTGGAGAGACTTACGTGAACTGATGCTGAGTGAAATGAGCAGAACCAGAAGATCATTATATACAGCAACAACAAAATTATACAATGATCAATTCTGATGAATGTGGCTCTCTTCAACAATGAGATGATTCAGGCCAGTTCCAATGGTTTTGTGATGGAGAGAGCCCCTGCAACCAGAGAGAGAACAGTGGGAACTGATAGTATTTTAACTTTTTTTGTTGTTTGCATGCATTTTATTTCTCATTTTTTCTTTTGTGATCTGATTCTGAACTCAACATTCTTTTTCTTTCCTTCTTTCCTTCTTTCTTTCTTTCTTTCTTTTTCTTTCTTTCTTTCTTTCTTTCTTTCTTTCTTTCTTTCTTTCTTTCTTTCTTTCTTTCTTTTTTTTCTGAGACAATTGTAGTTAAGTGACTTGCCTAGGGTCTCACAGCTAGGAAATGATGTTCCCTAATTCCAATTTGGTTGATGAATTTTCCATGCCTGCATCTCAAGACATTGGTATCTAACTTCTCTGCCCTTCTTTGTATTGTCACAATTTCATTCTTGAGACCTTTTTCTCCCTCCTAGGATCACCTTCCTTTTAGAATTTTCATATAAAGCAGATATTTATCTTTTCTCTGAATTATGCTTTCCCAAAACCCAGGGTATATGTCAGACTATACCCAACATCCTTTTTCTTCCTCATAAAAAATTTTAAGCGGTCATTTCCTACATCCCCACCCAAAGATCCCCTCATTTATATTTCTATAAATAATTCCCCTTATTGCTAATAATATAATCCAGAATAGAGTTTCCTCTTGTTTATTCCTCCACTTTACTTCCTTCCAACTGATTCCTGGGTATCTTCATTTGAGTATCTTAAGGTAACTCTCCTCACCCATCCCTTTGTACCTTCCATGTACTTTTGAATAAGATAAACCTTTCTAAAGCCATATTTCAGTAATATCTTTTCTTACCAAGTCTCATCTTTATCAGTGAGATTAAATTTTCCATTTTCAGCAGGATTTCCAGTTCATTTTGCTTGTTGTGATGCATTTTTGTATAGACATCTAATGTCAAAACTTTATTATGGACCTTATCTCCAAATTTGCCTGTCATAAGGATGCTCTGAATTTACTCCCATAGAGAGAAACTGTCTACATCTTCACTTTAGGATTCTAGAGATACTCCTGAGGTCCTGGCCTGTCTCTCTCTTAAGATCAGTGTGTCTAGCCCCAATTCCAATATAGTATCCCACATTCACTGTTAACTACCAATATCTAGTGGGCAGGTTCTAGTTAGTTAAAAATTCGTTTTTACAAAGGGATATTTACTTCAAAAATATAGCAAGAACAGAAATGTAAACATACCCCGTTAGGGACATACTCTCCCCTATATCATCTTAGCCTCTGGGGATGATGAACTCTGACTAAATGCATATTCTACATAACATTGGTACCCCAAAATTCATCTGTAAATGAAGTATTACTGGGGATAAGTCCTCATCTAAGTTAACATTATGATGAATCCCAAAGGTTACATTCATCATGGATCGGCTATAGATCCAGAATAGACTTGACTCCCAGGCTTTGAGGAGCTCCTTTAAAAACTTTAAAAAACTCTTTAAAAACTCACAAAGTCATAGAAGCTAGATTAATGTCCTTCATCACAAACAAAACAAACAAACAAAAAACCCCGCTAAATCAAAACACTGAAGTTTTTATTGATGGACTCATATTTCACCTCAGAAAGAAAGGATCCAATGCCTTTCACTGGATGTCATGTTAAATGAAGGGACAGAACCAAGAAGAGAAAACTAGGTCAAAAAAGGTCTCCTAAGTTCTGTCTCTACTACTTCTGTCAATCAAAGAAACCACTATCTGCTACATGTATAGCAGACTAGAATCGGTTATATAAAATGTCTATGCATACTTTAAATATCTGTGAGGCACTTTTATTATATATACCCAACCTCTGGTACCTGAAGAATTGCATCAGTAGCATTTGATACTTGCTCATAAGGCCAGTCCCATTCTATTTTCTATGAATGCTTGGGAATCTTGCCATCTATTTTTCTTTGTAGCTGCTCCCAGATATATTTATCTTGATGGATAGATATGAAAAGTTTTCTCCTTTTAAATTTAAATATCTTTTGATTAGATTTATAAGACTCCAGGTTCAATTTACTTTCTTATCAGTGCTACCAGTTCATTACTCACCACCCAGATAGATGATTACCTTTCTTATACCATTCCAAATTAACATACCACACCTTATTAATCATTTATTCATTACTCAAATGTGGCTCCTATCTTATCTCCAGCAAATGTCTGGGTGCTTCCACTGCTAAATTATGAAATCTAATATGTTTATAAGTAAAGATAGTCAACAGAATAGTTTTTTTGATGAAACAGAGCTGCTTTAGAGCCAATAAATCTGGATCTGAATCCAAACTGGTGTATCTCTTGGGTAATTTAATTTCCAAATTTGGGATTCAATTTTCTTATCTATAAAAAGGAAGTGGGAGGGAGAAGGTAGATAAACTAAATCTGAATTTATACTATAATATTTATGGAGTCTAACAACTGAGAGCAAAGAATTCCTTAGACTGAATCACAAAAATTTAGTTTCTCTCGTAGGAGGCAAAATATTTTTTCCGTGAGTATGAGCACCCAGGGAATGTAAGAAGTCAAAGACCAGAGCGATCACTAATGCCACTGAAAAAGTATAATAAAATGGCAGATCTTGATGTCCTTTCCTTATCCTGGCATGAATGTCCAAGTCTCTCTCTCCCACTCCAGACCCACAATGTTCAGCATTTGCAAATAAGAAACAAGTGCATGTTTAATGTGCAATGTAGCGCATTTCTGTGAAAGAACCAAGTGTAACTTTTTCCCCCTGACCTTATAGGTAGTTGGCTCTAAATAGGTGTGATGAAGTTGTTGTCACCTAGAGCCGGGTACATAGTTATGCAATCTGTGTGCTTTGGATTCAAAGCTCTTATGTGACTCAGGGTGGTAGTAGAAAAACGGCGCCATTACTAATACCTCAAGGGGGCAGAAATTTATGGCCAAATTAAGCTGGCACCCTGGTGGGGCCCTCAAGTCTACTCAAAAGTATAAAAAATAATTCCAGTAACAATCCATTAAAATTTATTTTGTTGGGTGTACACATTTGTACTGGTTCATATCCGGCATGTAAGAAAAAGATGTCCCTTTTTTTTTTTTCTTTTTATAAAAGTAAACTCTAAGAGATCAGTTTTGTGAAGAATTTCCTTTATGAATGAAGCAAAAATGGATTTCTATCAATACAAGAGTAAAAATTTCTTGCACCTCTGTCAATTTGACAATCAATGGGAATATTAATGTTTCCCAACATTTATTGTTAATGTGGATAGTCAACAAACTAAAATTAGAACATAAAGTTTTTCAAATAAAAGTGATAAATAGTCTTAAAATTACACATTTACTATATTGTGATAAGAGTATATTTTTTTCATATGGTCAAAGGGAATGCAATTACTTACAGCTTCATTTTTAGATGGGTATTAATGTTTTTTCCTCCTATGTTGTCAAAACAAGATGGAGAAACAAATGCAAACACTGCATAGGAAATTCAGATTTTATATCATCCTGGGTGTTTTCCACAGTTTCTGATTTGACCGTTAGAATAAGCCATGGTGGAAAATATAATACTGGTGGTGAAAGGTTCAAATATAGTCTTCTTCAGATTGAAAAATATGTTATATTGCATTGTGTAGTGGTTCAATATTAGAAACATATAATTTTATCAATTAGAATGATATTCAAGAAGATGTTTTTTCACATCAACCTCACTTGCCAATTACTTGCCAACTACATTGCTACAGCCTTCCACAAGTGTTCCAGAACTTTACCCTTTGCTCTGTGACTTCATCCTTTATATTACTAAATCTTATCATCCGCTCTCTTAAGGGGTATATCCTGAATCTGAATTCTGTTCTATATAATCTCCCTACATCCCTTCTTGAGAAAGATTATCTTGCTTGTTTTTTAATATCTCCAGCATATCACACAGTACTTTGTCCAAAGCAACTTATTAGTAAATGCCTTTTCTTTCATTTGTGGGATCATAGAATTTAGAACTGGAATGGATTTTAAAAATCATGTTATCTAACTCATTTTATATCTGAGATAACTGAGGTCCATAGAAGTTATACATTTAGGAATGCACAGAACTGGGATTCTCCCCATTTGTATGATTCCAAAGACCATGTCTTTCCATCCTTACATTATACTTCTTTCCCTTGAGTCAAACAGTCAAAATGGTGAGTTCATTGTGGTTTCTATTCATTGCCACTCCATCTCCATTGAGCAGAAAACAAGAAATGTATGATTAGAGAGCCATTCTTTTAAGAAAGTTCTGAGTGTCTGCTAGCTTGATATGAGCCAAAGGCACATGATGGCAGCCAAAAAAACTAATTCAAAGGAGACTTTTGGCAAGATGGCTAAATAAGATGTTGTGGTTAAGTCCAGATCCCATCATCACTTCAAAGCAGTGAGAAATAAGCTATATAAAGTAAAAGAACAACAACAGGAAAAAAGCAGAAAAATAATTCATGGCAGGGAAAACCTCATGGAAAAACCACCAAAGAGTTTGAAAGAATTGAGTAAACAAATAGGAAACTGCAAAACAAGAACTAAATTATATTGATTTTTTTTTTAAAGTAAGGAAAAATCCCCAGAAGAGAGGGTAACAATTGTAAAAGCAACATTGTGAGAGCTCCAAAGTTATTTAGAAGTCAGATAAAATAATTTAAGAAAAGAGCAAGCATATCAAGGTGACTGAAGTAGTACAGAGAATTCCCTCACTTGCAATAAAATTTCTCCAAACTAATAATAATAATAATAGCTAATATTTATGTAACCTTTACTTGTGTGCCAGGCACTATGGTAGGTGCTTTACAAATATTATCTACAAATATTATCTCATTTGATCCTCACAACAAGCCAAAGAGGTAGGTACTATTATGATCATCATTTTGCAGATGAGGAAACTGAACCAAAGGAAGGGCACCCATCTAGGGAAGTATCTGACACAGGATTTAAACAGAAGTCTTTCTAATTCCAGCCCCAGTACTCTATCCACTAAGCCATATTATTGTCAGATCAAAAAATCACCAAATTAAATCCTGAGGGAGAAATTTGGGAAAAGTCACAGTGAGTCATTTTTCCAGCCCACATAGGTTCAGAGAGATAAGGAGAGAGGTCTTAGGACAGTAAGAGTGGGATCTGTACCGAGAGACCCAAATTGGACCAGGGCTTGGCACCAAAACAAGATCAGGTCCCAGATCCCTACTGGACATTGTGACCTCATGTAAAATGTGGGAACAAGTATCAAGTGCCAACTTTTTTTGTCAGTATTTAGTTCTGGATGTACCAGTAGTGCTTTCCAAGGGGAAGAAGTAATTCCAAGTCTTAGTACTGAGTTTGGAAAAAATTCAGATAAAAATAGTATCTGCGTGGTTCTGACCCCAGGATCAGAGAAGGTTCTTGGTTTCATTTTGTAGCCCAGTCTGAAACCTGCAGAGGAGTAACCAGGATTTCCAAACCAGAGAGAAGTCCACAGTTCTATTGCTTCAAATGTGCTGAGCTTCCAAGCTGATTGATGAGGGTCAAGACCAGAAGAGGTCTACTGAGACTTCCAAGAAGACAAGCTCTCAGGCTTCAAAGATATCTCAGGATTAAGGAGAATTCAGGAACATCCCAAAAGTTTGGGAGTAGAACTTGAAGAAATAGAATCAAGAAGGATAAAGAAGTGATTGGAAAGACAGTCAAGGTAAGAAAAACTATGTGGAATAATTAGAATGTGTTTTCATTGTTAAGAGAGATAGGTGGAATACACTGGTAAAAAGGGCAGGGATGCCAGTGAGTAAGAGACTAAAAGGGAAGCTGGCATGGCTGTGACATTCTTGAAACAAATGAAGAATATTGAGTAAGATTTTGGATATGTTAAATTTAACATGACTACTAGACATCCAATTGGAGATATCTGAAAGGCTGTTAAAGATGGGAGACCAGAAGTCAGCTGAGAGTTTGGGGTACAATAGACTTGAGAATCATCAACATAGAGATGTAATGGTAGCTAATAAGCTCACCAAGTAAAGTTGTATAGAGGGGAAAAAAATTTTAAAAAGAGGAACCAGGACAGAACTTGGTGAGACACAATTAACTCATGATCTGGATAAGAGTCCAGAAAAGGAGACAGAGAAGGAGTAGTCTGATAGGTAGATAGAGAACCATCAGAGCAGTGTCCTCAAATCCTAGAAAAATAAGGGGGAAAGGGGTAATTAATTCTATCAAAGATTATAGAGGAGAGGTAGAGGAGAATAAAGCATTAGTAAGTGGAGAACAATCTCATAGAATCTAATCATCAGTATTTATAGCTAGCAAAGACAATACAAATGGAAAATAAGCTGGATCTTAAACAGATTATAATCTTTTGCCATTCCATTTTCATTTAGGTTTTAGTACTTCTAAACCTATTTTCCATCTTCATCTCTAGTCACTACATTTCCTTGACTATCACCTCTGCTATGGCTGCACTCTTCATCCTTCTCCAATCTCACCCACAACTCCTTGGTGAAACAATTTAACTCTACACCATTCCTACTACTAATCACACCATGTCAATCCCTGATCTTGAATTACTCATACTCTTTGGAGATAGTTCCAAATTGCTCTCCAGAATGATTGGATCAGTTCACAACTCCACCAAAGAACGCATGTCGTAGTTTTCCCACAACCCATCTAACATTTATCATCTTTTCCTGTCATCTTAATCAATCTGAGAAGTGGGGTGTTATTTCAGAATTGTTTAATTTGAATTTCTCTAATCAACAGTGATTTCGAGCATTTTTTTCAGATGATTATTGATGGCTTTAATTTCATCATCTGAAAATTGTCTGTTCATATCCTTTCACTATTTCTCAATTGGGGAATGATCTGTAGTCTTATAAATTTAACAGAGTTCTTTATATATTTTAGAAATGAGGCCTTTATCAGAAGCACTGGCTGTAAAATTTTTTTCTCCAATTTTGTACTTCCCTTTTAATTTTGTTTGTGTAAAAACTTTTTAATTTAATGTAATCAAAGTTAACTATTTTGCATTTCATAATTTTCTCTAGACCTGCTGAACAAAATTGAAGAAGCTATGAAACTATAAAAAACAAATTCATGTTATTTAATCTCAATAATATCCTCATTTCTAGAAGACAATACTTCTTACTCTTTTCTTTTTGATTTTCTCTCCTATTCACCACAGTGGCGATTTCAAACTTTCTCCTTTCTCTTCTAGCTTCCTGTAGCAAACTACCCCTATTCTCTAAACTGAGGATCTCAATTCATGTGTCCCTAAAAAAATTGAGGCCATCTACCACCATCTCTACTTTCTCTAATCTTCCATTTCTCTCTATGTATTGGCTCTTTCCCTACTTGTCTACACATTCATGTCTATCATTTCCACACTAGCAATCATTTCTATATTTGTCCTTCCTTTCTATTTTTAGCTAGACCTGTCTTAGTCAAGTTTGTGTTTGATATTGGAATGAAATGAAATACTTGTGAGCCATTTAAGAATTAAATGTATGTAGCCAGAACAAGAGAAGGATCAAGGTTAGTGATGTAACAAGGACAACTAAGCTAATTCAGCTCCTTCCTAGAGATGTCCATCTTGTTCCACTAGCCAAGGATTACAGCATACCTGACACTCCATTCCTCATGGTTCTTTTCAGTAGAACAACCATCATCTATTAATTGTTCTTCATGCCAAATGGCTTCAGATACAAAGAAATTCCCAGATGATAATTAAAAAAAAAAAGACACAAATCTTAGAAACCAAAGTTGTGATTAATTTAAGAACTGGAGACATGACCAAAAATACACAATGATTCAATTTAATTCAATTCAATAAATACTTATTAAAAGCCAACTATTGTATAATACTAGGAGCTACTAACATACCAAAAAATGCCTTCAAAAAGCTTTTAACCTTTTAGGTGATTTGAGGAGGAAAAGAACAATTAGTGAGGGATTTTGTAGGAGGAAAATTAGGTAGTGGTACTGTTGATGTTCTGGGTGTTGGACCCCAAAATTATATTGGGGTTATGGGCTGGTATCACAGGAGTTTCAAAAGAATTTATAGGCAAAAATTTCAGATTTTATTATGTTTCTAAGACTGAGCTAAATTCCAAAAGAAGTTAGCTTAACCCCCAAAGGAGTTAGCTATAACATGGAAAAAGATGCCATATGGCAGGAATATGCCATTGACTGGACTTTAGTGAATTGGTGACATCTTTTTATAGGGGAAATATAATCTTGGGGATTTGACATCATAACTTGATTTTCTGATTGGATACAGTAACTGTGGAGTTATGATTTCTACCAAATCCATTCACCTGAGTTGCGGCTGTAATCAAAAATCCACTTAAACCAAAAGGTCTACTTAGGAACAAAAGTTTCTCTCCGAGCTGAAATGATGCTAACAATGCTCCTCCCTGCTTGGGGAGTAGCCAGGCTTCCTTATTGTTTACAGTGATTCAGGCTTTCTCTGCTAAAGCCCAGCTGGCTACCCCAAGACCTCCTCACTACCTGAGCTCTTTGGAGGTGATATCTGAGCTGGACATTGACTGAAGCCAAGAAGGCTAGCAAGTTGAGCTCAGGAAAGGATGCATTTCATGCCTAAGGGTTGCGTGTTGTTTTCCTTCGTTCTGTAAGAGAACCAAAATGACATCAGTATGTTTGAGTCAAGTGGGTCCCACTGTGGCTGATCGTGAGCTCAGAGTGCTCTGCCACTACCTATGTAAAAGCATAGAATTGGAATATAGAGTTTGGGTAACATTTTGGCTGGCATATGAACAGCTAAGTCATAGTGGATAGAGGAGGAGAATCATCTTCCTAAATTCAAATCTGCCCTCAGACACTTAACTAAGCTGTGGGCAAGTCACTTAACCCAGTCTGCCTTGATTTCCTGACCTGTAAAATGAGCTGCAAAAGGAAATGGCAAACTACTCCAGTATCTCTACCAAGAAACCCCCCAAAGAGGGCACGAACAATCAGACATGACTGAAAATGACTGAGTAACAATTGGTTGAATATAGAGTATGTGAAGAGCAATAATAAATAAGTCTGGAAAAACAGACAAGCAGATGGTGCAGGGTTTCAAATGATCTCTAGACAGCAGAAAGCCACTGAGAACTGTTGAATAATCTGTGCTCTAGCAAAAGTATTTTCGGGTAGCTGCGTGGCTGATAGATTAGGGTGGGAGGAAATAGGAAACAGGAAGACCAGTAGGAAGTCTTTATAGTCCAGATGAAAAGTGATGAAGGTCTGAACTAGAGTGATGGTTTGTGAGTTGTGAAAAGGGTCTGGATGTGAAGGGAGAGAATGGAATGGATAAAGTTTGGCGGCTTATTGGATAAAGGGAGAGTAGGAATGGGAGGAGTTCTGAAGCTCCCTTGACTAGAAGGATTGTGCCATCCTGAACAGAAATTCCAAACAAGAAAATTTACAAGAAAGGGTGGAATTAAAGTGAGAGCAGAGAAGGAGATCGTGAGCTCTACTTTGGAAGTTTTAAGTTTGAGATAGTGTAAGGTTCAGGTGTAAATGTTTAACAGGCACTTTGCAGTTCAATATTAAGTGCAGCATTTGTCTGGAGGGTCTGAATAATGAATGAATGAAAAGGCACTTAAATTAAGCACTTACTAGGTGCCAAGGACCGTGCTGAGTACTGAGAAACTAAAGCAAAGCCCCGATAGACCCGGTTAAGTCCTAACTGGAGGAGCGTAACCGTATAGGGGAAGGGGTGGGGCGAACTTTGGTTTGGAAGGTACTGGGCTTTAGGGGAGTAAAATGACAGCATTGCGGGGAGGAGATGGTGGAACTGACCCAGTCCTAGTTCCAGACCCAGAAGGGAAAGAAAGCATTACATCCTGGAGGATCTAGGTTGCCCCAGAAATCCCATCGGGGAGGATCCTGAACAGCTCCATACTTGTTGACTGATACATGTGATGTGGGTGAGGAGGGGACAAGACCAGTGACTTTAGGACAAAGGAGGAGGCTCCTCCTCCCCCCGCCCCCGCAGGAGGAGCTGCAGTGACTCGATTTGATGACGGTTTTCTGGGATGGTTAGAAAGGATAGGGAATGCAGATCGGAAGTGGTCAAAGGGACCTGGGTCCGAGCAAGAAGTGGCGGCAATCCACTCTTCAGAGCCCGAGGTTCCAGGAGCAGTCCGAGTTGGGGGAGGGAGAGGAAGAGGCCTAAGGCAGCATCCGGGGGAGGGGCCAGTTTCTAATTTTAATTAGTTCTTGCTAGGTACTAAGCTAAGAATCTAGGTACAACAAATTCAGAACAGGCCGCGGGGTGCGTGGAGAGGTCCTAGCAAAGCGTCTGAGGGACAGAAAAAGCCCAGGACCCTGGGGCGGAGCCAGACTCCTGAAGCACCAATGAGAAGAAAGTCACGCCCCCAAGGTGGTTCTCGCCGTCGCGAAGCCTTCCGTTGACTAGGAAACCGCGCGTGCAGCCATTCTCGTGCTGGGAAAAGGTCGTAAAGCGGGACTAGCGCGGCTCGGTCGGTGAGTGCGGTTTACGGCGGGCGGCTGGAACGCGTGGAGGCCCGTGGCCCGTGGCATCACGTGGTTCGCGGCGCGCGGTTTAGGGGCTGTCGCTCGCTCTTCACTCAGTCACTCTCCCGCAGCACGGCTGCGAGGGCTAGGCACTAGGGACACTTGGCGGTTCCGGGAAGGTGGAGGCCGCCCGGGTTGAGGGGAAGCAGCGCGGGGCCTAGCGTGGCAGGCGCGGGGGCGGGGCCCGAGGCGGGAGCAGAAGCCGGGGCGGGGCGGGGCGGGAGGGAACGCGAAGACATGGCTGAAGCGCGGGGCGGGGATGACGGGCCGGGGGCCCAGGGGATGGGGCTGGAGCTGAAACTGGAGCCCGAAGGGGGAGGCTTGGAGGTGAAGTTGGAGTTGGCGGGGGGCGTGGAGGCGAAGCTCGAGTGGGACGGGCTGCAGATCAAGGTAGAAGTGGTGGATAACCCCGAGGAGATGGTTCAGGTGAACCCAGGGGCCCCAGAGCTGCAGCAGGAATTGACGGATGGAGTAGATGTGAAGCAGGAATTAATTGATGGAGTAGAGGTGAAGGAAGAATTAATAGACGGAGTAGATGTGAAGGAGGAACTAATAGACGGAGTAGACGTGAAGGAGGAATTAATAGACGGAATAGATGTGAAGGAGGAATTAATAGATGGAGTAGAGGTGAAGGAGGAATTAATAGACGAAGTAGACGTGAAGCAAGAAATATTAGATGGAGTAGAGGTGAAGCAGGAATTGATGGATGGAACAGAAGTGAAGCAGGAATTGTTGGATGAACGAGAAGTGAAGCAGGAATTGATGGATGAACAAGAAATGAAGCAGGAATTTGCAGAGGGAGTGGAGGTGAAGGAGGAACTTCTAGATGGAATAGACTTAAAGGAGGAACTTGTAGATGGTGAAGACGTGGATGAGGAACATATACATGGAATAGACATGAAGGAAGAACTTGTAGATGGAGTAGAGATGAAGGAGGAATTTGTAGATGGAGTAGGCATGGAAGAGGAATTTGTAGGTGGAGAAGACTTGGAAGAGGAACTTGTAGATGGAGAAGACATGGAAGAGGAACTTGTAGATGGAGAAGATGTGGAGCAGGAACTTGTAGGTGGAGAAGATGAGGAACTTATAGATGGAGAAGATGTGGAGCAGGAACTTGTAGATGAAGAACTTGTGGAGCAGGGATTTGTAGATGATGTGGAGCAGGAATTTATAGATGAAAATGTGGAGCAGGAATTTGTACATGAAGATGTGGGGCAGGAACTTGTAGATGAAGAATATGGAGAGGAGGAATTTGTAGATGGAGAATATGAGGAACAGGAACTTGTAGATGGGGAGGAGGAATTTGTAGTTGGAGAAGATGGGGAACAGGTACTTGTAGATGGAGGAGATGGGGAGGAGGAATTTGTAGTTGGAGAAGATGGGGAACAGGTACTTGTAGATGGAGGAGATGGGGAGGAGGAATTTGAAGATGGGGAGGAGGAACTTGTAGTTGGAGAAAATGGGGAGCAGCAACTTGTAGATGGAGAAGATGGGGAGGAGGAACTTGTAGTTGGAGAAGTTGTGGAGGAGGAACTTGTAGATGGAGAGCAGGAACTTGTAGAAGGAGAAGGTGGGGAGCAGGAACTTGTAGAAGGAGAATATGTGGAGCAGGAACTTGTAGGTGGAGAACATGTGGAGCAGGAACTTGTAGGTGGAGAACATGTGGAGCAGGAACTTGTAGATGGGGAAAATGGGGAGGATGAACTTGTAAATGGAGAAGATGGGGAACAGGAATTTATAGATGGAGAACACGGGGAGCAGGAATTTGTAGAAGGAGTAGATGGGGAGCAGGAACTTGTAGAAGGAGAAGATGGGGAGCAAGAATTTATAGATGGAGAAGACGGGGAGCAGGAATTTGTAGATGGAGATGGGGAGCAGGAACTTGTAGGAGAAAATGCGGGGCAAGAATTTATAGATGGAGAAGATGAGCAGGAATTTGTAGATGGAGAAGATGGGGAGCAGGAATTTATAAATGGAGATGGGGAGCAGGAATTTGTAGAAGGAGAAGACGGGGAGCAGGAATTTGTAGATGGAGAAGATGTGGAGCAGGAACTTGTAGATGGAGAATATGTGGAGCAGGAACTTGTAGAAGGAGAAGACGGAGAGCAGGAATTTGTAGATGGAGAACATGTGGATCAGGAACTTGTAGGTGGAGAAGATGGGGAGCAGGAACTTGTAGGTGGAGAACATGTGGAACAGGAACTTGTAGAAGATGGGGAGCAGGAATTTGTAGATGGAGAACATGTGGAGCAGGAATTTGTAGAAGGAGAACATGAGGAGCAGGAATTTGTAGATGGAGAACATGTGGAACAGGAACTTGTAGAAGGACAAGATGGGGAACAGGAACTTGTAGATGGAGACTATGTGGAGCAAGAACTTGTAGATGGAGAATATGTGGAGCAGGAACTTGTAGATGGGGAAGACAATCAGGAAGAACTTGTAGATGGAGAAGATGGGCAGGAGGAACTTGTAGATGGAGAATTTGTGGAGCAGGAACTTGTAGATGGAGAAAATGGGGAGCAGGAACTTGTAGATGGAGAATATGTGGATCAGGAACTTATAGATGGAGATTATGTGGAGCAGGAACTTGTAGATGGAGAATATGTGGAGCAGCAACTTGTAGCTGGGGAAGGTGGAGAGGAGGAACTTGTAGCTGGGGAAGATGGGCAGGAGGAACTTGTAGAAGGAGAAATCGGGGAGCAGGAACTTGTAGATGGAGAACATGTGGAGCAGGAACTTGTAGATGGAGAATATGTGGAGCAGCAACTTGTAGACGGAGAATATGTGGAGCAAGAACTTGTAGATGGAGAATATGTGCAGCAGGAACTTGTAGATGGAGAAGATGGGGAGCAGCAACTTGTAGATGGAGAAGGTGGGGAGCAGGAACTTGTAGATGGTGAATATGTGGAGCAGCAACCTGTAGATGGAGAAGATGGGGAGGAGGAACTTGTAGATGGAGAAGGCAGGGAGCAGGAACTTGTAGATGGAGTAGACACAAAGGAGGAGTTCTTAGATGGGCTGGAGGCGATGGAAGAGGTGGTGGGAAGACTACAAATGAAAAAGGAGATGCCAGGCTGGTTGGAGGAGGGTGTCTCCCTTTTGAGTGGAGGGGAGGGGATGGTGGGAGAAATTGGAATGGAGGGAGTGATAGAAGAAATGAGTGTGAAGGAGGAGGGGGTGGGTGAAACAGAAGTGAAAGAGGAAGAGATGTTAGGGGGATTAGAAGTAAAAGAAGAAATGATAGAAGGGGAGAAAACTGGGGAAGAGGAGGAGATCACATTAGCGGGGATGAATGTCAAGGAGGAGATGGTGGGAGAAATGGAGTTGAAAGAGGAGGAGGAAGTTAATATGGAGGTGGAGGAAGTGGATGTGAAGGAGAATGAATTTGAAGTGAAAAAGGAAAATGGAATGGAATTGAAGACAGAAGTGGATGGAATGGAGATGAAAGAGGTAGGTAGAATAAGGATGAGGATAAGGAAGAAAAGTGGGTGGAATGAAGATGAAAGAAGAGAAGGGTGGAGAGGGAGAGTGGAGGAGGTTCTAGAGTCGGAGAATTGATTGGGTTTTGGAGGAGGGAGGAAAGAGTTGAATGGATGAGAGCTGAACAAAATGATGTATGTACAGGAAGTGAAGGAAAAAGTGATACGTGACCAAGAGGTGAAGGAAGAAGAAATGACTGGAACAAAGCTGACAGAGGAACAGGAGCCACCGAGAAGGCCTCAGGTGGGCAGCAAGCGGAAGCTGGCCATGTCAAGGTAGGATGACGATGAAATCGGGAGGTAGGGGGATGATGATGGGGGCGGGGGGGAGAGGGAGAGAGGCTGATCGAAGATTCTTTGGGGTGGATAGATAGGAAGAGAATTGGAATCAAAAGCCCCCTAGGGTTCTTGATGAAGCTCCAACTGGGTAGTTGGGCTCAGTGGCAAATTTGGCAAAAAACAGGAATGTGATGTTGGAGGACCAGGTTAGAAAGTAAGTCAGAGTAGATCTTGGGGGTTGGAGATATTGAAGCCAAATGAAGTAATTAAATTTGTCTTCTGTTAATTTTTGTCTTGTGGAGAGAGGTGAATAATCTGTAGTTTTGACCTATCTTAATTTTAGATAAAAATGTACCTACATTTCTACATAGGTTTTATTTACATTTATCATCTTTGATTATTATTTAATTCAGAAGGCAAGCAACTATAGTAGATACCAGTCCTGAACCTGGAGTCAGGAAGCCCCAAGTTCAAATCTAGCCTCAGATACTTAGCTGTATGGTCCTGAAAAGACATTTAATATCTTGTAAGAAACCTCTTCACAAGTTTATCATTAGTAGAGCTTGCTCCCATTGCACCTTGAGCAAGGGTGTTACCCTTGCTGCCCCAGCAGGGTATCCCTATGTTACCTGAACCAGGTTAAATTGTAATTGGGAGGGGTAGCTAGATGGCACAGTGGATAGAGCCCTGGCTTTGAAGTCAGGAGGACCAGAGTTTAGATCCTACCTCAGACACTTAAATTTTGCTGGGTGTGGGACCCTAGCCAAATCACTTAACTCCAATTGTTTTGCCAAAAAAAAAAAAAAAAAGTGATAAAATGTTTAACAAAATAAATTTTAAAATACAGTATAAAATAAATGATGCCAGTTTGTGATTTTCTAAATCAGTATGCATCTCACAGGATACATTTCTATTTGAATTTGACACCACTGCCTTAGAAAATGGAATAAGCAGCAGCAACTAATGAAAATAGTAAAGAGGCAAAGTCTTAGACTTGATCTTAGGAAAAACTTTTAACAAATGGGCTGTCTGCCTCTGGAGGAACTGGTAGCTTGCCCTTCAGTGAAAGTTTTCAATTAAATTTGTATGATCTTTATGAGAATGTTGGAGTAAGAATCCCTTTCAGCATAGATAAACAAAGTCCCAAATCTGAATTTTTTATGATTTGCACAGCCCCTATAGTGGACATGTGTGACTTGACTGAAGACCAGCCTGACCAATCTGGAGAGAGGCTTATTCCTTAGGTTGGCCACAAGGATAAATGCTGTAGCTACAGCAATTTCAGAGGCCATTGACTAAGTTGTAGAAGAGTTGTGATGTCCACAAATACTGGAAGTAATGAGATCTTGTCATGCAATGAAACAGGAAACAAAAAGGCAATGATTCTTGAGGTGGAAATGGGG
The DNA here is from genome assembly GCF_016432865.1 of Antechinus flavipes. NCBI lineage: Eukaryota > Metazoa > Chordata > Mammalia > Dasyuromorphia > Dasyuridae > Antechinus > Antechinus flavipes. The sequence goes on along the minus strand of NC_067401.1, from coordinate 445,490,732 downwards.
GAAGGAATCTTATTGTCTAGAGCCTAGATAACTCATCTGTCAACATCACAAAAACCTAGAAAAGTATTTGGTCAGGGATTAGAATAGAGAAGGAAGTATTGATCTTTCCTAAATTAGAAGCAATGTTACTATTACTTAATTTAGCTTCCAGTCTGGCAGCTACCACAGCTAATCTTCTTGGTCAATAGTTTTTATATAGAGAAAAGATGAATTTAGAAGACATTTTTTTTCTCACCATAGGAGGTTTGATCTATATTTATTTGTAACTGGACTTGTAGATGAGCTAGTCATTCTATGTGATGCTAGAAGACTACCAAATATCTGATAGAATAAGAATTGGAAGAATTACCTGATTTCCTTAATAAACTTGAATAGAGGATAGAAAAATGAGTGGAAAATTTTCCCTTGTCCACATAAACTAGTAATTGTATTGTTCTTCTTGTTATTAAAGAATTTCCTACAAGTGTTGTGACTTGGTTGCCAAATCTACTCTCCTTTCTCAGTCTTCTTCCTTGACTATTGATTATCCTCTTCTCCTTGATATTCTCTTCTCTCTAGATTTTTGTGACACTCCTGATTCTGTTCCTTTACCCATCTTGCTGGATGTTCATCCAGGTCATGCTCATTAACCAGAAGTGCCCCCAAGCCTCTGTCCTGAGCCCTCTTCTCCTTCTATACGATTTCACTGGTGATCTTAACTTGTGTGAAGTCAGCCATTGTCTCTAAACGCAACAGTGCTCAGATCTGTTTGCCCCACTATATGGGACTCCAACTGCTTATTGGTCTTCTTGTAGACAGCTCTAACTTAACTTAACCAAAACCAAACTCATTTTTCCCTCCAAATCCTTCTCCCCTCCTAACTGACTTTCCTGTGACTGCCAAGGCACCCTCATCCTCCCAAGCATCCAGGCTAGAAACATAAGTGACACACACATACTCCCACCCCCATATCCAATCAGTTGTTATTCCCATTTTTTTCTGCTTTGGTAACCTCTCATAGCCTCCCCTCTGACACTCCCGCTTCTTTGGTGGCCCTGCCTCAAGTCGTTCCCCACACCAGTCCATTTTTAGCTTAAAAGGATTTTCCTAAAGTCCAAGTCTAGCCGTGCTATACCTTCTTCCATAAACTCCAGTAGTTTCCTGTCACCTTCAGGAAATGTAAAACAGCCTCTTTGACTCAGACGACTCTGTGTAACCTGCCGACAGTCTTCTTAGGCCTTCTCCCCACTTAACGTGTAAATCTAACGACACCAGCCTCCCTGCTTGAAAGGCCTTGGTCAAGACACTGTCTCCTGACCAAAGCATTTTCACCGGCTCACTGTCTCCCTCCTCACCTGCCCTCCTGGCATCCCTCAAGTCCCAGCTGAAGTTCTGCTTTTACAAGAAGACTCCCAGTCCTCCTTATTACTCTTTTCCCTCCAAGATTGTGCTCAATGTATTTTGTACCGTTTTATTTGTCCATAGTTGCTTGCATGTTGCCTCCTCTCAAACTGTGAGTGCTTTGAGAATGAGGACTGTCTTTTGTGGTATCGCCATCACAGCACATTACTTTTCACTGAATAGGGGATTGATAAACACTACTGACAAGGAAACCTCCTGGAATTGAAGCGCTCTCCTGTGATGGCTCTAGGGACAGCTCCTGCGAGGAGCTTAGATTCTAGGTGGGAGGGGAGCTGGAGTCGAAGAAAAAAGGTGGTAATATGGAGAACGTCCCAATAGACTTTGAGTCTAAAATCAGAAGCGAAGCAGGGAGGGAATGAAGGCTGGCCATCTTGGGTTCCTTTTTTAAAATAGAAGTCCCAGGAGACTATTACTGGTTGGAAAAAAGACAGGCAGGTGGCAAAGTCCCTGAGAAATCTAGAAAGAGTCAGGAAGGGAATGAAGAGAAGGCAATGATGAATTGCCATGAAGTATTTTTACTTTTTATTTTTTAACCAAAGATTATTTTTGCATATATCCAAATCAATTAACATGTATTGTTACAAATACTTATGTAACGCTACAAGTAGAATACAACTTTGGAAATTTTAATAATTACACATATTTGATGAGTTTTTGGGGTTTTTTTGTTTCTTTTAGCTGTGAAACTTGTGGTACGGAAGAAGCAAAATACAGGTGTCCACGCTGTATGAAATGTTCCTGCAGGTATGAAGTGGGTTTAGTACTATTTCTGCTTCTTGTACCTTTATGCTTCTCAGTGAAAATGCAAAGGTTTTGTATATTGTCTTTTCAGTTTAGCCTGTGTGAAGAAACACAAAACAGAACTTACATGCAATGGAGTTCGAGAGAAGACAGCATTTGTTTCATTAAAACAGTTTACCGAAATTAATCTTCTAAGTGGTAAGGCATAATATCTCATCTTATTTGTCATTGATTGATGCATTTTTTTCGTTTGGCCTGTGTCACCTGATTTTTTTTACTTTGAAAATTTTAGATTATAGGTTTTTGGAAGATGTAGGAAGATCAGCTGACTACATTGCTAGAGATGTTTTCTTGAAAAGACCCTCAACAAATAGAATTGTAAGTGTTCATTTCTCTTAATAAGTGTGTTAGTTTAAACTAGCTTAAGGGTGCACCATAGTGGACAGAGCACTGGGACAGGAGTCAGGAAGACTCCTCTTAGTTCAAATTCTGCCTCAGACACTTAGTCGCTATGTGACCCTGGACAAATTTCTTTACCCTATTTGTCTCAGTTCTCTCACCTGTAAAATGAGCTGAAGAAGGAAATGGCAAACCACTGCAGTATCTTTGCCAAGAAAATCCCAAATGGAGGTCATACAAAATCAGACATAACCAAAAAACAATTTGAACAACAGCAACAACAAAAGCTTAAGAGACAGTAACTGCAACAATTTATTATTAATTTTTTTTTAATAGGAGCATATTCTTTAGAGCAAAAAGTGAGCTTTCAGATTAGTCTGTTCAGTTCCCTCATTTTACAGATAAGGAAATGAAAGTTTAAGAAAGTTGACTTTTACAAGGTCACATAAATGATAAGTAGCTGAAGTAGGATTTGGATCTGGGTCCCTTGTAAACCTAGTACTTTTCCCATTCCTATGTGCTCCACATTTATAAAAAATTTTCCTCAAAGTAAATACAAAATTGAAATTCATCATTGTGATGTAAATTTTTTGAACATAAAGTGTTCAGAAATGTTCAACACAATAATTTATTTTTCTGTTGAGTAGTTAGCAAAAAAACATATCATATTTTTAAAATATATGTTCTTTCATTGGTTTTATTATTAACATTTTTCTTGTATTATTAACATTTTTCTCTGGTTCATTAGAAAGCTATTTTTCTGCATAGTGTCTGAAAGATATTATGGAAAATTGAATTTTAATTTTTCTTTAAAGCTATGTAACAAAGTTTAAAAATCAGATTATTCCTAGAGATAGTGGCTGGACTTATGATTTCTTCATTGTGGTGAATTGTCTAATGAAGAAACTCTCTCCATCAATTCAGGTTTGCATCTTTCATTCTTTAGAGAATAGGCTAGAGTGGAAGTGTCAGACCCACAGCCTGAACCAAGTTAAGATGTGATTAAAAAATATTAACAATAAGTAGAAATACAATCAAATGCAGAAAATGTCAGTATGTAATATGCCACCCTTGGGGATCTTTATATACAATTTAATGATCTTCTATTTGAATTTGGCACCACTTATAAAATTATCAACAAAAGGTCTAAGATCATACATAACTTCTTAAATTAAAAATTAAGCTTTAGGTAATGAGAAAATTTTTCACTGTAACATTTGAATTTCTTGTAATTAGTCCTAAAGTTTCTACAAGTAGTGTGACAGTGACTTGGATATAGCATATGGCCTATCTCTGCAATAAGATTTTCATTTTTTAACTATACCTTATTATTCACAGCCATTATTGACTTTCATCAATTGTTTCTGAATCCAAATGAGTCTTTGACTTTTTACAGAAGACTGATGCCACTAGTTATGCCAAGTTTATTGGACATATGCTTGCTCTATTAAACTACTAATGAGATGCCTATGATAAAGTCTTACTCTGAAGTTACCCGAGGCTGTGAATAATTCAGAATCGTAACAAGTCATTTTGTTGCCAAGAGGCATTTATGATTACTACATGTTTTTGTTAACTTATTAAACAAAGCATACCACCTCCAGAAATTTGCTGCTCAATAAATAGTATTAACTGTGGAATTTCTCACCTAATAATGTTAAAATAATAAACTTCTGGTTTTGGAAATAGAAGATTTAAGTATGAGTTTTGATTTTGGCAATAGATGTGTGATTTTGATGACGTCACTTAATTTCTCTCTTACTCAGTTACATCACAAAATTGAAATAATACACTTTCTCACTTTTATGAGGAAAAAATGTTTTGCAAAATTTTTAGAATATGAATTACTGTTACTAAAAATTACAAAACAGTTTTATTGTCCCTTGAGAACATAGAATACATGAATTATTGAACCCAATACCTAATTTTAATGAAATAACAAAATAACTTCATCATCCTCATTAGAATTCTTCTGAGAGTTAAGAGAAGCAGAATTGACTAGTTTCCTTCTTTGATCTTTGCTTATTAATGGAAGTGCTAATGAGAAATGGCCAAAAGGAAAGGCGCAAATAAAAAGAGACCGTAATATCTATGTACTCTGTACTGATTCTGAGGTAATGAAGTGCCATCAGTAATTTAATGTTTGTTTTTTGTCCTATTAGTTAAACTATATGAAAAACCGAGCACGAAGACACAACATTGACTTAAGAATTTTGCCAATTGGCTTCACCAAAAGAAGAGAGAATTCAACAATGTTTGATAGGAAGTAAGTATCTAGTTATAGAAGTGTTTTAAATTTGTGTTTTTATTTAAACTGTTAACTTTTCGGGTATAATCTATTGTTTATCATACTAATGAAGTAGACTGTGAGAATGAATTATTCTTGCTCAAGAGTAAGAGTAAGTGAGCTATAGCTCATATGGTCATAGTTGAGTAGGGACATTAGAGGTAATGAGGAGTCAAATCTCCTCATTTTATAGATGAGCAACCTTGGAGGGCCAGTAGAATCTAATGAAGATTTCTTAAAAATCTGGGATAATTGGGCATATTTTTAGGCAACAAAGAAGGAATAAAATAGGTAGAGATTCAAGTTTTAAAGAGTGAGAGGAGGTGATAAGGAGGAAATCTATCAAAAAAGGCAAAAGTCAAGGGATCAACAATACATGTATTGTGATTGCCCTTGGCAGGAAGTCCAGAGACTGGAGTAAGGGAAGAGCATAAGGTGAAGTAGAGGGTGGGAATATTTCATCATTGGGCTTCAACAAGACATGAGAGACAATAAGACAAAGATGCAAGAAATTTATGTGCAAAGCATCATATAAAATTGAATTAGTTCACATTTACTTTAGGAAGAGTAAGGAGTGTAGTTTTAGCAAAAATTCTGACCTGGGAAATTATTTAGGAACAAGGACTGGAAGTCACAGTGAAAATGAAGACCTAAATAAGTGAGCTTAGCATGACTAGATAATAGAATTTCAGAGTTCTTGAACATGGAAGTGGAACATGGATTATGACAATCAAAGGAAAGACTGTCCCTGTGTTGTGTGTTATGTAATGCTGAGGTGCTATTGAGGAGCATGTCATGGGAATATTTTTTGAAGTACACTTTTAGGATACTTCAGGGTAACTGTCAGATGTTTTTCTGAAATCTATATATGTCGTGTGTATACCATTGCCCAAACTTACCAATCAAATCATATAATAAAACAGAAATGAAGTTTATCTAGCATAGCCTGTTCTTGATAAATCCATGTTGACTTTGCTATAGCTTTTCTTTCTGAGTTCTCAGAAACTCTCTCTCTGATAATGTGTTTTTAGAACTTTGCCTGAATGTGAGGCAAAGTTATCAATCTACAATTCATAGGCCACCCACAATTCACCTTTTTTTTAAATGGGGAAGTTAACTTATTGCTTCAGGATATCTTCTGTTTTCCATGATCTTGATCCTAGATCATTGAAGACTTGTGACTTGAACTCATGGAGGGGAGTGAGGTGATCTCTTGCTAGCTCTTCACTTATCTTTTATTCCTAGTTGCACACTCACAGATTGACATGATATGAAGAGCATTCAGCCATTATCTTGTAATGAGCTGAGGCTTGAGTTGATGCACTGAGGTCCCAAGCACATGAGGCTAAATAGTAATTGGACCATACTCTATTAATATATAAGCTTGGAGAAAGAATGGCCCCCGCCCGCTCTTTGTGCAAGTCCTGATGTGTTGTATAGGAAATGACGATTTTGGTGGGTGGAGGCAGGGGAGTGGAAAAGGAAGGGGGAGGAGAGACTGTTTGCCTTTGCCATTGCAACAACTTTTCTGTTTGTTTCTCTTCTTCTTTTTGCTTTTGCTGAGGCAGTTGGGGTTAAGTGACTTGCCCATGGTCACATAACCAGGAATTGTTAAGTGTCTGAGGCTGGATTTGAACTCAGGTCCTCTTGACTTCAAGGCTGGTGCTCTATCCACTGAGCCATCTCCTCCTTCAGCCCACCAAGGAAAGGGATTCCTTGTTATAACATAGCCAAGAAATAGTCACCCAGCCTTCTGCTAGAAGATATCCAACAAGTTCCTGTTAACCAATTGTTCTGTCCTCAGTCTCTACTGGAAAAGACAATGATTGGCCAATCACTGTCCAAAACCAAATGAGATTGGGTAGTCCATTTTGTAAAGTTACACTCAAGTTTTACTAGGTAAATCAGGTGATACTAAATCACCTCAGCTATTAGAGTGGCTCAGCATCTCCATTTCCTTTTGTCAGTCCTCATATGTCATGTCTTAGAGATTTCTCACCAATCTGATTATACTACTTTGGTAGCTTTTCCTCCCTAAAAGCACCTAGAGCTAAAACTACTGCCCTAGATCTAGTCCTATTAGATAAGATGAAAGGAGAACTTTTATCACCTCCCTTAATGTAGATAGCTTTCCTCTATAATCCAAGAGCACATTATGTTTTATGCTTTAAAATTTTAATTTTTTTTTTTTTTGTAATCTACAAAAATCTATTTCACTGCACCCAATGAGAGCAAAGGAAAAACAAACTCAAGTTATAAATAGTGTAATTAAGCAAAACATTTCCATTTTGGCCACATACAAAAACTATATTTGATTCCTATGTTTTTGAATCTCTTCACCAGACTCTGAGAAAGTGAGTAGCATATTTAATCATTAGTTCTCTGGAATTGCAGGTGGTCATTACACTAATCAGAGTGTATTAATTCTTTTGAAATCGTCTTTAAAAAAAACCCAACATATTGTTATCTTTGTGTAAATTGTTGTCCTTGTTCTGTCCATTTTGCTTTCCGTCAGTTTACATAAAACCTGTGAAACCTTCCCAAGTTTCTCTGAAATCAGTCCTTTCATCAGTTTTTTAATAAAATAATAATATTCTACTATTTTTATATGCCATAATTCATTTGGTCATACCCCAGTTAATGATTAACTCTTTTTTTTTTTTAATTTAATTTTATTTAATAATAACTTTGTGTTGACAGAATCCATGCCAGGATAATTTTTACACAGCATTATCCCTTGCAATCACTTATGTTTCGTTTTTTTCCCTCCCTCCCTCCTCCCCCCCCCCCCCCCCAAGATGGCAAGCAGTCCTATATATGTTAAATATGTTGCAGTATATCCTAGATACAATACACATTTGCAGAACCGAACAGTTCTCCCGCTGCACAGGGAGAATTGGATTCAGAAGGTAAAAATAACTCAGGAAGAAAATCAGAAATCAAATAGTTCACATTCATTTCCCAGTATTCCTTCTTTGGGTGTAGCTGTTTCTGTCCATCATTTATCCAATGAAACTCAGTTAATTCTCTTTGTCAGAGAAATCCACTTCCATCAGAATACATCCTCATACAATATCGTTGTCGAAGTGTATAATGATCTCCTGGTTCTGCTCATCAATGATTAACTCTTGATGAAATTCCATACTTTACCAGCTTAAAAAGTTATAAACATTTTCACATATGCTTAGATTTTGTTTTGCTTAAGATTAATTCCATCTATAATTATTTTCTTATTCCCTTTTCCCTCTTTTCCTATTTCCTTGTTAAGTGAATTATATGTGTGTGTACACTTAACCTCCTGTGATCAGTTCAGATGGAAATGATATTCAAGGGTCAGCTAATTTCTTCCCAGTTCCCCATCTTTTGTTTCTTATTTGTAAAGATGTCTGTTTGTATATCCTTACCTTCTTTTTCCTGTTTCCCCAGGGTATTCTCTTCACTTTCCTTTTCCATTCTTAAAATTTATCAAGCTATAGCAACTACTTCCAAGGCTTTATCTAATTAGCCTTTGATTATAACCCTTCATGGTAGGATTCATAAGGGACATTTACTTTTTTTTTTTTTTCTTCAGCCTTTATTGTTGTTTGCTTGTGTTTATTATCTTTTTATGTTTCTCTTAATTCCAACATTTGAATTTCAAAGTTTCTATGTAACTGATGTTTTCATCAAGAATGCTTCATCAAAGGTGCATTTTGTAAAGTTACACTCAAGTTTTAATAGGTAAGTAGTTTTTGGCTGTAAGTTTCAGTCCTTTGCTGTTCTGGAGTTTCGTATTCTAAATTCTCTACTCCTTCATAGTGCCATTTACTAAGTCATGGGTGATCCTGGCTGTGGTTCCTTAGAACTTACATTTTTTTTCTCTGAATGTAGTATATTTTCTTTGATTGGGAATCTCCAGATTTTGCTTTAAAATGTTTTTGGAGTTTTCATTTTGTGATTCTTTCTGGAAGTGACTAGTGGATTCTTTCTAATTGTACTTTGACCTCTGGTTGTAAAAGATCTGGGAAATTTTCTTTTAAAATTTGATAAATGGTTTCCAGTCTTTATTTTGATCAAGACATTCAGGTCATTCAATGAGTCTTAATCTCTCTTCAGTCTGTTTTCTGAGTCACTTATTTTTGCAATAAGATGACTTTCCCAATTTTTTTCAGTCTTTTGTAGTCTCAGGAAGCTGCCTGAGAACCCAGCCTCCTTCGCAGTGGTTTTCTCTGAATCTGGGACCCAGATTTGGGTAATGGGAAACAAAGCTGCCAGTTTTTACCTGTGACCATTGTGGGATTCTGGCATGGGTGTAGGGATGCCCCTTCTTGTCCTGATGCACTTGGCCAGACCACATCCTCCTTGTCCACAAACTTCTTCATCTCCCTGTGCCAACCTGGACTTTTCTTTGCATTCCCATCAGGATGTTGTCTGGTGCATTTTCTGAGTACACTTGTAGTAGATGGAGGAGGAGATATTGCTACACTCCTTTGTGCTATTCTTCCTCCTTAGATCTTCCCACAAAATGCTACATCATCACATTTGACTTGTTACACTTGAAGTCCACTGAAAATTCTTTTCCATTCTGCTGTCTGATCTTGGTTCTAGCATCTCATACTTGTGAAGCTGATTTTTTTAACCCAAATGCTGTACAGTTTATTTTCTTCTATTAAATTTTAGCTCATTAGATGTGTCCCGGTGTTCCAGCCTATCTAGGACTTTTTGAATCTCAGATTTGTTGAGTGTGCCATCTATGTTTCATTCAGATCACTTAGAAAATGTATAAATGTAGAAAACAGTATATGGCCAAGGTCAGATACCTGAAGCAATCCACTAGAGTCCTTTCACTTTTACATGACCTATTGATGATGATTCTTTGGAATCCAGCCATTTTGCCATTTGCAAATAAATACACCAAATTGCATCTCTTTGGAGCTCACATCTCTGTCTTCCACAAAGATAGCAGGAGAGACTTGACAAACACTTGGCTAAAGTTCCATTTGTTATCCTTGCCTTCTCTACAGCATTGAGTGCTGCTTATATACCATCTTCTACCCTTCTTCCTAATACCTCGCAGGGTTCTTATGAGGGAACAGCTTCATTTTATCCTTTAAGATGGTTTTCTTGTGGCTTCTAATGCCCTGGATTTCTGGGGCACTACCCTCTGCTTCTTCTCCCTCTATTTTCCTCTACCACTATTCCTGTCTTCTTGGCTGACCATGATAGTTCCTCCTTGCCATTAGCATTGGTCTTTCCCAAGAATCTTTGATCTCATTTTCTCTCCATACTTGTTCTCCTGGCAGTGACCTTCATTCTCATGACTTGACATTTGTCACTTTTGGATATAAGTCCCAGTTTTCATTCCCACATTTGGTGCCTGCTGTGTGCAGAGATCTGTAGCATGTACTTAAGATGTATCCAAATCTCAGTCCTTTTCCTCAATTATTTACTTTTCATATTCTGCTTTTCCTTCTGATATCCTTGTTTTTTGTCCGTGATACAACCTTTGGTCCAGTCAACTCATTCAAAACTTTAGCTTATCCTGACTCTTTTCTCCATTTTTGCCAAGAACTATATACCTAATTAACAAACATCTCTTCTTTCTTTTCCTTCCTATTCACTGTGTCATCTCCCTTGTAAAATTCTTTTTTTTTTATGAACTATCTACCACATTCTTTCTCTGCCCTTCTAGCCCATATCTTCTAGTGCTGCCAAATTACTTATATTTCTCTATGTTCATTATCACCCTTCTGCCCCACATCCTTCAATGATTTACTGTTATCTAATTGATAGCGATAGCTCACACTTAAATAATGTTTTAAGGTTGACAGAGAATTTTTTTTTTAATTTTAAATTTTATTTAATTTAATAATAACTTTGTATTGACAGAATCCATGCCAGGATAATTTTTTTACAACATTATCCCTTGCACAACAGAGAATATTAAAGACAGCACTGCTATTAGGTACTGTAAAGTCTCACAAACTATGTAAAATATTTTCATCCCCATTTTGTAGAATGTGGAAAACATTCCAGATAATATAATTTGTTCAGAGATACCCAGAGATCTGATTTTTTAGCCCTTTTCCTGGTTCTAAATCTATACTTTTTCTACTCTAAAGGAAAGTACTTAAATTTTTTTTCTTCCTAGAAATTGTAAATTTGAGAGTCCAAAAGAAAATTTTCTTGTATTAGTAAATCTATATAAAAGAAAAGAAGCATTTACACCAGGCATTGTGAAGGAGTTCAAGTCTATTGATAAATTAGAATGGAATAAACATACACACACATACACATGCATGTGTGTGTACATGGATGTTTATATGCTATCATCTTGGACAAGTGTTTATAGGTCTTATATAAAAGTTATCAATATGGAAATACATTTTAACTAAGGTATTTATTAGAAATGTTTAGAGGCTAACCACTAGATGTCCCTCTTGTAAAGAAATAGGAGTCTGACTTTTTTTTTTTTTTTTTATAATGGAATCATGGATTTAACATGCTTAGTTCTCATAAAATTAGTGTTCCTAATTGTGGTGCTTCTAAGTCCAACCACCCAGATCTGTATTAATGTTTATAGTTTTTTCTAGTTACACATTTTCTAACATATTAATAACATTAAAATATTCATAAAAACATTAATAACAATCCAGTTTAAAGTGTGTAGTATTTTCTGTGGTGTCATGAAATGTGAATGATACAGCATTTATTAAGAGTCTACTATATACCAGGAATTGTGCTTAGTATTGGGGCTATCAAATGAGGCAAAAGACAATCCCGTCTTTCAAGAAGCTTACAATCTAAAGGGAAAGACAACAAATAGGTGTGTATGAAGCAAACTATACACCAGATATATAGGAAATAATTAACAGAGAAAAGACACTGGAATTAAGGCATACTTGTTGATCGATCTGATGGGATAGAGCCAGTACCTTTTAAAGGCAGGAGAGCGTTTTCAGGCATGGGAAACAGCCATACGTGCCCAGAACTTGTTTGTAGAATGGCCAGCAGACCAGTGTCACTAAATGAAAAAGTGCACGGTGGGAAGTAAGACGGTTCAAAAGGGAGGAGGAGATCAGGTCACAAAGGACTTTGAACAGTGAACTGACAATTTTGTATTTGATCCTGGAAGTGAGGGGGAACCCTTGGAGTTAGGGAAGTGCTAACCTGAATTTTAGGAAAACTACTTTAGTGGCTGAAAAGAAAGGTAATAAAAATACTTGTCAGTTGACTGATTTGAACTTCATCCAGTCCATCCCTGGCTCCATCCTCTGGGTCTTTTCCATATGCTTAGGCTCTGCCAGAGTTTGCCCTCTGTTGGCAAGCTTCTGAGAATCCAACATCTCTCCCATGTTGCATAAGCCATAAAAAGTAGGATCTTTGCCGAATGCTGATTTGAGCAGAATGTTAAGTAAATCAAATTGCTCATATGTTATAGTTGTTGGTGGTTGTGAAGGAATGAGGAATTTGCTCTGGAACTTCTAAAGAGAAGTGATAAGTAGCAATGGATTGAATAGTCCCTGAGTCCTAGTGATTTTTCTTTGAAAGTGTGTCTCACCTTGGCTGCATCCTAGTCAGGCCCCAATCATCTATTCTTTAATCCATTCAAAAAAGAACGCCAGGCTAATCTTCCAAAAACAGTGTTCTTATTATGTCATTTCTCTGTTCAGAAATCTTCCCATTGCTTTTCTTCTGGTAAAAGTCAACTACAGGCAGATTTTTAGAAGTTTTAAATGGACTGGTTATTCTAAGGCCTTGAGAAAAATTATAAGATAGATAAAATTGGTACTTGGGATTCTCTTTACACAGTTTCTCCCAGTGATTATTCTTATAGTAGAAATTTTTTTTTTAAATTCACTAGAACTGATTAACATAATGGGGGAAAAATGGTTATTTTCATTGTTCACACCTGTAGACTCTGCACTTGTACAGAGGAGTCAATGGGGAAGAAGGACATTTCAGAAGAGAGGAGGAGGAAGGGAATAGGAGATCTTACCTAAATACCATTATGAGAAAGACTTGAACTCCTGTCTTGAGTGCACTGTACTGAGCTTTGCACAGATTATATGTTTAAATATTTATCTGCTGATTGAAGGAAAAACAAACAAATTTCCATTATCTCTGTTTTTCCTGAAATAATTTTTTATTTCTTAGGAAAGTCTGCCACCAAAAAATCTGTATCCTGTTAACATCACACAATATTACAGATATTTTTTCCCCCTGAGGCAATTGGGAGTTAAGTAACTTGCCCAGGATCACACAGCTAGGAAGTGTTAAGTGTCTAAGGCCAGATTTGAACTCAAGTCCTCCTGATTTCAGCACTGGTGATCTAACCACTGTGCCTGCCACCTAACCCATACCCAGTGATGTAGAGTTAAATATTAAAATACTAAAATAGACCAGGAGAGACTGTTTTTAAATTTTCTTGTTTCATTCTTTTGCTTTGAAAACGTTTGAAGATCTGGGAACATTTCTTTCAGTATTAATATGTGACTTTTATTCCAGTATTATGTGTTTTGAAAACTTTTTTTTGTTGTCCTTTGTTTTATTTGCCTTGTCCAAATGTCAGAACTATTTAGAGGTTTTGTTATCAAATAATATAGGAGGATCTTTAATGTTTTTATAAAATTCTGTGACATATTGTTTTTTCTTAATTAAAGCTTTTTATTTTTCAAAACAGTAGACAATTCTTCAACATTAGCCCTTGCAAAACCCTGTGTTCCAATTTCCCCCCCTTTTTTCCACGCCCTTCCCCTGATGGCAAGTAGTACATGTTAAATATGATAGAAATATTTGTTAATTCCAATGTATGTATACATATTTATACAATTATCATGCCACACAAGAAGTAAAAAGAGAAGCAAAGTAAAATGCAAGCAAACAACAACAAAAAGAGGAGAAATGCTATTTTGTGATTGTCACTCAGTTCCCACAGTCCTCTCTCTGGGTATAGATGGCTCTCTTTATCACTGAACAATTGGAACTGGTTTGAATCATCTTATTGTTGAAGAGAGCCACATCCATCAGAATTGATCATCATGCAGTCTTCTTGTTGCTATGTATAATGATCTCCTGGTTCTGCTCATTTCACTTAGCATCAGTTCATATAAGTCTCTCCAGGACTCTCTGAAATCATCCACCTGGTCGTTTCTTACAGAACAATAATATTCCATAATATTCATATACCATAATTTATTCAGCCATTCTCCAATTGATGGGCATCCATTTAGTTTTCAAGTTTCTAGCCATTACAAAAAGAGCTGCCACAAACATTTTTGCATATGTGGGTCCTTTCCCTTCTTTATAAGATCTCTTTGGGATATAAGCTCAGTAGAAACACTGCTCGATCGAGAGGTATGCACAGTTTGATAACTTTTTGAGCATATTTCCAAATTGCTCTCCAAAATAGTTGAATCCATTTACAGTTCCACCAACCATGTATCAGTGTCCCAGTTTTCCCACATCACCTCCAACATTCATCATTATCTTTTCCTGTTATCTTAGCCAATCTGAGAGGTGTGTGGTGGTATCTCCGAGTTGTCTTCCTTTGCATTTCTCTGATCAATAGTGATTTGGAGCACCTTTTCATTGGCTACAAATAGTTTCAATTTCTTCATCTGAAAATTGTCTATTGACCATTTATCAACTGGAGAATGGCTCGAATTCTTATAAATTTGAGTCAGTTCTCTATATATTTTAGAAATGAAGCCTTTATCAGAACCTTTGACTGTAAAAATATTTTTCCAGTTTATTGATTTCCTTCTAATCTTGTCTGTATTAGTTTTGTTTGTACAAAAACTTTTTAACTTAATGTAATCAAAATTAACTATTTTTTGATCAGTAGTGAACTCCAATTCTTCTTTGGCCACAGATTTCTTCCTTCTCCACAGATCTGAGAAGTAAACTAATTTGTTTATATAGTATCATTCTTTATGTCTCGATTTCAACTTTATCTTGGTATGTGGTGTTAGGTGTGGGTCAATACCTAGTTTCAGCCATAGTAGTTTTCCAGTTTTCCCAGCAGTTTTGTCAAATAATGAGTTCTTATCCCAAAAGCTGGGGTCTTTGAATTTGTCAAACACTAGATTGCTATAGTTATTGGCTATTTTGTTTTGTGAACCTAATCTATTCCACTGAGCAACTATTCTATTTCTTAGCCAGTACCAAATGATTTTGATGACTGCAGCTTTATAATATAGTTTTAGATCAGGTACAGTTAGGCCACCTTCATTTTCATTTTTTTCCATTAGTTCCCTTGAAATTCTTGACTTTTTGTTCTTCCAAATGAATTTGGTTGTTATTTTTTCTAGGTCAGTAAAATAGTTTCTTGGGAGTTTGGTATAGCACTAAATAAATAAATTAGGTAGTATTGTCATCTTTATTAATTCACTCGATCTATCCAAGAGTACTTGATATTTTTCCAGTTGTTTAGATCTGATTTTATTTGTATGCAAAGTGTTTTGTAGTTTTGCTTATATAGTCCCTAACTTTCCCTTGGTAGATAGATTCCCAAATATTTTATACTATCGATGGTTATTTTAAATGGTATTTCTCTTTGTATCTCAACATAATTATTTAGACAATCCCAGAGGAGGGGGTGGGAAATCTATGTAGAAACTTCAGTCTCTTTTTAAAAAGGTGATATTTGAAAAGATAGAACACAGTATATCTGAATGAATAATAGAGAAAGATGTTGTTTGTTTCCTAACAGTGGTCCAGGAGCATAGCATTAATAACTTGCTTCATCATGCTGAAATTCCCCTTTTTTGTAAGGCTTAGTGTAATTTGTTCACCAGAACTTTTAATTTCTTCAAGTTGTAGATGTACAAGAAGAAAACTACTCATGGTCTTTCTGACTTACGTTTCATGATCATGTATGTAAGTTCAGCTCCTATCAGTCTCCATCTATCCCCTGAATCTGAAAAACAACAGTGAAAATGGCAAAATAGTATGCCTGTTCAGAACTAGAAATATTGGGAAACTGGCAGGTGAAAGATGAAATGGTGGAGGAAATAAGTTCAATCCTCTGACTATAGCAATATAACTACTAATTACTACAGTGAAAATATGGTAGATAAAATGAGGGCTATTCCTGAGGTTCAAAAGAAGAGTATCAATGAAACCTTGTAGATACATTTACTTTCCCCAATTAAAAAAGTAAAAACTCTCTTGAAACAAAAATACAAGTATCATCAATTCGTATATAGATCAAACTTTAAAATGCATGTGGACTTATTTTTCAACGAACTATAGCTTTACAATTTAAAATACAATGGGAGCTAACATTTACTTTATATAGTGATTTCTGATTTTAAAAGCAGTTTCCTTGAAGCAACTTTGTTTTTTAGGTGAAAAAACAACAACTCAGATTGAAATTTATACTTCCCCACTTGGTAACATTGCTGATACTTGGACCAAGGTCTTCTGACCTCAAGTCTAGGTTTATTTAATCATTTGGCTAGAAGATATAAACTAGAGATCTACTTTTAGACATTGTGAATTTTTTTTTCCTCTATGTTGTTAATCTTAAAGTAATAAACATTCCGTATTAAATCATGCTAGGATTTGGTCATGAATTCCTGATGCAAAATATTTTCATTTAAAAGAAATCTCTCTACTTTATCAAGTATAAAATGAGAGCTTATTTAGAGTATTTTCATTTTCCAGCTATTCCTTTTCTCAGGGAAGCTTTAGTCTATAAAGATATAGCTTCCTTGCTGTACAGAGTGATTGAAGGAAAGAATACTTTCATTTTTAGTAATCAGTTTTCTCAAAAGGGACCTCATGATAGACAATCCTGGCCCCATGTGCTGAACATCTCTCTGAGGGTGGAGGGAATTTGACATTTTTTTAAAAGGAAACTTAAAATTTCCAGGTAGATTATTAGATTGGAAGACATTGTTAGGTTATTCTTAAAAATTTCTAGACAGTTCAGCCAACTTATTTGCACCTCAGTGAGGAAATACATGAGGCAAGAAAGGCAACTTAGAGGCCAACATATTCACATTTATATCCATAGTCTCTTCAAATACAAGCCTCAGGTTGCATTGTTACACATTCCTGATTCTAAGTTTAGACTAACTTGAGGTATTTTTGTGTTTGACCAACATGAATTACATTTAAATATGTTCATCTAATTGTGGAATGCTTTGAAGGGCTTGAATTATTCCTTTCCTTTTCTCGAAGATAAATTCCAGAACCTTCATTTATACTTTGATTTATTTTTCTTTTCATTTCAATGATTTATAGACTGGACTGAAAAAAAAAAATTCTTAATCCCATTAGGTTGAAAGGTGGAAACCAAGTTCAGCACTTATGTCTTCTGTTATTGTGTGATGCAGATCACAGATGAAGAAACTGAGGCAGATGGAAGTTAAATGACTTTCCCCGGGTCACACAGTTCTTGTCATGGATCTGAATGCAAGTTCTGTCAAACAGCATTCAGATAATGAGGTCCATCCAGACTATCTCTTTAAGTGCAGGAAGGACTTACATGTATAACAGCTGAGCCATTGTTGGTGACTTGATAGATGATGAAAAATGAGAGGATGAAGGCAACAAAAGACAGGCCAGTGAGCTTGACTGAATATGCCACAAAATTTCTATTTAAAACTAGCAAAACTCTTGTGGACATTCCCATGTCATTGTGGAGAAAGAAAGAGAATATGAGCTTTAGATAAACAGATAGTGCCACAGGGATCTGGGCTGTTTATCAATTATTGGCTGATAGGCTTTGTGTACTCATCATATTTGTAGATGACACAAAACTGGGAAAGATAGCTAACATTTTGGATAACAGAAAATAATAGGAATAAACATAAAAACATTTTAAGTCAATTTCATAGGTATAAGGTATGGCTAGTCAGTACTTCATTTGATAGTACTTATGATAGGTGGAGGTCTTATTAGACTATAAGCTCAGTGAGTTAGCAGTGTGCTAAGGCAGCCCAAAAATCTAATGCAGTCTTCAGTTACATTAAGAAAAAAACAGTTTGTGAGTAATACTGTTGGTATAGGCTGGCCTAATCAGACCACAACTGAATATTGTATAGAGATTTGGGTGTCGTGTGTTAGGAAGGCTGGTGATAAGTAGGAAGTGACCAGAGAGGTTACCAGGATGGAGAGGGGCTACATGTTGGTGCTGGAGAACTAGGAATTTGGTACGAAAAGCAGCAGAAGAAACTTGGTAGCCCTTTTCAAAAGTGTGAATGTTCTGTTTGGGTCTGAAGGACAAAATTAGTCATTTGATTAAGAATTGCAAAAAGAGAAACTTAATGTAAAGGGAAACTTCTGAACAGTTAGAGCTATGTAAAAGTTTGAATGGGCTTTTGCAAGCTTATTGAAAACTTGGATCCTGCCTTGCATCCCCTGGTCTTTGATAGGTGACCTTCTGCTTTCTCTTGTTGGGAAAGAAAACAAGGGGAAAATTGAGGAAGAGCAATTAGAGAAGTAAGAAGCCTCCTAGTCCAGGGAGAACAAAATATTGAGGAGGAATGGTCAATGAATGAGCTATGGTGTAGAGGTTCCCCATAATTCGTACTCAATCTTTAGGATATTGTTTTGTTCATTTGATATGGTTTATAATATCTAAAAATTCACACAATTCAGCCACACTCTGATAACCTATTATAGCCAAAAAGTGAAGGCTCCCTAGTTTCAACAGACTGCTTCCATCTCAGTTTCGTAATGAGCTTGAATGACACCCCTCATTGAAGCAAGGCATCCTTCCCTTTTAAAGCTTGTTTTCTATCTGATTGTTACTTCCCATCTCCTTTCTATTTGATGTCTGACTGCATTGGAGAATAAAAGTCAACAAGGTAGGTAAAGGAAAATCAACAAAAAGAAAAAAGGAAGGTTTGCCTAAATAAGGTACAGTATTTTTTTTAAGAGGCTTCAGTTTTAGATAGACTCTATAAAATGCTTGAGGTTTTACCTTTCTCAGTTTTTTTGGTCTATTCTTTTAACAGGTTTTAGATATGTTGCTGTTATTCAGTGTTAGAAATTATAGGGCTTTTTGGTATCTATTTTTGTGGATATGGCTGTATATTGACTAGCGTATAGAAATAATGTGGGAGATTATCACCACTAACATTTTCATTGCTAAAATAAACTCAAGGAACAATTCAGTTATGTTCCCAGGCTTCCAAGTGTATAATCTTGTTATTGTTATATATGATTCTTTACTTTCCTTCATCTCGTATTAGTGGCCAAATCTTGTTGTTTCTCCCCACCCCTTTGGACACGCAAATAGCCACCACCCTAGTTCCTGTCTTCATCACTTCTTGACTAGACTATGTAGCAGTGTCCTAATGGATCCCCTTGTTTTCTCCACTAGCTCATCCTATATATTGCTGCAGTCATATTCCTTAATATTACACCTGACTGCATGATGTTCTCAGTCAACTCCAGTGAATTCTTGCAGCAAGGATAAATATAAAACCTGTTGAGCTTCCTCTTCCAGACTCTGAACATCACTCTCCCTTTCCTATTTTGCGTGTACACGAGATGCTCCATCTCCCATCTCCATTCCTTTGTACTTATTGTCCAACATGCCTGTACCACACTGCTTATCTCTGCTTATTAAGATATAGCTTGAACATCATCTTCTTTAAGAAATCTTTCCTGGTTCCCCCTAATAGCTTGTGCCCTCCTTTTCAAGATCCCTCTTATTAAACTAGTATATGTATGTTGTACTTAACTAGAGTGTGTGTGTATTGTATTTATAACTTTTTACTTATCTTGCATATATTTATACACTTATTGTTTACTTCATTAGAATATAAGCATTAGATAGATATGGATTGTTTCATTTTTTGTACTTGTCTTCCCAGTGCCTAGCATGTAAGTGCTTAATAAATAAATACTTCTTAATTGATTGATTGTTCAGAAAAGGTCAGATATTCTTAGTCCTTTTCAAAGTCATACTGTAAATGCTATCACTGTGAAGAGTGGAGAGTAGGAAAACTATAAATATAGTTCCTCCATTTTTGTGTTAGTTTCTGGCCAGACAAGCTCTAAAAAAATTTCCATGAAAAATTATGGAATTATAAACATCTCTAACAAAAAGTTAATAATTGAATGTTTTTCTTAAACATTTCCTAATATTTCAGTTTAGAACTGAGATCAAGGAACAAAGCTTTGAGCTCATGAATATCGTAATTGCATAGAAAAGTAGAAATAAGATGTGAATGGATTCCTATATTATAACCTTAACTATAGTTAACCAAAGTAAATACTATGATAATTCCTAAGAATTCACCCACCTTTGTGTCTGGAATGTTAAGTGCTTTCTTTGAAGGTATTTGGGGGGTCTATTAAATGTTGAGAACTTTGGGTGAGTGGTTCTTGAAATTATCTAAGCAGTGACTGAGTATGTCTTAAAATTCCAAAGATGACAGATAGAATATTTTCTTTGACTTAGTGTAGAAGCAGAGTGGTCAGGGAATATATTCTGGGTTCATATGAAGAAAATGGACTT
The DNA here is from genome assembly GCF_016432865.1 of Antechinus flavipes. Lineage (NCBI taxonomy): Eukaryota > Metazoa > Chordata > Mammalia > Dasyuromorphia > Dasyuridae > Antechinus > Antechinus flavipes. Next base: position 445,470,444 of record NC_067401.1, on the reverse strand, counting down.
TATCCTTCTCAGATTAGCATTACTGTGTAGTATCTCAAACATTCTGGTTCTTTGAGCCATTTTATGGTACTACTGCGGCTGTGTCTTTCACAATGATGAATATTGCTAAATATCTCCTAGAAAAATTTTGTTTATTTGTTTAAAACCAGTAGCTTGAATTTGGCATTTGAAGATTTTTGCAGCAGAAAGTAATGTCTTATTTGAAGTTAGAGAAGTATTGAAACATTTGTTCTTTGTTATATTTGATGAAACATATTTCAAGGCTTAATAACCATAATTAAAGAAATATAACATGCAGTTTAAATGATCCATTTCAAGCCGGGTCGATAGCTTTGACTATGCAGGTCAAGCACCCCTTTTCCCCATCCAGTGGCAGTTGTTAATAAGACCAAGATTTAGGGCTGTATGGAGTTTTATGAACATTTGATATACTCATCTCATTGCAAATGGAAAACTTATACCTGGAGAGGTTCTTAGTTTCCCAGGGTCCCTCAGTGTATATATCAGAGTTGGAATTGAAACTGAAATTCTTTTTATTGACTTTATCTATACATATGTAAAATGGTAAAAGGAGCTAAAAGTTGGGTTTGTAATGAAATAATTACAATTGATTCCAGCAAATAGAATTTTCAGCTCAAGAGTAAAGGGACAGTATTTCAAAGAGTTAATTTTACTTAGCAACCAATTTGTTGTCTACTGTTTTGCTACTGAATGCATGTTCACATGCTTCCAAAGTGTAACTGCAGCCAGCTGGATTCAACTGGATATTTCATCAACCTAATCATCCTAAAACATCAGTTCGTTTTTCTTTTGTCACAATATAATATTTGAAAACTAAAAGGGCATTCTCTTGGTTCTTTCAATAGGTAATATTATCATTCATAATAGCAAATTGAGTTCTCAGAAGTTCCTAAATCTGGCAATTGTAAAATCTCAAGGTTGTCAGGGACCTCAGAAACCATCTACTCCAGCCTACATCTAAAAAAAGATCAATCTCCTTCACACAGTTTAGTCTTCCTTCCCATTCTGATTTGGAACAACTCTGATAAAAGATTTTGTTAGCACCAACTAACATCATTCTGAATTCTGCCCTTTTGAACTAAGTAGATAAATTTTGAGCCTTCCTCGTCAGATAATTGAAAAAAAAAAAAAAAAAACTATTGCGTTCCTATAGGCTTCTGTTCTCCAAGCTAAGTGTCCTTACAGCCTGCAATCTCTTTTCACAGCATGATCATCTGGTTGCTCACCTGGATCTTCTTTAGCTTCTCAATTTTTCTTCATAAACTGGTCTGCCAGAGCTGAGCATGGTGTTTCGTTTTAATGTTGCCAGAGTAAAAGACAGAACTGTCACCATCCCAGTCTTAGACAGTTGTGCTTTATAGTTCAGCCTAAAGTTGCATTACTTACTTTAGCTGCCATTTCACATTGTAGATTCACCAGGTTTGCTGTCCACTAAAATCTCCCTGACTTTTCAGATAAAGTGCTATTCACAGAATGTTAACTAACTCTCCTCCCAGATTTGTGTCATCTATTTAGTTTGTAAGCATACCTTTATGCCTTTCTTCACCATTGATTTTAAAAAAAAAAGATGGAAGCAGTGCAAAAATCACTGGAATTGGAGTTAGAACTACATTTATAACATTGGATAAATCACTTACACTCTTAAGCTAACACTCTAAAGTGAAAGAGGAGGAGGAGAAAACTTTAAAATCCACTCTGACTCTGAATCTTTGATCCCATGTTAACTGACACAAGACCAAGGATGTATCCCCAAGCACCTCATCTAGACCTCCCTCTCACCAGATACGAAACTCCTCACTACTATTCCTTTGTCCAGCCATTCTACTGGCCCAAATTTTTCTTACATTACTTTCTTATAGCTCTACAACTTGAATATAAAAAAAGCAAAAATCAAGGAAACTATGTCTGTTTTGTTACTACAATTTCCCTTTCATAAGCAAAGCCCTCTGTGTTGTGAAAAATTAGGCTCAGAGTAGACCTTTCCTTTATCACTTTAACTTTTTGTAGGATGAAGGTAAAGCAAATATGTATTGGTGTTTCTGTTTTTGGTAGAAGTACCTGAACTATCACAGGTGTCCCAATAATTGAAATTCTGAAGTTCACCATCACTATTCTGTCTTGCCAGACTTGTGACTTGTTTTTTTCAAGTCCTGCTGCTTCCTTTTTTCAGGTGGTCTGGGGAAAATACCAATGTTAATAAATATTTTTGTTTCTGCCTCTGCTAATTTTTCCTCCCAGTTCTCTCTCTCATGTTATATCTTCTTCTGTTTTTGTATGACAAATAAATTCCTTTATTTTTTTCAGCTTTTATAAAAGCAGGAAATATTCAGAAATAGCCATTACATAATAACAAAAGACAGTGCAAAAATTTAATCTTATAATAATAATTATCACCAAAAATATTTCCAAGAAATTAATTTTATTTGAGAGGCAGAAGGTGAAGTATATATATTATAGTAGTTATAAATATTCTTATATGCTCTTCAAATTATCTGTCCATTATATCCAGAACAGATTTGTCTTTCCATCAGTGCTTTCCTTACCATTTGTCACAGAAAAAGCCCAAAATGCTTTACAAAATCCATTACATTTTGTTTTAATTTCAGTAGTATTTTATTTTTCTCCCTGCTCCCAAGATAGCAGTCTGTACAATCATTTTAAACATATTTCCATATCAGTCATGTTGTGAAAGAAAAATGAGAACAAAAGGGAAAAAACAAATAAAAAAGATGAAAATAATATGCTTTAATCCTCATTCAGTCTCCATAGCTCTGTCTCTGGATGCAGAATCCTTTACATTTTAAGATCATTTCCATATCTGTTTTCTTATAAATTATGAAATTCATTCAAAATTACATATGTAGAATTAATCACACAGAAATACTGTCATATTTTTTCTCTCTAAAATTGAAGTATTTTACTGTCCTTGTCATTCCTATATATAACAGTATGGGTTTTTTTTTTCTTTTTCATTTGCTTTAATTGGAAGTGTATAGTCAAAGTTCATGGTCTTAAAGTTCATGAAATATTGAAAAGTTCAATCCAGAACTATTAATGAAAACTATTCCACCAAATATGAGACAAATTATAGGATTCTATAATCTCTTTGTTTGGATTCTGCCTGACAACAGACACTTGCAACTATTAACCATAATGTAATCTGATAAAACCTAACTGGAAGAATAGGCAAAACAGAGAGAGAGAGGATGCAAGTCTATGTGAGCGAGGTGGGAGAGCTGTCTTTTAAGTATTTTGAATCAAGAGCAAATAAGTATTGTCAATTATTCATAGGAACTTCTGCAATGCAATTCCTTTGAACAGGATGACTATCTTAAATGAATTATCTGAAAAAAAAACTTATTCAGAAGTCATTAAAACAAAGATAACAACCCTAATTTCTAGAGAAAGGGAATGGGAACAAGTCATATCTGGATTGTAGCTTCTTTGCTGGTAAAATTAAAATTGTGTTGAAAGTAGATACATCTGGGATTCTTTCCCAGAATTTATGATTCTTTACTCAAAGAATTTGTGATTCTTTACGCAAAACCTAGGCTTCAGTATGAAATCTCAACTGTTTATTTAAATCACATTTCCATTTATTTTTAAATGGACATTGTAGACAAATAGTTGTAAATTATATATGACCCTTTAAGTTTTATCATATATCAATTATTTTTAAATGATCAGTGATTTCTAGAAATAAAAAGGCATAACCATAATAATTATACTATAAAGAAATATTTAGTCACTTTATCTTTTTTTTAAACACAATATGCCAAAAACAATTGTATTATTAACCCCAAATTTCATTTGCAGAATTCATATAACTTATAAGAACACTATAATAGCTACTCTCGGGGCATTTTTTTGTTTTGTTTTGTTTTGTTTTTACAAAAAATACAACTAAAATGTAATAATTCATAGGTGAATACTTAGCAAAATATGGATATGAAATTTCAAATTTTTGAGAACTAGAAAAACATTAAAATATTAGGAGAAAGCATCTTATGCCATATCTTACATAGATTTAAATCTTAGTTTTTGCAGTTAAAATTCAATACAATCTTACTCCATTTTTTACCTGTTTTTGAAGGGATGGTGCCAAAAGTTAACATGGAATACTTCCAAATATTCATCAAACAGAACCAAAAATTCATATTTTAAAATTTTTTTTTCCTTTATTTGAAAACTTTGCTTCTTTTTCCGTTTTGACTTCCCAAAAAACATTTCTTTCAAATTTTACAGCAGCTTCTTTATCTACTTCGGCAGCCATTTTCTTGCCTGTTTCTTTGCTCATATATATTCTTATTAGATCTTATTTCTTTCTTTACTATATGTTACTTGAAATTAACTTCTTGAATGGCCAAGTAAACACAAAGCATTGAATTCAGCGTATAAGCAGAAATTAAATCCAATTTGACTTGTTTAAGTGGGTCCAACTTTTTAAATAACTCATTTCTAGAAATTGACATCATAGTCTTTAGCATTTCATCACAGAACGAAGGGAACTGTCAAATGCTGACAGATTGTTATGAATTTCTGCTAAATGATCTTCTCCATTACTATCTTCTGCCATGCTAATTCATCTGGCACTCACTCCTCCAAGGGAGCAATAAATACCTTTTAAAGGACAATGCTACTTCCGTGCATCATGGCCTGTCTCAGTATCCTTTTTCCATACGTTAGAATACAAGTTACAGATATTTAAAGATAATAGATGAATTTCCGTCTGAAATTATTTTTTATATTTTCAGTATATGTGTATAGTCATCATTTTGTACATGTAGGTATATTTGTGAGCAGATATGAAGTGCTTTGGAAAGATTACTTGGCTTGGAATCAAAAGGTAGACCTGTAATGTTTGTGTTAGCTTTCTGGAGGTCTTCCAGAAGGGCCTTGGTCTCAGTAGGATAGATACCACGAGAATGGACGAGAATAGAGTCCAAAGTTTTTATTGTCTCTTATGTAGTCTGTGTCTGTTATAGTTTGACCCAGTCTCCTCTAGCAGTCTGCCAGTCTGACTTCTCTCAAAGCCTCTTGAACTTCTTTTGTAAGTTGACATGATGAGTTTAAAGCAGTGTCTCCCCTTAAAATGTCATATAATGGTTGTAATTGATAGGTAGTTAAGCCTAACACTGGATGCATCCATTGGATATCTCCTATTAATTTTTGAAAGTCATTTAAGGTGTTCAACTTCTCTGTTCTAAAATAAAATTTTTGTATTGTAAGCACCTTAGGGTATATTTCATATCCTAAATATTGAAAATTTTTGAATTTTTTCTGGAGCTATATGCAATTTGTAGTTCCTTGGTGTTTCTATGGTCTTTTGTAGACATGCTTCTAATATTTGTTCCTCAGGTACACACCTCAATATAATTTCATGTAATGTAATAACGTAACTTTTGGAAATATTTTTCCTACTGGAGTAAGAGCAGCAGCTACATACATTTGACACATAGTAGGGCTATTTTTCATTCCCTATGGCAAAACTGTCCATATCTTTTATAAGGCTCAGCTAAATTAGCGCTGGGTACTGAAAAGGCAAATCTTTTTATATCCTTCTTATCTAGAGGGATAGAATAGAAACAACCCTTAATGTCTATAACTCAGAGGCCATTCTCTAGGCAATTGAGTAGGAGATGGAAGTCCAGGCTGAAGAGTTCCCATAGTTTCCATCTGTTCATTTACTTTTCTCAAGTCAGTCAACATTTTCCAGATTTCTTTTTTTACAACAAATACAGGGGAATTCCAAAGACGTAGAGAAGGTTGTAAATGTCCTTGGTCAAGTTGCTTCTGTACTATATCTGATAACGCCTGAATCTTATCACTCGCTAAGGGCCTCTGTTCTACCCACAAAGGTGTATCAGTTTTTCATTGAATGGGAACAGGTGAGAGTGCAGGCAGGCCTTCAACAGCAGCCTGCCTAAAAAGCTGAAGAGCTCATTTGTAATCCTATTGTAAAATGTCTCTTCCCCACAAATTGATAGGGATTTTTTTTCCAACTACAAAAGGAATAAAAACTGTTTCACCTTCAAATATCCATCTCAAAGGCATAGCACTAACTTCAGCTGCTATTGATCATCCTACGTCAGACATATAGGTGTTGACCAAGGATTGGGCCAATTGGCACCTCTAATGACCGTATGATCTGCACCTGTGTTTACCAACTCTTCCAGTGATATGCCATTTACATAGACCTACCTTTAATCCTCGCTGTTGGTGCTTGCTGAATGATCTTCGGCAAATTACTTTAACAAACTGTTTCTATCGTCGGCTCTAGGAAATAGAGATTGATCTTGCCTCTCTGCTGTACTTATTTGACTTTTATTTATTTTTTTTTAGGTGTTAACTTGCTTTTTTTGCTCTCTTCATCTCCTTGTATTTGGTCTCCTGATCTTTTTCCAGTCACCAATTCTTGCCTAATCCCTTTGAATGTATTTCTTATCTATTTGAGTATTTGGTGATTTTTTTCCCCTTTTTTTTAAAAATCATTTTTAGCTGATTTACTTGCCCTGGAGTATTTTTTAGTTGTAATAGGTTTATTCATTTTGAAAACTTTGGTTGGACTTTAATTTTCTTGGATGGTTTTTAGCCTTTTAGCTTCTCTTTGGGGTTCTTTGGAGGGGACAGCGGGTCAGGGGAGACTGGCTCCATGCTAAGCCCCATCCCTCTTGGATTATTCTCAGAGGGTTTTTAAAACCTTAAAGCATTATACAAACTTGAACTATCACCATTATTTTTCCTTCTAAAAAGTATGCACTAGAATTGTTAAGAGTAGAACTTAAAATTCTGCAAAAAGCAAAATATTTCTTTGTGGAAGAAATATTGAATTTCAAGAATATTACTTTTAAAAGATTGTCATTTCGATCATTAGTTCAAGGAAATTATTTTTGTAACTTAATATTAATTTATCTGTGTAATAATTGCTATTATTTTATTACATTTTAGAGAGCAGCGTTTCTATTGGCATCTGAAACTCCTGTTTCCTCAGAGTCATGCTGAATATGTGGAGAAAGGGTATGATTTACATGTGCCTATATAAAAAAATGATTTTAGTAGACAGAAACCCCATTTAGTAGAATGAATATCAACAGAATTTTAGAGCTAGAAATAAACTATTTCATTATAAAAGTTAATAAATAACTGGCAGAATACTACTTTCACTTATTTCCAAGTGCCTATATTTAAATAGACTTTGCCAATAAATGATAAGGTAGAGACATTTATATATACAAATATATGTTACATACACATACATTCATGCATACACTCACATAATGCCAGCCTTATCTTTTTTATATTTTTGACACCTGAAGGTGATTGTGTTTTCCTTGCAAAAAGTAGAACATAGATTTATTCCTTTAGATTGCTTTGAGGAAAGTCCATATAATATGCACTGTTATCACATTCATGGTTGTTGTTCACTTCAGATTGTCAATTTGGACTTCCATGAAGTTCTTTGAGCTTTTCTCTAAGACTAATCTTTACCAAAAATAAGGAAAGGACTTATTTTTTTTTTCCCTGAATGTGTATGCAATTGTATGCATCTGAAGGATCAAGAAATATTTTACATATTATTTCAAACATCTTGCTGAGCAATTTTGTGGTTTGAAATGATATATATGAAGAAGTTGAAAAACTATTATTACTTTGTGGGTAAAAATTCTTTTGTCTGTCCTCAACAGTTAAAGTGGCTAAACTTTTTACCTTTTTAGCCATTAGCAAACTTATTTTTTTAATAACGCTAATTCCATTTTTGCAAGTACATATTAAAAGAAACTTTATATATTCATAACTTGATTATAGTAAAATTCTCGAGATGTTTTTATGAGGTTATTAATAAGCATGTCCAAAAAGTCTTAAAAGCATTTTATAAAATAATTTTTGTTTAAAAGCATGTTAAAGGAAAGCATATATATTTGGAAGTGACTTAGATGTAAAAAACAAAAGACAATCAGATTTTTTTAAAAAGTTAAATCAAAATGCAAAAGTTCCATTGGTTTTTAAACTTTAACATCTTCAATAGAGTATCATAAATGTTATCCTTTGTCTTTTCTATCTTTTGTAAAAAGAGTACCTGGTGATAAGAAGCTTCATGAAATCTTAAGAACCTACATTGATCCTGAAAAATCTGATCCTGTAATTCGTCAGAGGTATGCTTTTAAAATCTTAAAACTTTCTGAAGTTGGATTATGGACATTAATGGTTTCTAAACCACTCTCTAGTTATCATTTTATCAGCTTCATATTTCAAATTTAATACCATAATTTCACTTTGAATATAATTCAATCATTATAGTATTATCTTCATAGTAAATCAGACTTTTAAATAAAGGTTTTCTCATTACTATTACTTGATGGAAATTGTACCATTTGTAGATAAACTTAGTGCTTGAAACTTAGTTTCTGTATCACTAATACACATTGAAAATTCTGTTAGACTTATCTTAATTTGTTAATGATGGTGCTGAAAGATGTCTGCAGGGACAGTTCTATATCATAAAGAATCTCTCTTTTTTATTTCAATATATTCACTTGGAATGTAAATAAATTGATGGTGTAGCTCCAGGGAAACTTGAAGCACAGGTTTAGACTGACTATACACTGAAGTGTCTTGTGCGTTCCCAATTTGTTTTCATCTTTCTCCTCGCTCAAAGCTGAGCCACAGGGATGCCATCCTCAATATCAATACATTTGGGAAGGCATTTGTGCCTTTTTACAATCAAATAATTAAGAGATTCCACATAGTTGGCTATAAAAAATGCGCTATACTTTTGATAAATTACTTTCAAGTACTAGCTAGGCCTAGTATATTAAATAAAAGTTTAAAAAAAAATTAAATGAAAATGACAATCAGATTAGCATAATTGGGTAAAAGGAATATTTTCAAATGAAGATCTTTAATGGAATAATGAGGGGGGGAAAGAGGATTGGGGTGGATTGTTTTTTCTTACATCAAGATACTGGTTGGAAAATATCTTTTTAGCTGTATCTGTCTGAGGGATAATGAGAAATCAAGTTTGTTTCTTTTGTTGTTATGGAATGTTACTAATTAAGGACTAATTGAATTTCAGGTTAAAAGCTTATGTGTTTTCTGAGAGTGGTGTACAGATTTTAATGAAGATTGAAAATATGCAGCATAACTTAATCAGGTAAAATTCTCCTCATTCCCAGATGGGCTTCCAAACATTGATCTATCCAAGTAGTTGATGTTGTTAAAACCTTTTTTGTGTCATGCCATTTGACTTTTAAATTTTAAATTTCATGAACTTCACAAAGAGTTCAAATTTTTAAATGAACATGAAGCAAACAAACATGGCCTAAGAAAGTAACAAGCAAAAATAGAGTTCCATATTAAAAACCTTAAAATGCTACTTTCAGTTGTAGAAGGTAACTCATAAATTGTTTTTTTGATGTCGTAAAATTGTTTTTTTGCCAGACTAAAAGCAGACAGGGAATTACCTTTAACTTCAAAATATGAATGACATCTGCAAGGAGGAAAAAAAAAATAGCATTCCTATTGGTAACTACTCTTAGAATTTTTCTTCCATTAGAATTTTAATTCTAAAATTGATTCTCTTTATCTTATAACAAATACCATTGGAATTTGGTTGCAACCAAGGAAACCCTAACTCATCTTTAGATTTCCAAGTTTCACACTGTTTAAGTAAGAGAAATATTAAATATTGAAAATTCTAGATATTCAGATCCATCAGAATCAATTCTTATTTGAATAAGTACATGGTAACTACAGTAATTGTATGATATATGTTAAATTGAATAATCGAAAATAATAGCTTGTTTGTGTAGCTTTAAGAATTGCATAGAACTAGGCATGTTTTCTCTCATTTTATCTTTAGAATTATGATTTGAGGGAAGTAAGAACTACACGTTTCTATGGGATTTTTAGGGAATCTAAAATTCTGCCAGATTGAGAGCAGAGCAAACCAGGATGGCAAGACAGCTTAAAGTCTGGAGACATCTGTTCTAATCTTGGCTCCGTATCTGTGCATTAAGAATGGAGTAGATAAAAATTTGAGTGCTTCAGTCTCTTCATCTATTAAGTGGCTTAGAAAGATTCTTTTTAAGTGGTAAGTGTTGTAAGTTATTTGTAAGTGATGAGTTAGGGATATTATTAAGATGGCAATTTTATGTGAGATAGTATTTCTAAAGCTCTTAGCAAAGTGCCTAACACACAGTAGGCAACTTAATGAGTGCCTATTTCCTTGTCTTCCCTTCCCCCCATAAAAAAGAGGGGAAGTTAGAGAATGGCACATTTAGACTTTATGTAAGAAGACATGACCTCTAACAATGACAGCTATTCAGGTGCTTGTAGTTGAAAATTCATTAATGCAGCAGATTAATTGGAACAATGTCACCAATCACAGGTATCTAACACAAAAAGCATTGTCTTAATAGGGAGGAACCTCCCTGTTACATGAAAGTGTTAGGTGAAAGTAGAACTGGAATGATCTTGGTTCAGTTGGCAATGCTAGAAAGAAGATACTTTTTCTGGGTTGGAGGCTGGACTGATGAATTTTGAGGTCCTTCTGCTCTGATATTCTAGGTTCTAAGGTTTTTTTTTGCTCTGACATTCCAAGTTCTAGGGCCCCTCTCAGCTCTGACATTCTAAGTTCTAAGTTTTAAACATATATAATATTAAACATTTAATGTGTGCTAGGCATTGCCAAAGAAAGATGAGAGACTACAAGACAGTTGCAAAGGCAATATTGACTAAGCACCTACTCTTTGTTAGGCCCCGTACTTAGCTCTGAGGCAGAAGGATCCCTGCCCAATTGCAATTGCACTCAAGGAACTCACAGAACTCACAATTATGTACAAACAAGTTGTGTACAGGATAAGTTGGCAGAAATCAACAGAGGAAAGGCACAGAATTGAAAGAAATCAGAAAAGGTTACTTATAGAAGTGGGAGGCAGAGATGAGGAGAAAGGGCATTTTTAGAAATGGAGGATAGTCACTGAAAATGTCTAGAGATGGAAATTGTTTGAGAAAGAGCAAGGTCATTGTCATTGAATTGCAAAGTATGTTGAGAAAGGGAAGAGAATGAATAATATAGAAGAGAGTTGGACAGGTGGGGGGAGGGGGTCAGGTTATAAGGGGATTTAAATGTCAAACAAATGGTTCCTATTTGTTTCTAGAGGTGATATAGAGCCTTTGCAGGTTATTTTTTGGGGGTTGGAGGGATGACATAGACCTGTGCTTGGAGAAGATCAATTAGAATGCTGAGCAGAAGTTGTGCCAGGTCAAGGAAAGATTTGAAGCAGGGATGCCAGCCATAAACTGTTGGCAGTCGGTGAGGCATGGGATGACAAGGGCCTGAACCAGTGTGGAAGCAATATCAGAAGGGAGTAAGGGAATGTATACTAGAGATGTTATAAAATCTTTGATGACAAAATCTCCATCTATCTCAAATGTGTTGATGGCATATTCCTATGCTGTCTGTATAAATTCCGTTAGGAGTTTTCTTAACATACTCTGATATTTTAGGAAATTAGATACAATTATTTATTTATCTATACATGCTTGTGTGTACACATCCATTGATCCATCTATACACATGCATAAGATTTTAATAATCAGTTTTAAAATCATATTTGTATTTAGATCAAAATTAGCATTTGAATACTAATATTCATAATTAGAATTTTAACATTATGTTTAGAAAACTAAGATTATTTGAATTCATAAAATTTGTATCTTCTAATTTTTAAAATAAGAATCAAAGAGGATTTAAATATTTCCTTTAAAATGTTTACTGAGAATTTATAGCTTTGTGGGCTATTTGATTTTTTAAAAATTCTAGAATCCTTAAGCATTCCAGTGGCTTCACAATTAATATCTTTTACCAGACGTTTGATTTTGTTAATTCTGTACATTTTGCCATCCTTTATGAATTGGTTTATTGGTAGCATTTCAGTGCTTAGAGCATAATAGGTACTTAAATGCTTATTGACTGAATGAATGAACTATTCATTTTAGCTATTATATACACTGAACAGCCAGATTCTGGTTTTGCCAATTCTAGTTTTTTTTTTTCCTTTATATTGGGTTCACTTTTGCAACAAATTTACATGTTGAAATTATATATATTTATGCTAAGGAAAAGTAATAATGTGCTGCCAACATATGCAGTCTATTAAGACACAGATTTCATTTTGCTTTAAGAAGTATCAGATTTTACTCTTTGTGACTGAAGGCTTATATTATAGGTGTTAAGCCTAAAATAAATAAAAGGGAAAAAAAAATGTAAAATAGCATTAAACAACTTACTGGCTGTGATTAGAAAGCCTACTTTGTAAATTAATACAAACTGATTTTTCAAAGTCAAAATTACATAATTATGCCCATATCAAGTAAATAATAAGTTGAAGCTAGAAAAAAAAATTTTTTTTAAACTTCTTGCTGTACTGGGAGTAAAAAAAAATTTCTCCTAAAGAATATTTTTACAGTAAAAGAAAATATGCTTAATACAAAAGTTCTGTAAAATTGATCATTGAAGGAATGTTGACTGAACCTAGCTTGTATACTAGAATAGGGTTCATATCAACCAAATAATTTTTGGTAGCTTTTTGAAGTTATGGATTACATAGTGTTGTTTTAACTGTCATGGCAATAGGTTGTTTGTCCCTTGCCTTTAGAAGGCACTTTCCTAATCATATTAATTAATGCAGATTTCTTTTGACATATGCGAGAGGGCATTTTCTCTGGTCATTCTCCAGGCCTGGAATGCTCTCCCTCTTCCACTTTAAGTATTGACTTCCTCCAAGTCCAAGCCAGAATTCCATCTTTTACAGGAAGCCTTCCCCAACCCCTCGTAATTCCAGAGCTTTCCCTCTGTATATGGGTTCTTTGTACGTATTTGTTTGCCTGTTTTTTTCCCATTCAATTATAGGCTTCTTGAGGACAGGGATCGTCTTTTGATTAAGAGCCAAGTACAGGGCCTAACATATAGTAGGTGCTTAGTCAATATGGATTGGTAGACAGCTAACAGATAAGCCATCTTTGGCTTGTGGGCTTTATAGTGTTTGTAGGTCTGGGACCTCGAGTGAGTCCCTTGACATTTTGGAACTTCACTTCTTGCTGAAACGAGGGCTTTGAGTTATGTGATTTGACTAGAATTTGAATTACTTGTTGAATGCTAGAATTAAAATCACAAACTGTCAGAGTGGAGAGGCACCTCAGCTCCCTTCCAGCTCATCCTGTACTTCACATTATTCCCCTTTTCTCTTTACCCTATTCTCTCATGAGGAGATGCAGAGAAATTAGAACTTCTTCCTGAAAACTAGGTCTCTAGTTGTACCTTTGGTCTCATCTCCAGACTCTAGTTGTACGTTTTTGGTCTCACCTTCAGTTTTCTTTGGCAGGCTGACCCAGCGTTCATCCTACCTTCTCTCTGATCTAGTCTCCCCTCTACTTAACTTACCCACATCTTCCCTGATTTCTCTTTCCCAGACCAACATTAGGCACTCTTGTTTTCTGTACCCCATCCTCTTTTCCTCTTCTCACCTTTGCATCCTGGCCTCCAACTTCATCACCCAACTGAAACCAAACTGCTCTACAGAGTCACCCATGATCTCTTTCATTGCCAGATCAGGTGACCTTCTCCACTCCTCCCCTACTTCATCCTTCTCATCCTCTCTATAGAATTTGACTTTATTTACTATTTTTTTCCTCCTTGGATTCTCTCTTGGTTCCATGCCTATTTGTTTAATTGATTCTTAAGTTCCGTTTCTGGACCATCCTATTTAACTGGATATATCCCAGAGAATTTATCCTGAGCCCTCTTCTTTCTACACTTTGTTAGTGAATTCATTTCTCATAGTAGTTATCATCTTTTCTGCACATAACTCCCAGATTGATATAACCAGCTTTGTTCTTAGCTTCTGATCCGGATTACCAGCTCCCTAGTAGGCATTTTGAGCCAGATGTTCCTTAGGGAAACAGCATGGGAAAAGGCCTGAATTTAGAGTCAGAATCCTTGGAACTCAGCTTGCTGCCTCTGTGATCTTCAATGAATCATCTGACCTAGGAGAATTTAGTTTCCTCATTTGTCAAATGAGAGGGTTAAGTGTCATCTGAGGTCTCTTATAGCTTTAATTCCATGGTCATATTTGTGAAACAGAAGTTATCTTTGACTCTCCATCTCATCCTGCTTTCTTCCCAAGGGTGCTCAGACTAGCTCTGACTTAAAGAAATTATTCTTTACATCAAGCCTGACATTGCTTCTGTAATTTCTATCCCTTGCTCCTAGCTTTGCCTTCTAAGACAGAAAAGGATAATTATTTCCCCACATATAATAGTCTCTTGAATAATTGATAAATCATATGTCTTCTGGGCCTTCTCTTCTGTAGCCTTTACATCTCTAGATCTTTCAAACTATCCTTCTTTGGCATGAATTCAGTACTTTCACAATCTGATTCCTCTCCTCTGGAAATTCTCCAGACTGTCAATATCCTTCCTAAAATGGCATTTAGAAATGAATATAACATTTTAGTTATACTTTGTTAAGACAGCACCATAGGACTATCATCTCATTCCTGGAGTCTGTACCTCTAAAATTTTGATGCACCCTAAAGTCACATTAGCTTCTTTGTCTGCCGTAGCTTCCTTGTCTGCCGTATCATACAGTTGATCTAAAGAGTTCTTTCAGACAAATTTTTGTCTAGCTAATGCCTTAATTCCTTACTCCATGTAGGCCGTCTGACCCAGCTGCTTTGTATATATCACAGTCAGTTAAGTTTGTCTCAATAGAATGTGTGTAAAGCTGATATCCACTTGTAATATTAAGTTGTGTTTTTTCTTTCTCTTCCCCTCATTCATTTTTTGTGCCCATTATGAACAATTAGATCATAAGGACAAATACAAAGAAACAAGAAAATAAATGCTTCTAACTGGGACTGTTTTGATAACAGCAGACCTAGTTCAAGTGTTGTGTGTAGTAAGTAGCACAATAGAAAGATTGGTAGATTTGGAGGTAGACTTGCTTTTGAATATTGACTCTTCTTCCTCCTTTTATCACTTTATTTAACTTCCTAAGTTTCAGCTTCTGTGAGAAGATTAGACAAGATCAGATCTTGATCTTTTTTGTGGATCCCTTTGGATCCCTATAGGTAAAACCTATAGACCTTTTCTCCAAATATATTAATTAATCTAGATTTTTTTTCTTAAGTTTTAATGCATATTTTTATTTTTAAAAGTTTATGCACTAAAATTGTTATTTTCTTAAATTGGATTAATAACTAGGGGAAGAAGGCTTAATAATAATAATACTTTGAAGAATAGAATTGCCAGTTTGCACCTTAGAATGAAAATTATACTTTTTAGTGTACTGATTTGTACTTGTTAATTCAGAATTTCTTTTTGTCTTCACCTTACCCTAAAAAGAAACTTGGAGATTTTGGAAATGAAAAATATTTAAGTGATAATGATACAGTATTAAATCTATCACAGAACATTAAAAGAATTCCAGGATTTCTAAGCACATTCTTAACTACTTTCAGCTGCCTTCTACTTATATAAACAGAGAATATGCTATTGGCTTCTATGCAAACTTATTGAATGTAATTTTGTGGTGAGAGAATGTTTTAATAATCAAAAGCAAGCCACTTCTTTTTAGATCTCATTTACATTATTTTTCATAATTTCCCTTTTGGAATTTCTTTAGTACCACTGACATTTCCTGTAATCAATCCAAAGAAGAAAGTATACTTAGGTAATAACAATCACGTTCAACTCTATTAGAAATCAGTGAATCTAAAGGCTTTTCTTGGACATTAGCTTCAGGATGACTCCCTCAAGAAGCTTAGCATATACTAGAAGTCATAGTAGAAAAGCAATGCTTCCCTGCAGCAATTAGAACATACCTAAATGTTTATCAACATTTAGTAGCCTAGGTTTTTTTTTTTTTTTTTGTCTTTGTTTTTGTTTTTTTGTTGTTTGTTTTATATATATATAACTTTTTATTGACAGAACCCATGCCAGGGTAATTTTTTTACAACATTATCCCTTGCACTCACTTCTGTTCCGATTTTTCCTCTCCCTCCCTTCTCCCCTCCCCTAGACGGCAAGCAGTCCTATATATGTTAAATATGTTGCAGTATATCCTAGATACAATATATGTTTTCAGAACCAAATAGTTCTCTTGTTGCATAGGGAGAATTGGATTCAGAAGGTAAAAATAACCCGGGAAGAAAAACAAAAATGCAAATAGTTTACATTCATTTCCCAGTGTTCTTTCTTTGGGTGTAGCTGCTTCTGTCCATCATTTATCAATTGAAACGGAGTTAGGTCTCTTTGTCAAAGAAATCCACTTCCATCAGAATACATCCTCATGTAGTATCATTGTTGAAGTGTATAATGATCTCCTGGTTCTGCTCATTTCACTCAGCATCACTACATGTAAGTCTCTCCAAGCCTCTCTGTATTCATCCTGCTGGTCATTTCTTACAGAACAATAATATTCCATAACATTCATATGCCACAATTTACTCAGCCATTCTCCAATTGATGGGCATCCATTCAATTTCCAGCTTCTATCCACTACAAACAGGGCTGCCACAAACATTTTGGCACATACAGGTGCCTTTTCCTTCTTTAATATTTCTTTGGGATATAAGCCCAATAGAAACACTGCTGGATCAAAGGGTATGCACAGTTTGATAACTTTTTGGGCATAATTCCATATTGCTCTCCAGAATGGTTGGATTCGTTCACAACTCCACCAACAATGCATCAGTGTCCCCGTTTTCCCGCATCCCCTCCAACATTCATCATTATTTTTTCCTGTCATCTTAGCCAATCTGACAGGTGTGTAGTGGTATCTCAGAGTTGTCTTAATTTGCATTTCTCTGATCAATAATGATTTGGAACACTTTCATATGAGTGGTAATAGTTTCAATTTCATCCTCTGAAAATTGTCTGTTCATATCCTTTGACCATTTATCAATTGGAGAATGGCTTGATTTCTTATAAATTTGAGTCAATTCTCTCTATATTTTGGAAATGAGGCCTTTATCAGAACCTTTAACTGTGAAGATGTTTTCCCAGTTTGTTGCTTCCCTTCTAATCTTGTTTGCATTAGTTTTGTTTGTACAAAGGCTTTTTAATTTGATATAATCAAAATTTTCTATTTTGTGATCAGTAATGGTCTCTAGTTCATCTTTTGTCACAAATTTCTTTCTCCTCCACAAATCTGAGAGATAAACTATCCTATGTTCCTCTAATTTATTTATAATCTCCTTCTTTATGCCTAGATCATGGACCCATTTTGATTTTATCTTGGTATACGGTGTTAAGTGTGAGTCCATGCCTAATTTCTGTCATACTAATTTCCAGTTATCCCAGCAGTTTTTAATCAAATAATGAATTCTTATCCCAAAAGTTAGGATCTTTGGGTTTGTCAAATACTAGATTGCTATAGTTGACTATTCTGTCTTATGAACCTAACCTATTCTACCGATCAACTAATCTATTTCTTAGCCAATACCAAATGGTTTTGGTGACTGCTGCTTTATAATATAATTTTAGATCAGGTACAGCTAGGCCAACTTCATTTGATTTTTTTTTTCATTAATTCCCTTGAGATTCTCGACCTTTTTATTAAATGTTCCATATGAATTTTGTTGTTATTTTTTCTAGATCATTAAAATATTTTCTTGGAAGTCTGATTGGTATAGCACTAAATAAATAGATTAGTTTAGGGAGTATTGTCATCTTTATTATATTCGCTCGGCCTATCCAAGAGCACTTAATATTTTTCCAATTATTTAAGTCTGACTTTATTTGTGTGGAAAGTTTTTTGTAATTTCGTTCATATAATTCCTGACTTTCCTTTGGTAGATAGATTCCCAAATATTTTATGCTGTCAACAGTTATTTTGAATAGAATTTCTCATTGTATCTCTTGAGTAGCATAGTTTGTATAGGTTAATAATAGGAAATAAATCTGGAAGAATAGGTTATAGCCAGATTGTAGAAGGCTGGAAATGCTGGATGGCCATGGGATTCCTGAGCATGGGAATGGTGAGACCAGACCTGGGTCATGAGAGATCACTTTGCCAGTTTTGTGGAGAGCTAAGAGACTGAGCACAGATAACCTGTTTCGTTGTCTGGGAGAGGCTTTTGTGAGCTTGGGTAGAGACACAAGTGGGCCTAGCATTGAGTCTGGGGTTAGAGGACATGGGGTCACATTTTGTCTTTGACCTGGCCCATATGATTTTGGGCAAGTCACTCAATTCTCACAGATTCAATGTCTTCATCCTCACAGTGAAGGGGTTAAGCTAAAAGGCCTCTGAAGTCACTTCTTGGGATAAATTTGTAGTTCTATGGGTGAAAAAGAGGAATGTATTAAGAGACGATGGGGACTATAGAGACACTATTGGCCATCTAAATAAGATCCACAAGTGTTCTTCTGGCCCTTACTTGAAGACTTCCAAGAAGGGAGAAGCATGACATTATGAAGCCTATTTAGTTCCTCATTAGGGTATGGGAAAGAGGAATGAAAGGTCACTTTAAAGATGCATACCAGTGTAGCTAGAAAGATAATAATGAAATAGAAGGACAAACATTTGGGGGACTGGGAAAGACCTCTTACCAAAGATGAATTTGAGCCAAGTCTTGAAGAAATAGAATGTCCTTAGCAGTCTTTTTCAGCTTTGTAGTGAAAAAGAGGGCAGAGGGTGTTAGGAGTTAGACAGTTTTTTAAACCATCTATAAATGTTAATTTATTAGTCAATACCTTTGATGTAAGATCCTTGTCAATGGCCTAGTGCTTGCCAGTTGACATACTACTAGATGAACTAATCATCAATTTGAATATTTGCATTTTTTATAAAACATAAGACAAAATCAAATCAATATTATCTGGAGGGAACAGATTCTCCTGGAAAAGACAAGTAAAAGGAATTAGCCAAATTGCTTTTCTCCTTTTAGAGACAAAAACAAACTAATTTCACAGACACTTCGTCTTCTCATATTTCAGCATTTGCAAAAAGACCACCATGAAGTTAATTGCAGCTTATGCACCAACATCTGTTGCCAAGGATAAGGAGATAGAGAAATTGTATAAAGAACTTAGTAATACCCAACAGTTTCGATAAGCATATACTTTAATAGGATTTTAAAGCAAAGGTGGGCATAAAAGAGTAAAGTAGAGCCATTTAGAATTCAACATGTTAGAAAAGTTTAGAAAATATGGATCAGAATTGAGAAAGAAAAGAGATTTATGGACACTGTATTAACCTTGTTTCAATTTTATGTCATAAATATTTTTGCTAAGAAAATAGAATAACTTCTGAATGTGTATTGACGTGAGTAGAATGTTAGATCATTAAAAAAAAAAGTTAAAAAACAACAAGAAAAGTACTTTGGCTCTGGTCAGGGAAATAATTCTTAACTGAAGAATAGAAAAAATAGCTAAATAAAAAATGGTTTTGATTAAATGAAACTTAAAAGATTTGCATGACACTGAAGACAGAAAAAGAAAAGGTAATGAATAGAAAAAGATATTATTAACAGTCACCAGCATAAGACTCATCTCTGAAATATATAGGTGCTAATACAAATATAGAACTAAGCACTTTTCTCTAATAATAAATCAGTGTACAAAGGCCAAAAGATATTATATGAAAAAGGTTAAAAGAATCATGTAGTATAAATGACTGGAAATCATGTTCCAAAGAGTTAATCATAAGAGAAATACAAAGTAAAATAGTTTGTAACATTCATCTTCCATCTTAGAAACTGGCAGATGTCCTCAAAAGAGAGTAATCAATATTGGTGGGCTCTCTGGAAAGATAAACACATGAATGCACAGTTGGAGGAATTGTGGATTGGTTTGATCATTTGGATATTTGGAATCAAGCAAGAAAAATGAGTAAATTGTATTTTGTAATTCAACATTTGGATTACAATAAATAACTCCAGTAATAGGCCTGTGCTCCCAAGAAAGCCACAGACAATACTCTGAGATAGCAAAAAATTAGAAACAAAACAAAAAAGAACGAATGAAAAACTATAGTCCATGCATGCAATAGAATATTACTGTTCAATAAGAAGCAAAAAAAATGAAAGGTTTACAAATGGAGAAATTGAGATAATTGTGCAAAATGAAATAAGCAAAATCAAAAGAATATTTTATATAATGTTTGCTACATTTTAAATGAAAAGATCCTTAAGTGATACTGAAATTTGGATAACTAAAAAAATGGAGAAAAAAGAATGAAATGCCTCCTTCTTTACAGCTGAGAGCCTGGGAAATAAGTATACACATTGTGAGATTTAGTCAGTGTATCAAATGTTTTTGTTTCTCCTTGATATGAGTGAAGTCCTGGAGGAATGGGTACAGAAAGGCCTGAGATGTAATTAACAATTAACAAAAAGCATTTCTGAGACATCAAAAATAAGATAAATACCTCTAGGTAAAAAAGAGAGATGAGAGGCATCAGCTATGGTGAACTCCAAATAATAATGCAAAAAAAAAAAAAGATTGACTTAACATAGAGAAAACCACTACCAATTTGTTGTCTCTAAACTAGCTGTGTGTAGTTGTACCATCAACTAACTCATCTGAGTAAGTTTGGAGTCAGTAACAAATTAGAGCAGTTGAAAATAGGAAAAGATAAGACATGAAGACTTTTTAATATTACCTCTTATAAAATTTATTATTTTGCTTCCTAAAACTGGAAATGTCTAATCCTACTCTTTCATACAGCTTCATGAATATGCCAATGTGCTGCCTCCCATTTCTCCAAGTCTTCCTTATTAAGGACCTATGATTCTACTCAGAGTCAGTAAATAGATAAATATAGATGGGATAATCTTAAGGTGAAAAGAGTGATGACAAGGAGCATCAAGAAAATTTTGAAAGAGGTAGAGATTTAAGGAATCCAGAGCGTAAGTTAAAGGGTTTAACCTTGGCCACAGCAGAATAAGGAATGCATTATTTAGGGAAAAGTAAGGAGACCAGTTAGATTATCATAAAAATATCCAAAGGAGGATAAATGGGTAATAAGGCTAGAGCCAGCCTTTGAGCTGACTTTTTCCAACCCAAGAAGTTTAATATCTTACAGGTTTTGGGGAGCTCCTGAAGTTACATAAGCAAGAGAGACATGGTCAGTTTTGTGCCTGAGGTAAACTTTGTTGGCTAATATTTTAGCTATTTAGATTTGTAGGATTTATTTTCAAAGTAACATAATAGCTTAGCTTAGTGGGTAGAAAATAAGTCTTAGAATTAAAAAGATCTGAATTCAAGTCTCATCTCTCACACATCCTACTATGTGATTTTGACTAAGCTTTATAAGATTTTTTTAATAGGAAACATATACCAAAAAAAATTCTAAAATAATTAGTAGGAAAGATGTTGATTTATGTTGCTAGAAGTTCCTAGTAGGAACTATTGGTGAAATCATAGACTTTAAAAAAAAAAAAGATACTAATAGTAATGCACAAGGTATTTGGATGAAAGCAGTTTTGAAACTAAAATCCATTGATGAATTATGTTACTATTTAAGGAGTACTGGTAATAGAGACCTGAGAATTGAAATGTTATACCTGAGAAAAGAGAAAATCAGCAATAAAAAGGCTGTGTGAAAATTTTCGCTAATATTCCATCTGTGTATTAGGTATCTAATACAGAGGGTTCACTTAATAACTTGAATAGAGAACATAATTCTCATTTATCTATAATAATCCTAAGTATAGAAGAAAGATGGCTAAGACCAACATAGTTTATATCAGAAAACCTATAAAATCTTGCAGAGAAGTATGGTTGATATATTGAATACTGCTTAACATAACAGAAGCCATGAAAGGAATTAAAGTGTACAGAAACCTTGTTGAGATTCAGTTAATCCTAATCATTCCAAGAACAATTAAGGATGAAAATGGAAGAAATCCAAGAAACGGATCAAAACAGAAAGAGTTTGAAAGTTTTTACAATTCCCCATCCCTAAGAACCTAGAAGAGACACTACTGAAAATGGGGACAAGATGAACTAGATTAGTATTCATAGAATCGATCTCTAATATGAGTTAGAGAATATCAAAGGACTGATTCTCAGATATCTGAAAGACACAATAGTAATGGAGATGTTGGATATACTTATTGTTTAAAAAGTCTTCAGAACACCCAGTAATCTACCCCCTTATATTTCCCTGTCCCTATCTCTATATAATACATGGACTCATTGAGGGGGGAGTCTTTTTATGTTGCCTACAGTCATGCTTTTGGGAAATGCTATTCTGTAATCATACAGTCTGATGAAGGGTCTGGAAAAAAATAAGACTCCTACTATTTACTGTTTGTTGACTACATAAAAACATTTTTTTTTTCAGTATAATACATTGCCTTAAAAGTTTTCTCCCAATATGGTATTCCACAAGTTTGTCAGATTATCAAATATTTTTCAAAGAACTTTGTTTGATCCTTGTTGGAATACACAGGAGAGCTGCAGGAATACATGGGAGCCACCTGACAGTGGCTGCTGGAGTTCCAACCTAGAATGGATCTCCTCTTGTGAGAAGATGATACAAGGAGACTGAGAGGCCGGTGCTGTTCTCTGACCTCTCTGATTGAGAGGCTATTACGTTGTTTGACTTCTGTCCTCTTCCCTCTGCTTCTAGTTTATCTCATTCCCAGTCCACAACACCTGTGTCAGCAAAGGCTGCCTTGCAGTGCCTTCAGATGCTATGATCCGCAGCTGTGGAGGTTCTCAGAGAATTGACCTGTCCCTTAACAGATCCTCTAGTTATTACAGTCACTCGTTGTTTAGTTGTTTTTCAGTCATTGTATTTTTCATGACTCCATTTGAGTTTGTTGTTGTTGTTGTTGTTGTCAAAGATACTGGGATGATTCGCTATTTCTTCTAGTTTGTTTGACAGATGAGGAAACTTGAGGCAAATGGTTAAATAACTTGCCCAGGATCATGCAGCTAATGTCTCAGGTCAGATTTGAACTCAGAAAAATGAGTCTTTCTGATTAAAAATCTAGTGCTGTATCACTAGCTACCTAATAATAGCTAGTGCTATCCTAGCGGCCCTATCAAAGTCAAGTAAAGCATAAAAAAGGGAGACAATCTTTTCAATTGTTTCTGTATTCACTACACAAGATGTTTTGTCTTATAGTAAAAGACCATATAAAAGAGGGGTTTCCTTTTGAATTTGTAGTTCTTTACCTTTGAACTTAAAAAAAAAAATACTTCAAGAGCTATATCAGTATAGTTGGTTCCATTTTGTAATCCTACATATTTTACTTAATGCATTTAAAAACATTCTGAGAAAAGGTTGATGGGTTTCATCAGACTGCTGCTAAATGGGGTCCATAGCACAAAAAAAGGTTAAAAAAAAAAAAAAAAAAACTTTGCTATAGATGGAAGTTCCCCCAATGCAAACTGACATTATACTGTTTGTACTGTACTTCTTTAAAACATTGCATAGCCTCCTAAATAAGATCTATAATCATTCAAAAGATTTTGGCTGAACTATCAGTTGGATCGATGACAAATGATGTTTCCGGTTGACTGTGGGCCGTCCTGAGAAGGAAAGGAATCAAGCTTAGTGAATCTGATTCTTATGGAAAGCTGACAGGTGCTTTTAATGATCTCTCTACCATCTTCCTGAAATAAAGGTTCATCTTTCAAATACTAGTATTCCCCTGGAGATTTTGTGTGACTGGAAATCATGCAGTTCTTCTGCTTCCAAAGATTCAGAGTTCTTGTGAGTCACCCAAAAGGCATCGGAAAAGTGTGTGAAAATCCTAAATGGTCTTATATATGTCCTAAGAAGATTATTGTGCACAAGCAGTAACATAAAGGAAATAAATCGTGGGGGAGAGGGTTAGGAATAGAAAATCCAATGGATGGGTCAGATCACGCAATTGATGTGCCATGTTGGTATTTGTGTAGTGTTGGATCTGGAAGAAAGTCCCAATTAAGTAGATGTGTGCACTTGGACAAGAACACTTAGTGATGCCTGGGTTATAATTTGTCCTCTTAAGGAGATAATACCTCTTATTTAATTACACACATCAGATTATTAAAGAAGCAATAGTCAAGAACAGACTTGGGAATGAGTAAAGATGAGAAACAGCATGTACCAGCGTGCTACATAATTAGTAAACATTTTTGAAAGAATTTGTGTTGAAATAGCCTCAGCATTTCAGTATTCATCAAATTACATTCTTATAAGAACCATTTTATAAATAATGTATCTATAATGGCCTTTCCACATTGCAGAATGAGGATTAATTTTTTATAACTTTTGTAAAATTGTTGAACTCTTATCACATGAAAAAGCAAGGTTCAGACACCTTCACACTTGGAAAATTCATATTAAGGGCTATTAGAATAGAAAAGCTCTTTTTCCGATAAAGAAATCTTCCAAACTTCACCACAAAGTTTGGAAGATAAGCTTTGCTCTAAGGTGTGTCCTTTTTTCCCCAGCATGGGTAATGGTAGTTATATGAACTAAAAAAATTCAAATGCAAAAATGATAGGCATCAGTTTCTTTTTAATTTAATGGAATATAAGAAATAGGTTAAAGGAATGTTAACTCATAGATGAGGTCTGTTTCTAATAGTATTGGGACATTGTGAGTGCCAGAAATTGTCACATAGAAATATTTGGACAAAAATGTTAAAGTACCAGGAATGAATTGAATCTATTTCATCTGCATTTAGTTGATTTTTATATTTTTTGGATTATCTAATAGTAAATTTACGAGACTTTATTCTTTTAAGCTATTTAAGTGCCTTCTCATTGCTGTATAACATTTGACTTTAAAGTTAAATTTTTCTACTCTGCTTATTTTCCTTCCAGTTTTTTTTCATTGTTTACATAACTTAATTCCTGATGCAAGTTCACCTTGTTTTGAAGAACAGTAAAATTTTAGTGAATTTTAAACACTTTGATTTAGGAGCAATTTGATTCAGCTCAGCAGTGTTAAAAATTGTGTTCAAAAGCATTATTTTTCAAAAATTTATGGGGTTTCATACATTTGTATTGATCTCATTCAAGGTAATAGAAAAAAAATTAGAAACTCAATTTTTCCCTTCTAAATGCAAGCACATTTATTGAGAATTCTAGAACATGATTACACAGAATGAAATTTCAAGTGCTGTGTTTAGTAGATGGATATCTTACTGCTTACTTACATTTTTTAGCATCAATTAATTTAGTGGAAGGGAAAACCATCTTCAGAGATTATATAGTCCAACCACTACATTTTTTGGTGAGGAAATTAAATTGCAGAGAATTATGTCGTTCTGTGGATTTAAATATAGAATGTTTATATTTAGCTCAGTATATTGAAATGTATGTAGCATATAGATTCAGGATAGTGCAAGAAAAAGATAAAGGTAAACTTTCATGGGCTTTTACAGTCATTGTAAAAATTTGGATATGAGGAGGAATCAATTTGATTTTGTAAATTAGAAGCAGTGACACAGTTAAATAGTTTGACCAAATGTAATTTGACATGCATTTATTAAGTATTTATTATGTGTCAGGAGCTGCATCAGGTGCCAGGACTACAGTTATTCCCTATCTTCAAGAAACTTAATCATCAACAGAGAAATCATGTATGCTAATAATATAAAACATGTACAAAATTCATAGAAAGAAATTTTCAGTGCACTGACAAAGTAGATGTAATGAAGGTATTTGGGTAGTTTTCTCTAGGAACTGGCATTTGAGCTCATTTTCGAAGGGAGCTCAGGATTCCATAAGAAACTAGGAATTTGCCCTGGACTTCTTAAGCCTCTTTCATTTACATTAAACTGGTCATCTCTTTAATGGATTGTGTCCCGTTAGCCCCAGAGAGCAACAGGTGGAAACTTCAAAGGGACAAATTTCAGACCACTATTCTATTCTAATAATGAGAGTTTTGCAAAAGTAGAAAGCTGCCTCAAAAGGTTATGAGTTTCCAGTTACTGAAAATCTTCTAGCAGAAACACTAGGTCACTACCACTAGATCTGGTAGGACTTCATTTCAGAGAAGGGATTTGATTAGATAACTTAAGAAAAAAATTTTTTTTAAAATTTTCTTCATTTGCTGGGCTGAAACATTACCTTTAATCAAGCCAGCTAATAAGAATTAAAATATATTAGACTAAAAAGAGGAGGAAGTAGCAGAGATTCTTGAAGGGCAAAGAGAGCTAGCTCTATCTCATCAACTGAATTCTGAAATGAGTGATTTTTCATTCAAATTGAAAGGCTCAACAGTTAACAGATTTCTGGACTTGGGTCATCTTCTGTGATTGTTATGTAATTATTGCTAAAGTGCAAGGGCTTTAGGTTCTTGAAGTTCTTTGCTGAGCACCGTAAAATCTAAATCATGAGTCAATAGAAATCTGACATAGCATATGGATTGCTTTTAGCTTAATGGCTAACTTTTTTGTTAATATTTGTAAGACATTGCTATAAAGCAGTTATAGTTATAGAGCTCACAGCTATGCGTTTTAATGACTGAATTTAAATGAATACAGGGTACGTAAGTGTAGCGAAGGTACTTGAGGTTGGGGTATGATTCTATCTTTTGCTAAAATATTTTTCTTAGAATAGGTCATAATTATTTTTGGTGGAGAAGAATATGAAACCAGATATTTTCATGATATTTTAATCTAAAAGGGGAAGAGAAATTGCTATTGCTTTCATTTTAGTTTTCCTCAAGTTCCATTATGTACAGCTTCTGTGTATCCTTGATGTTTCCTTTGTTGAACAGATTTCATACTTTTCTGTTTAATCACTTTTAATGGTAAAATAACTTCAGTCTTCTTCAACATTAATGTATGAATTGTCAGTAGACAAAGGTAAAAACATTTAGTAATTGGAAAATGCCAACTAATTTTTAATATATTAAAATTTCATAAGACCAACTCCACTTTACTTTAGGGAAAAGACTGTTTTCTCTAACTAGCTTCAGCCTTTGTATATGTGTGTTATTTTTTTCAATCTGGTGATTAAGGATTATTTCATTCTTTGTACTTGTAGCATTCAGTGCCTGAATGATAATGAATAATACTTGTTCATTAAGTAATAGAATGATCATCCAAATAGCAAGATCTTCTCTTGCTACTGTAGAGGGAAAGTGCTTAACTCCATTTTGCCTCCGTGGCAAGTAGTCAGAATTGAGACCAAATTTAGCCTTCTGCGTTCAAAATTTTTCAATAGGAGACCATCTGAAGAATAGATTAAAGAGGGCATCAGTGAAAATAACCCTACTGTTAGTCAAAAGTCTGAATTTACTTCTTTGTCATCATATGATCTTTGTTGGGTTTTATTTGAGAAGTAATCAAACTTAAAATCCGTAAAGTTTATTATTATCATGTGTTTTGATCCCAGAATGCTGCTGTTTGTTTTTTGTTTTTCTTTTCATTCCTATATACTTATTTTCTAACCTTAATTTTTTTAAAGGTATTATGAACTGGATCCTTGTCAGAGTCTCACAGACAATTTGAAAGACAAAGTGGTGATTGAGTACCCAACATTACATGTGGTATTGAAAGGATCTAAGAATGACATGATAATCCTTGGCCAAGGTAAATGAAAATTAATGTTTAAGTATTATGCTGTGTTTATATAATTCCACAAAATAAATAATAATTAAGAATATATCCATATTAAATGATGGGGAAAAGAGCATTTTTGTTAATTTACTTTTTAATTGTCAGTTAACTATTGCCAGGAAATAAACAATTCTGCTTTATTGAATGTTCTGTTAAACCTTTTCTTTTTATTTCTTTTCCTTTTGTCGTATAAAGCAGTGACTATTTAGAAAGCTATGGAATATTTTGAAGATTTATTTAAAATTAGTAAATGTAATGTTCTCTAACACAAGAAGCTGTCAGCTCGAATTGTCTTATTACTTGGTTAGCATCACCTGATGTTACCTGATCTTACATAGTTGGTGATGTAATCTGTTTTCAGGTGCTATGATCTTTGTTTCCTATCACACACTTACTATAATGGAAAAAATTGTTCTGCTCAGATCCTCCTGAAACATCTTTGGAGAATCAGGCTTTTCTCCACTTGTGTCAAGGAGTGACACCTCTATTTCACCTCTCCTTCCTTGCCTTCGCAGGGAAGAGCAGCAGGGCTGCCTAGGGAGTACACTCACTGACCTTTCTTTTTTACCTCATAGACTCTGCAGCTTCTGGCCGGGCAGTCCCCAAGTGCCCACTCTTGCAGACAAGCCACCTTGTTACTTTGGGTTACTTGGCATCTCTCTAACTGGGGACCTGTTGTTCCACATACTCTCTAGATTGCTCTTGTTAGGGTCTTGTGTGAGTGTCGAAGTAGGGTTGTTCATGAGTTTATTTAAGTGATTTGACTTGATGGCTACCTTTGTATTTAGGGAGTAGTCCTATATTGGTCCTTTGTTCCTCTCCACTACTCCCATTCTCTCCTAACTAAACCCACGGACTTTTTGTTTCTTGTTTCTGCTTCCTTGGCTACCTTTGCAGCCCCACTTTTGACTAATCAAATGTATTTTTAAACTTGCATTCTGAAAGTACACCTTCTGACTTAGGTTTAATTTCATTTTGATACGTCAGTGGATCTGTCTATCTACCTCTCAAAATTGTTCTAAGGATCAAATAAGATAATATTTATAAACCGTTTAGCACAATGCCTGGCAAAGAGATGCTTAATAAAAGCTTGTTTCCCCTGCCCTTCCTCTCTCATGATAGTATAAATTACAACTCATCCATTCCTGATCTTGCATAACTTTGTCCATGGCTTCCTGTGAGGGGTCCATCCCTCATAAAAACTTCCTCTAGATCTCTTAATGTTGTATAGAGGGAGGGGAAGGAGGGATAATCAATTGATCATCCTCCTTTTCTGATCATAGCTTATTTTGTATTCCCAATCTGTACATTAAATTAAGCTTCGAATCCTTTTAAAAGGAAGATTCAGTAACCTATCCAAAGTTTAGTAAGGATTTTTTGCTTCACATTTGCTTTATTCAGGCCCAAAAGATACCATTACAGATACAAATTATAATTATAAGCCAAACACCTTTAAGAGACTGGAGAAGACTTAATTATTTCACCCCACAAATCCTGCTAATTCTTACATAAACAAAACGTGTAAGCAACAGGAGGCTTCAAGATCTTTATTCTAACAAGATTTTTTCCTATAATAGGATTTGAATTAGTTCTATTTTCCCTCCTGTTTGTGACACATCTTTTTTTTATTGAATTAGTAGTGAAAGATATATCCTCAAAATGACCAAAATTTGGCAGACGTTACTTGGAACAAACTTTTGAGATTCCTTAGTTAAAAATCGCAGATCCCCAAATACTATAATCTCTCGTATTTTACAGAATCATACTTTTGTAGCTATATTATTTTATAATGCTCAAAATAAATCATGTTAGCTTTGAATGACAATTTTATTTTTAATCTTAGGTAATAACTTAATTTCTTTTATTAATATCTTCATACAATTCTGTCTAAACGTTGGTTTTACTGAAAGCTGTATTACACTAGCCAGGGCAAACATGTCTGTGTAAATAAACACATCACACACAGCTTCTTTTTTCACCTTGTTTAGGAATGCCAATGAAAGTAGGGCTTCCTGTAGAAATGTGGGAATAAAGGACTGCTTTAGGAGTATACTTGAAGTCCAAAATTGGCATTTTCTGATGGGTATGGAAGGCTCTTTGGGTGCTGTGCTTTTAATACAAGAGATTATAGTAGAAACCAAAAACATGGAAGGTTTGATTCTCATTTTGTCAATGATATAAAGACCTCAGAAATCATTGTGAGGTCTTCCTGTATGTGAGCAGTTAGAAGCTGCTTCTTTGTATGCTCTTGGAACATGGGATTTTTGCCAGGGTGGTCTTGCTAATAGCCTCGATTTAGGAATTGGGAAGAACCAAAGACAGCATTTTCTTTGGAAAGGCTTTGGAATTCCTCCCCCTCTCCTAAGACAAAATGTTAAATTGTTGGTCTTGAATTTAAAGTACAAGGTGTCTCTCTTCACTTTGGCTCTAGCTACAGTGGTGGGGGGCAGGGAGATGAAATGTGGTTCTGGGCTGGGATTCAGCAGTTTTCACACTTTGCTTCTGTTAAAATGTTTTTATGGTCATAGGTTGCCAAAAGTTGCTTTTGAAAAGTCTGCCTTCATTGATGGAACCATAGGTAAATTGATTTTGTTGTTGGTTCTTTTAAATCTAAAAGAAAATGGCTCAGTGTTTATTAGCACATCGAAGGAATTGTACTGATTACCTTTGTTTAAGTTAAAAGAAAAAAAAGTTAAAGAAAAAAACCTCACTATAGAGTCAGTACAAGTGACCTGTACTTGACAAAAGTGAGACTATTTTAACATATTAGTCTAAAGAAAGACCACATTTTTACCCAGATCTAACTTATGCAGAGGCTTGAGTGGGATTCTAAATATCACTCTCTGAAGAAAATGACAACAAAAATAACAGAGCAGGACAGCAATGAAGGGAAAAATCAGCTTGAATTTGTAAAATTGTTAGGCTTTTTTTTTTTTTTTTTAATAAAATCACTTTTTAAGTGCCTATTTTTATGATGCGATTTGGGGTAATTATATTTTGGTATGTGCTCAATTTTTCCTTCAGAAAATTATTATTTTGGGAGCAGCCTGTATTCAAACCAATCCACGAAGGTGCTCAAATCTGTGCCATTTCCAGTTTCAGACTGGGAGCAGGAGAATTCCAGTGCCTTAGGCAGGGTTTCAGCAGGGTTCTGGTCCGGCCGACCCCAGTAATAGCAAAGATGGCATTCTTCTTCTCATAACTGGCGTTTGTCCTTCTGGTTATTTCAAAGCCTTTCTTACTCCCAGCCAGTGTCTTTCCCCTCATCCTCAGTTTGCCTGTTGTGTTCCTAGTTGCGTCCCTCAGGGCCAAGCTTGGTAAATTTAATCTCATTTTTACAGAATTCTTAAGTAGTTGACGATTCCCAAATTTGCCCCCCAACTCTGCCATCCTCTAATAGAAGAGTTTAAAGATATTTGCCTCCGGCATCCCTCCTAGATACATTTCAACATTTGCAGCATTGTGCTCTGACCAAGAAGGGGCAGCCAGAGGGCCGTGCAGTCTGAAGGAGGGAGAAGAGCAGGGGCTCAGCCTGCAGCCAGACCCAGAAAAACCCGATTTCCTGTCCCCCGGATATTATTAGCCAGGTGCTGCGGGGCCTGCCTTGAAGCTCTGCTTGTTTTAGTGAGGATTCCCAGAGTTTGTGGAAGGAGCTGAGATCCCAGGGAGCCCAGGGCCAGTCCTCAGAGGTGCCTTCCCTCCCGGCTTTGGTGCCCTAAGCGGGGAAGGGGAGCCTGAGCCTCCTTGGTTTTCAGTATGAGGTGGCCTCCCTGTGCCCACAGCACAGCTTAGTGCGCTCACTGTGGTTCTGCTGTCACACGCCTCAAGGAATCGACCCAGCCTCCCCAGGCTCACCCCGACATCCTTGTTTCAGTTGTTAGGCTTCCCTCCCTCTGCTCTTGCCTTGAATTCACTTATCACCTGTGCTTGCTGTACTCTTCTAAGGGATTTATTAAGTTCTTCCTTTGTACTGAGTTTTGGCTTCAGACCTGGGGAAGAGACCAGCCCTGCCCTCCTAGAGCTGAGGTTCTTGTAGGAGGAGACAACCCCACCCAGAGGAAGGGGAGGAGGGAAGGAGTAGACCTGGAGAGCTAGAGGCCTGAGGGCAGCCATGTTTTGTATTGCTCTTTATCCCAGGGCAAGTACCTTACCTAATAAATGTTTGCCATTGTGCTGACTGAATCCTTCACCTTGAAATTCACCAGAACATCAAGATTTATTTTGTCTTTTTTTTTCCTTATACATTGCCTTTTGAGCAGCCCTCATTTTCCTGGACTTGACAATGGCCGTTTTCTTTTTCACCCAGATTCAGGCAGAACCTGTTAAATTTTGTCTTTGTTAAGATCAGTTCACCATTCCAGTCTGTCCACCTGTATTTTTTGCCATCTGTGGTCACTATATTTAGTGCATCTCCCAGGTTGGGTCAAAGTAAAGGCAGTTCAAAAGAGAAGCTAGGAAACCTGAACGGCCATAGGGGAGCAAACCTACATAAATGAAGAAAATGCCTTGTGTTAATTAGTTAACTAATATGCCGGCTACCATGTTGCACTTTGAGAATACAATTCTAAAAGAAACAGTCCCTGCCTTCAAAGAGACTACATTCAAATGATGCAAAACATCTCATGTAAGGGAGTGCAGGCCTGGAAAGGGCTTTGGGTTCAGAAAGTCCCCAGGATGTTCCCCAAAGCTATTGGGCAGTAATCGATCTAATATCTTTCTCTGACCAGTGAGTGGTAACGTGTTAGGCCAAACTCTAATAGAAACTTATCCCTCTTGGGTTGCGGGTGGACTTAGAAAAAAGCACATTAACATTCCCTTGTTTTGCATTTTGATTTATTTTGTTAAACATTTTCTAATTATGTTTTTAATCTGGTTCAGCCTTAAGGGTTCCTGCCCTGGGCAATAGATTTGATCCTTGTGGTGTAGAGGACCATTAACTTGATGGGAAAAAAATGTCAACTTTCTTTTATTTTTACAAATAAAACCCAAGATTAGGAAATTCCTCTGCCTTCTTGGCTTTAAAAAAAAAAAAAGTTACTTTAAAATGGAGACTGTACCACAGAACAGCTTTCCTCTGCTCAGATCATGTGCCACCCCTTGAATGGGTTTTTTATTGTTTCATAAGAAACTAAAGGAGGTTGGGGGGTGTGAGTCAGGGGAAAAAAATGGTCTTGATTGCTGTAATACCACTCCAGGTAACACATTTAGTGCTTCTCATCTTGCCTTTCTCTCTTGCCCAGCATCTGTGGACTTCCAAGACTGTTACTCCAACATTTATTAGGAGCTCATGCTCTAGCTAGGCCATCAGCCCACATTTTATGAAAGTATCCTGAGCTCTCAGGTTTTTTTGCAGAAAACAAGAAAAAGTGAAATCTTGGAAAAATTTATTCCAACCACCCTTGCATATCCTGTATAATAATAGTGATCTATTCAAAGCCACTAGCATGGAATCATAACCACACTGTGAAGTGACCATTCCCGAGTCCTCCCTGCATTCAGGAAGGATGTTACCTCACAAAGTAATTGCCACTTTCAGTCCCTGGGATTCTTGTTTATCATGGCCAGGATGTACATCACAGTTGTTGGCAGGGGGATCTGACTTGTGGGGCCCAGTGAGGTAGAGCACTCTTCCCAGTTCATCATGAGGGAGAAGAAAAGGAGATCTGACAACAGTCAAATCGGCAATAGTATAAATATATGACTATATCTTTACTTACTTTTCCAGAGACAAGTGAATCTACTGAGAGTTTTGGCAATGAAAATCCAGCACTTTCTTCGGAGGAAGAAGGTGAAATTCAAGAGAGTTCCTGAGGAATATGCATTGGTTGTCTGCTTTGGGAAAGGAGGAGCGCCTTTGATTTTGGTTTTGGTTTTTTACTTTTAAATTGAATTTTCTTTAATTTACATTAAGAATTTTTTTTTCTGGCCCAATGTTCATGTGAGGTGCCCAGTCAGATTACTAGTTTTTTTTTTTTTCTTTTGATCATCATTGAATGAATTTGTTCCCATTTTCATTCATATGAACTTTAGTATTTAATATCTAACCTTTACTTAGATATTTTGAAGCTTAATTACTCAGATTTTTGCTAACCAGTGAAGGATTGATGTGTAAACTATAAGGGCCAAAAGAATCTGGCTCCATGAGGGTTCAATTATTGATATTGATATTGATATATATATATATTGACCTTGGAACAATGATTTTTTTTTTAAACTGCATGTGCATCTTTTCTTGAGGGAAGAAAAAAGCAATGTCTTAGAATTGAGTAGTTTAATCTGAAAGGCACCTAATAATCAAATGAGGACTTTGGTAAAATGTAACAGAAAGCTGTTTGAGTCATCAGTTTGCATACTCTCTAGGAATCATAAATGTTTAATACTGTCGTCATTTCCATCACTACATATGCTTCTCCCCTTTAATGTCATTAAAGTATGTATGGAGTAGTTAGATCTTTAATTTATTTTTCATTCCTAGCAATACCTGGAAAAACTTGGAATCTGTGCTATAGAAATGTACATATGTGTATTTATTATATGGACACTTTAAATTTTTATCATATGGTATCCTTGTAAGCCTTATGATTTCACTTGTTGGAATTGCAACGTTTTCCTAATTTTACTGGAATTTCTTAAGTTATGAAACGACTGTATAGATTAAAAGATTATTACATCTGTATTGCATCTGTGTATTGAGTGATTTTAAAAGGGAGATAAAAAAGACATTGTTGAATTTATGATTGTTTCAAAATTGGAAGGAGATCTAGAAAATAGTGTGGGGCCCTAAGGAAGCTTGAAAATGTGTAAGGATTACAGAAGGATGAATTGAAAGAAAAGTTTTATGGTAGCTACTATAGAAACTGGGAAAGAGGAAATCTAGAATATGGTGATGTTCAGGGAGTCTCTGGGTGAAAAATAAATCATCTTTTCAATATGATTTGTAAAGAGTAAGTTCATTATTTAACCTGATATTGAGAGCTTTCTATATACCCTAACTCTTTACATCTTAAAAAGAACATATTCCTCTATCTTTCTGTTTTTGATCTTTATATTTCCCCTTCCTCTATAAAAACTTCTCATGTGAGCGACACCTTGCTAGCAAGATAGCAGAGAGACAACTAAAGTTGATATCTCAAAGAGTTCGTTTATGAGGAATGAATAGATCAGATTCAAATTAATGTGAAATTTAGCTCTACTCAACATTGGGAACGGGACAAAAGTGAGTTAAATGAGTAGTATAAATACCATGAAAAGAATTAGAAAGCATGGTGCAGAGACGTGATTTAGTACACAAAAGGACATGCAATCTGAATATTAGGGAAGAGAGGCATTTCCTGACAGTGAAATCTGTTATGTCGTAGATATATTTCCAAGCAGAGTGTTAAGAATTCCATCCTTTGTGGAATTTAGATGTAGACTGGATAAAACCCAAAGTATTTACCCTGTACTTTCCCCCACTCAGGGAAAGACTCCATGACTCAATTCATCTTTGCCGTCCCTGATTTCTAAAATTCCATTTCTTAACCATTCCTGCCCTAGATTAGTCCTGTGGAAACATTCTCCTTTGCCCCCTGGCAAGATGTACATTGATTCACTGTTTGGGTTTTAGATGTGTTGATACAGCCCTGTATCATAGGTTTCAAAAGTAGTGGGATTGGGGGAAAGGATTTTAATTTGCTGAGAGTCCAGAATATTTTAGAACTAGGAACTAAAATCTTGGAACTTTTATTTTGATTCTTTCTCCCTTTCCATTTCTGGATTTTTGACAGGGTTCTCTCTAAGTAAACTGATGTATGTCAAGTTCAGCATGCTGCATTTCACAAATCGTACTCAATGCACAAGAGATGAACAGGCTTTTCATTTTGTTTTTGTAAACATTGAGTTCAAAGGAAATTGGGACTTTCATAATTGCTAATTATTGCATAAAGGTTTATTTAATAGCCACAAATTACTGTAAATATTATCTACAGCTGTTCTTATTATAAATATGAGTTTAAAGATCACAATAAGTATTATAATTACCAAAGCTTAGTTAGCAGCCAATTTGTTTCACCTGTAGCAAGAACTGGGATCCAAGGTTCTTGGTGGCTATTAAAATACTAAAAATGTATATATCTTTTTATATCATATTGTTAGGGGGATAGAATTTTTAAAATTTGTGGCTTTTTTTTTTTAAGTTTCTTTAAATTTTTATAGAATGGAAATTTTTTTTAACATCACTTATAGACCTTTAAAATGACTAAATGTCCTAAAATGCCTTTTATGTTTTGTCTTCAGGCACATGGTTTACTTATTCAGAGTTTATCTTTGTGATTTAAAGTAATTTTTCTGAAGGTAGAGTATAACACGGGATGCATCTATAAAGTCCTAGTTGTTTTAACTATTCATCTGAATTCTTAGAACTGTTTTCAATTTCCATTTAGGACTGACTTATTTGAGTTTGTCATAGTATTGCTGATTTGAATAAGTGCTTGTAGCTTCAAACTTTTTTCCCTGTTGAAATTTTGGAAGCAGTTTCCAGTAAACATGAAATATGTTTATTTTGAAATTCAAAAGATGTTTGGTACAGTATGCTTCAAAAATAAAAAAAAAAAAAGTTTAAGTATAAAAGAGTGTGTGTATCTATAACATGTTTGTATATGTATGTGCTCATATATATGTATACATAATACACAGTTTTAAAATATGTGTCTATATTCCCATTCTTAGGGAATCTGTACTGGAAGGATAAAGTTTATGCAGTAAAAGCCATCAAAAATATGAATGCATATGTTCCTTAAATTGGACTATA
Source organism: Antechinus flavipes (assembly GCF_016432865.1). NCBI lineage: Eukaryota > Metazoa > Chordata > Mammalia > Dasyuromorphia > Dasyuridae > Antechinus > Antechinus flavipes. The sequence continues at coordinate 445,434,057 of NC_067401.1, read as the reverse complement.
ATTCAAACATTTCTCTAAGAGGATAGGGGACCTTAATTATAGTCCCTCCTGAATGGTACAATCCACCAATATATCTCTTGATGGCCAAAATAGGCATATTATAGACTAGCAAGTATTGTGTGTATGTGTGTATACACACATGTACAATACCAGTAGAAGTTAAGGAAGAGTTCCAACTCCAAGGAAAGTACTTGGTTAGTATAAATAGATAAAGCATTCATTAAGTACTCAATATTTGTGGGACAGTAGGAATGTAAATACAAGTAGTATTTATCCCTATCCTCAAGCAGCTTACATCCCAATGGGGGAAGCCACACCAAAAAAGGGACCTGGAAAAAAAGACATGTCAATGAACTTTTATTCTCCTATGTACCAGTTCCAAAAATAGATTTAAAAACCAGCCCCTGCTCTGAGGGAGTTCACAGGCTGAATGGGGAGGCAGATGGAAATAAGTAGGTATAAACCAGCCTTATTAAAAAATAAACTGGAAATTCCAAGGAAGGCACTAGAATGAGGAGGAATCAGGAAAGGCTTCTTCCAGAAGGTAAGTTTTTAGCTGACAGTTGAGAGAAGGGGAGGGGGGCAGGAGAATACTGCAGGCTTGAAAGACAGAGAGTGAATATGGTAGCTATCCCAAGGACAGAATGAAGGCGTGGATACTGGCACAATAAACCAAGGCTCTCCTCTCAGAGCCCATGGTGGCCAGAGTGGAGGCAGCCTGTCTGGAGATGGCTGGGCAGTGTTCAGCAACTTCATTACAGGCTTCCTCCCTTCTGGTCCCAACTAAAGTACCACCATGTGCAAGCAGCTCTTTCACCTTCCTTCTAAGATTATCTCCAGTTTATCCCATCTGTACCTCTATTTTTGAACATAGTTTATACATTGTCTCCATTATCCTAAGAATTCTTTGAGAACAGGAACTAATGTTATGCCTTTTTTGGTATCTTCAGTACTTAGTAAGTGCTTAATAAATGTTGCTTCTTTAAATGGAGCATAACTGTTGCCTGAAAGGAACCATTAAAAAATCAGCTGTCTACTGTTCTTGCGCATTCATTCCAAAGACAGACTATTTTCTGTCCCAGTTTGCAGTGAATAGAAAGAACAATTTGTTTCTCCAGCTTAAAACTGGAAATATCTGTTTTAATAATCACTTCAACTTTAACCCTCTTTTATTATTTGAAGAAAAAAAAAAAAGACAGTTATACAGTGATTTGTAAAAATTGTTTTCTTGGAAGATTTTGGTTCCAAGAGCTTTGCTTTATTCTGAGTATTTTCAGCTCCTGCTTTGAACCTTGCCTGCATTCATTGCTTGTTTGAACTTTAAAACTACTACTCCACATTTGAATCCAACTGTCACTGCTATGGTGGAACTTAACCCTTTCACAGTTAAGATCCAGGATGTTAGTATCATTGAAATAAATGCTTCTCTGTATTGGACACTGTATTAGGGCAAGTTAAAAGTCTCCCAAAATTTCTAACCAAAGACCAAATATGGGATGCACTAGGTTTATCTTTAAGGTGCCTTTTTAGATCCAAATTTGCCCTATAAGTTTATATAGGATGTCAAGTACAAAAGTGGAAAAGATATAAAAAAAGTAAAGACAAGTTGTCTCCATAAACAAACTTTTAAAATGTCATCATCTAAAATGACTATTATTTGAGAGTAAGGAACTTCACTTTTGTCTCTGCACCCCCAATTATTGCAGCTTGTTGAACTTGAATTTGCTCATGTTCATTTATTCTTCTTTTTTTTTTTTTTTAAATGAGCTAAAAGGAGTTTGTTTGATGGGATGGTAAGTAAAAGTGAAAATCATGGGGGGATGCATTAGCCAGGGCAGCTTGGAAGGAAGTAACCTTGTCCAGCTCACTTAGAAGCCAGGAAAAGCTCTATGGAGGAAATGGATTGCAGGGGCTGTTTGTTTGAAGAGAATTTGGAAGGAAAGTCCTCTCAAAGTTAGGGAATAGAGAGGGAGAACTTCAGAGGTGCAAATGGAATAGTTGGATGGAGGACCCTCGCACTGAAAAGACTGCTCCAGGTCCTTGGTACAATGGGCAAGAAACATGTATTGGGGGTCTGATAAACAGCCAAGAAGGGGGGAGACGGAAAGAAGGTTTTGGATTTGGGGGAGGGCTATTCTTAGAAAGGTTTGCTGTCTATTTTGGAGGAAAAAAAAGGAGTCACAATTTTACATAGGCTCAGTAGTAGTTTCACTTTTCATATCGGAAAACTTGCACGCTCCCACGTTACAGCTGAGCAGGCTGGGTTATTTTTACTGTGAAAAATGATTGTTATACACCGCCTCGAAACCACCATGATTTTTTTTTTCCTGTTCCTTGAATAGTTGGTTCTAGTCAATCCATATGGTATGAATTTGTTGTGGTAAGAGAGTCCCTAATGTCCAATAACCAGCTATTTTTCATGGAACCTTGTAGTTCCCTCCTTGACTGTGCTGCTCTGTATGCCTGAAGAAAAACAGCCTCACTCGCAACTGAGTTTGAAAAAGGATCTGGTGGTTGGTTAACCAACCTCTGATGACGCTGTGCTTTTAGGGCCCTCTCCAACCCAGAATAGACAGCAACTTGTTCCATATTCCAGTCAGATTGAAAGATGTCTTAAAATTCTCTGCTCTAACCTTCTTCCTGAATAAATTGATCATTTGCTCAGCCAACATCCTGGCTTGGTCTCTAGAGCTGTGCAATTTGGAAACCTGTGTAAATGCCATATTTGACTCTGTATAATCAAAACTTCTAAGCACTTCTATTTTATTTTATTCTTTAATTTTTAGTAGTGAGCAGAACCAAATGAGATTGAGTCTTTAATCTCCTAGGTAAATTCACAGAAGACTATATGGTACTGTTTATGGTTAACCTATGTTTGGACACTTTTGAGGGAGAAAGTAATTTAAATGTTCCTTTCTAACCTCCTTTGGTGGTAAAGAGGGTGATGGTGTGGGATATTGGGTTTCTTTTTTTTTTCTTTTTTTTTTTTTTTGAGCCACTAAATTCCACCCAACTTACATGCCATGGGTAATGTACGTGTATGGGGGGCAAGGGAAGAAGGAAGAGTAACAGAGATTTCCCAGTTCTTTTGAGCCCATTTAAAAAAAAAAGCCACTGAATTTAGCATCCTTGAACAGTTTAGTCTATGAAATTGTAACTTCAGGCTAAATAGGATCGGAGTACCCTCATTCTGCAGATATTCTGAGATTCTTTCTGACTCACTGGTCTAGAGGGAGATGGCGTACTCCAACTTCCCACCATCACATCTAGATTTTCTCTTGAGCCTCTTGTAATTCACTCTATCCATTTAGATCACCCTCTCTCATCCCCACCTACCCACCTCTTAATGACTTGCACCCCTAGCCTGCAATCTGCCTTCTCACCCCAATATCAGTCATCATTTTGGTGACTCCAGCCTTCCTAAAGCCTTAGCCTTTTGGTTTAGCTGCCATGACCTCCAACTCCATTCTGCCATGGCCATTCACCAGCTCAACACACTGTAAACCTTACCATCACCCAAACTCCCACATCTCCAAAATTCAGGATTCTAATGTTGCTTCCTGATCACAATTTCCTATGCAAGCTGCCCTATTCTGCCATTTTTAAAGTCACTGTTTGGCCCCTTTCTTCTATATCATAGGATTTGGAGCTGAAAGGGGAGGAGAAATAACAGGAAGAATAGAAAAGAAAATGTTAGTTAATCTTCTCAACAACCCTGGGAGGCAGGCTGTATTATGATCCCCATTTTACAGTTGAGTAAACTGAGGCAGGGGTTGACTTGCTAGTAAGATTCGAATTCAGGTCTTCCTGACTCCTGGACCAGGGTTCTGTGGTACCTAACTGCCAAAGCCCAAAGTGACTGAATAGTTTATTTAAACAGACATTCTCACAGGTAGATTGCACAAGGTCCCTGATGTAATAGTCACACAATTTTCTTAAAGGGCAAACATGAGGAAAAAGAGCATTCTAGGAACAGAGAATAGCCAGTAGAGGAAGTAGTGGAGACAATAGATTGTTGGATGTGAGGAATAGGATTGCTGAACTTGGGCACAGAAAGGCATAATGGGTAAGTGGGTAAGTAGACTGAAAAGCTAAGAAGGGACAGGAAAACAAGGACTGATCCATTTATCAGTTACAGAGGCTGGCTCATTGTCTTACTTAATAAACACATGCTGACTGATCAATAAGATGGGTCTGTGCTTGTTCCCCAAGTCCCAGAAGGCCAGATTAAGGAGAAAGAGGGAGCTTTTATAGCTTGAAAGTAGTTTTCAGTATAAGAAGGGACTTTCTATACCTATATTCTGATATCTCCTGAAATATAAGGATTTCTAAAAGGAAGCTGGGACCTTCCTTCTGAGGTTAGCTCCTTTTACCTGGCTGTTTACATGTTGCCTCCCCTGTTAGACTGTATAGATTGTAAACTCCCTGAGAGAGGGGCCTGTTTTTCTCTTTCTATGTATCCCCAGTACTTGGTACTACAAGCACTTATTAAATGCTTCCTGTCTTAAAGATTTGTCAGATGCTATGGTAAGGACCAAGAATATTAAAACAAAACAAAACCCTCCCTGTCTTCCAGAAGCTTATTTATATAGGTGAAACATTTACATAGCTAGCTCTCACCAAATGAATAAATAGTAAATGGAGGGACACAGGACAACCTGAAAGTCACCTTTAATATCCTGATAATCTCCCTTCCATTGGGTATTGCCATTTTAAGAAGGGCCCAGAACCTTTAAAAACAGAAATGTGAAGGGTTTAAGGAACATGTCAGTGGGAGGATGGGGAAGCAGGAAGGGAGGAGAGAAAGTGGGTTGGACTTAGGCTTCCAACATTTCTTTTTCAAAAACTATACCTGAACCTCCCATCTTGTTTGTGAATTTGAAGAGCTCCTTCTGAATCTTTGTCTGGGCAGGTATAAATCCCTGAAGGATGGGGCTTTCAAGTACCAGGCTTGCCAGAATTGGGTGGGGGCAGCTTCTGTTATTCTGAGGATTATTTTCAAGCAGGTGGGGGTTTTTCATATTAAATCCCAGTTTACTTTAGAAATCAGGAAAACACCTGGCTTCCTCTGGAAACTACTCTGTACAAATAAGTGCCTTTGAGTCAGTTGACCTTTTGTGAAAAGTCCATGGTTTTCCTGCAATTGTTTATAACTATATATATAATTATTTCATTCTGTTAATATAGAGAGAATATATATAAAGAGAATATATGTTCTATATATGTATATATATACATATATCCCACATATATTTCATATTTCATATTTTATGACATATATTTATATGATTTATATATATTTTATATGATATAATATATTTCATATATTCCATATATATGTAAACATGCTTCTTTCTATTATTCACAAGATTATAGACTATTTCATTATATTAATACATAAATATGAATGTGTAGAAACATTATACCCTTGTTCATAACATTGTAGATTTAGATCTCGAAAGGAGTTGAGATTTTCAGTATCTTCCATTTTACAGAAATGGAGCAGATCAAATTTAAAGATTCAAGTAACTGAGAATTGAGATTTGAACTATGATCCTCTGGCTAGAGATCCTATTTTTTTTCCATTGTACAACATGAACCAGAATTGTGATTATCTTACATTTCCTTATACTTACATATTTTTATACTCTCTTGGGTCACAAGCCAACTTCCCTATGCATAAAAACAATTCCCTTCCCCCTCATTGAAACTTTTTCTTCCTGCATCTTCAGTATTTCTACTTCATGGCTTACTTTTTCATTTATTTTAATCGATCAAATTCTCCCTTTCCTTTTCCAAATCTGTGAAAATCTGCTCTCCTAAAATCCATGTTAGTCTATGTCTGACTTTTCCTTTATCTTAAAATCTAAAGTGAATGGTTACTTTCTTTTTTTATTATTATTATTATTATAGCTTTTTATTTACAAGATATGTGCAAAGTAATTTTTCAGCATTGACAATTGCAAAACCTTTTGTTCCAACTCCCCTCCCCTTCCCTCAGATGGCAAGTTGACCAATACATGTTAAATATGTTAAAGTATAAGTTAAATACAGTATATGTATATATGTCCAAACAGTTATTTTGCTGTACAGAAAGAATCGGACTTTGAAATAGTGTACAATTAGCCTGTGAAGGAAATCAAAAATGCAGGCAGACAAAAATAGAGGGATTGGGAATTCTATGTAGTGGTTCACAGGTCATCAACCAGAGTTCTTTCGCTGGGTGTAGTCGGTTCAGTTCATTCTTGCTCTATTGGAACTGATTTGGTTCATCTCATTGTTGAAGAGGGCCACGTCCATCAGAATTGATTATCATATAGTATTGTTATTGAAGTATATAATGATCTCCTGGTCCTGCTCATTTCACTCAGCATCAGTTCATGTAAGTCTCTCCAGGCCTTTCTGAAATCATCCTGCTGGTCATTTGTTACAGAACAATAATATTCCATAACATTCATATACCACAATTTACTCAGCCATTCTCCAATTGATGGGCATCCACTCAGTTCCAGTTTCTGGCCACTACAAAGAGGACTGCCACAAACAGTGAATGATTACTTTCTCCCTCTCCTGTCTCTCTCTGTATAGCTGCCTCCTTATTGATGAGAATTTGCTACAGTTCCCTTTTTGAAAAATAAAGTTTTTTAAACTTGTATTTTTTTTAATTTTCAGTTAATAAACATGTATTTTTCTCTTTTACCTCCTCCACCTCATCTCCACCTTTAAAGAAGAAAAAAAAGTGAACCCCTTGTAACCAAAATAACAAAATAAATTCCTGAATAGACCATGTCCCAAATATATGACTCATTTTTTACCTTGATCTCATTACCTCTCTATCAGAAGGTGAGTAGGTTCTCACTGGATCCTTGGAATCACAGTTGGTCACTGCATTTATCAGAGTTCTTGAGCTATTCCAAGTTCCTTTTCTTGATGGTATTATTATTGTATAAATTGATCTTTTGGTTCTATTCACTTTACTGCATAAATTCATATGTCTCAGCTTTCTAGGAAACTGTCCCATTTATCATTTCTTATGGCACAATATTATTCACACACCCTAATTTGTTCAGCCATATCTTACTTTCTCGTTCTTTGCCACCACAAAAAAACTGCTAAGTTTTATGCACATGGGTCCTTTTTTTTTTTTCTTTTTGATCTCTCTTCGATATAGACCTGGTTATGGTTATGATATTTGTTAGGTCAACAGATACAGATAATTTAATGACTTGAAAACCATAATTCCAAATTGCTCCTCAGAATAGCTAGACAAATTCGCAGCTCCATTAATGTTCCTGAAAGAATGAAATTATTAAGGCAAGACAGGAAATTATAAAATAGTTTTTCTTTAGCAGAGTGAGATCAGAGCAAGAAGACAGAAGAAGGAAAATAGGAGAGAGACAGACAGACACCTCTCCCCAGATATCTGGGTAATTTATAATCCCCATCAGTATTATATTTTATTCCTGTGCCAGATTTCTGATCTTTTAATCCATTTCCCCTGTCTCTTGCATACTTGGATAACAATATGTCTTCTGTTCTTCTGTTGATCTTTACCCAAATGCTTTTCGCCATGCTTACTCTGGCTCCAGGAGCCCCTCACATGACTGTATCTTCTCGATGCATGAAACCGTTCTACTCTCCTTTTGCCCATCTCTTAATGTTTGAAAAATATATAACCTTCCAGGACCATATCCCTGTTATGGATTCCATCCTACCAAGTCACTGTGATACTCTTGAAATCAGATTTTCCTCCACACAGGGAGCTCTAGTTCAGCCTGTTTATTATACATATTTTGTATATATAGGCATCGGAGACCATGGATTTTATTGCTGGCTCCTTCCTTGAATTTTTCTCTTGAGATTTTCTGGATGACTACCTCCCCCCCCCTTCTATACTATAGCTACTCTTTGAGGCAGAGCTTGGCAGGGATTCTTAGGCAGTTTTTTTTTTCCTTTCAGCCCCCCCCCCATCCCCTACCCTACCACCTTTCAATTTAAAGTTCTTTGGATTAAATTTGAAAGACTCCAGGAAAATACTTTTATTAGCCTGGCCTGGTTATAGTTCCATGTCTGATGCAATGGACCACTCTGAAACTAAAGGTTAAGATAGGTAATTTATTTAATAAAAGCTTATTCAGCAACTTCCAGATTGGGGGGAAAAAAAACAACAAATAGAGGAGTAAAAGCAGTCCACAAGGAAGATCCTTAGGGACTAGGAGCTCCCCATCAGAGGCACAAAACTTTCTTTATACAATATTCTTTTTTAACCAAAGGGACCACAACTGGGTCCCAGATCACAAAGTTAAGTCAAATTACCTCAGGTTTGCACCACAGAGTCTTGGCTCCCAACAGCCCCAGTAGATGGTGACAGAGTGTGGCCATTAACTCAATCCACCTCAGTTCCACTTGCCTCTTGGCCCACAACTGATGTCTTGTATAGACTGAGTCAGCAATCACTTATTAAATGCTTACTCCATTCCAGGCACTGTTCCTGCCCCCAAGGAGCTCACATTTTAATTTATCATTAGCTAGAGAAGTACAGCGTATATGGATGTAGGTCAGATGATAGAAGGAGGTTATCTCAAAGAAAAAGGCATTATGTAAAGAGGCAGAAAATGTGGAATTTGAGCTGAGTCTCAAGAGAAAATAGGGAATTTATTATGAGAAGTAGGTAAGGGAGCCAGACATTTCAGGCACGAGGGCACAAATACAGAAAATGAATGTCCTATGCAAGAAAAACAGTCAAGCCACGGTCACTGTTTCAGAGATTATATGGATGGAATATAATGTATAAGACATATAAAGGCTTTGATAACAAAATCAAAAGTTTAGATTTGATGGTGAAGTAATATAGAGCCACTGGATTTTTTTTTTAGTTAATACTTTTATAGTTATAATTATATATACATTTATATATGTGTGTGTGTATGTATATAGTGACCCAACAAATACCATAATGCCTTAGTTGGATGAGTACTTTTTAAAAAATCACTTGGACATTTGAATGGAAAATGGATTAGAATAAGGAGAGACTTGAAGCTGATTGGAAGGCTGTTCTTAAGTAATGGATGAGCGTGATAAAGGCCTTATATACCTGTGTGAATAGAGGGGGACCTAAATGGGAGATGCGATGCAGGCAGAAATGGTGAGATTTGGCAACCTGTTGGATATGGGATGAGTGTGAGTGAGGAGTCAAGGATGATATTGTATTTGTAAAGCCTGGGAAGAACCTCTCACACTCATAAAGAAATTTCAAAAGTGAGGGGCAGGGAAGGTGGGAGGGAAGCAAGAGTTCTGTTTTGAACATGTTGAACTAGAGAAGGAAACGGCAAACCATTCCTGTATCTTTGCCAAGAAGAAACTCAACAACAAGAAAAACCGATGGCTTTGCTGCAGACTGGTTTGAAGTCCTTCGTTCCTCAAGCTCCAGCCTTGTATCAGGTCCTGATTTTGCCTTCAGAATGCATACCCAACAGCAGGCAAGAGCAGAAGGAGGTATGGTAGTCAGGAGGAACACTTGTTAAGCACGCTCCATCCCTGGCCAGGAACCTGTCAAAACTATGGTCCAGAAATCCAAATCCCCTTCTTAGACATCATCTTAACAGTCCATTAACTTCTCAAATCTGAAAGACTTTTTGGAAAGCCTTGACACAGTAATCAAAAGACGAGTTCCTAAAGTCGTCATTTTTTATTTTCAGTGCTTCATAATCCTAGACCTGTTTCCTGGATTCTCACTGACCATGTCATTTGTGCCCATATAAATCCCCCAAAATGATTAGTAATCAGAAGGTTGCTGAAGTTTAGAAGAGAGTTCTAATTTGGGGGAAGTTCTCTGTTACATCCAAAAAAATAGAATTATTTCATCATCATCATCATCATCATCATCATCATCATCATCATCATCATCAAGATTATTTGAATATCAAGCTATTTGAATCGCTACCCTCCCCCATATTCATCCTCACAGTGAGCTAGAAGCCTCCACTTCTTGATATGGATTCCTAGAGTGAGCAGATGAAGATATAAATAGTTCTTTCCTTTTCATAGAGGACCAACATTCTCTCTTTCAGGAAAAGTCTCCTATCAATTACTTAGCCCTTGTGAAATTCCCAGGACAAGGTAGTGGAATGGTCCACCCCAGGTGCAAGAAATAAGGTGCATTGTCTGCAGACAATTTAAACACTATAATAAAACCAACTAAAAGTCAATCTGCTTTTTATTATCACCGTGCACTGGCAGTTCTAAACAATGTCAGTGATAAAATACTCCAATCCAAAAAAAAAAAAACTTTTGTTGGTCTAAGTTCTAAACAATTGTTGCCTGACTGCAGTTGGCCTCCAGCACACAGCCTCAGCCACTTGATAGGTTTGTAATGGTTTGGGATCATTCCAGATCCTCGTCAACTGCTGGGGTTCTACATATTCTTGTAGATTAAAAATGAGCAATGAGGTCGCCTACTCTTTTGTCTTCAATTTCTTCCTATAGCCCTAAGTTTATGATTCTGTGATTCTTCAGTATTAAGCATCGCTTTATTTGGCAAAGAATAATGACATGTTCTTTTTTTTTCTGTCAGTTTATTGTTTTTTATTATATGTTAAAATATATGTTAAATCCATTTTGTGTAAACATATTTATACAATTCTCTTATTGCACAAGAAAAATCAGATCAAAGACATGTTCTTTAGACACCTAGGATAGGAAAAATCTTATATCTCACTGATATTTAAAGGTGGCTTTTTTCCATTTCATTTTTGTTTAGAATTTTACTTTCTAGCTTAGAACTTCTAAGGCAAAGTGGACATCCATGTATTTTTTCTGAGTATTTGTTTTGTGTTGTGTCCATATGATCTTTTTTGTAAGTTTACTTTTCCCCCCATTTTCTTCTATACTTAATACTTAAAAAAGGTGGGGAGACACCCCATTAAGTTAATTTCCTCATAAAATTTCATTGCAAAGGCATCTATTTCTCAGTCCAGATACCATAACCACTCTCAACTCTTCCATGAATCAACACCCTCCCTGAAATTTTAGTCACCCTCTTCTTGTACCCTCAGAAGTTTGCAGCCACTGAGCTTAGAAACAGGAAGCAGAAAGTCCTCCAGAGTGGTTGGTAGCTACTGCCCCTATTCATGCCATAGCCGGGTGCGGGGATCAAAGCCCCTCTTTGAGTGAAGGGGCTCTTTGTCCATGGGTCCACCACCCCTCAGCTTGGTCTCGTTCCCCCTTTTTTTCTTCCAGTCCCCCTTGGGCTGAGATGGCTTCTGCTTTGAAAGCCTGGCTGCCCGCCTGTACTATGGATGGCATTTCCTCCTCAAAGGTCTGCGGCCACAGCTGCCCAGCCCTGTAGAAAGAGCACAAACCTTTGAAATAGCTGTGGCTTCTCTGGATACAGAATTGGAAGTCATGAGTCCCCCCTTTTTTTGTTTCAGACCTTTGGTTTCTTCATTTGGTTCCAGTTTTCCTCAGTCACATTTGATTCTGACTAATGAGATCAGTGGCTTTTAAATGTTTGTTTTCGAATATTTGGGTGACCAGCCAACATGCCAAGCTGACCATCCTGAAAGCAGTCTCTTTTTGCAGGATCCAGTGCCTGGAGGAAGAAAGGAGAAGCTGCTCAAGAGAAGCAACCCAAGCTGCCTCCAGGAGAAGCAGGTCTGCAGCCAAGACCTCCATCTGTGGGCTCCCAGCAGACAGCTTCCAAGGCTTCAGTGGAGATAGGAGGAGTCAGTCAGCCAGCATCCTGAGCTCCCCTTGAAATTAAAGCATTCCTTTGATTAATTGGGAGGACGGGATGAAGTTGTCCCATGGCCAAATTGGGGGTTTGTGTATTCACAAATTTGTTTTTTTTTTAATTTTTCATAAATTCTTAAAAAAAAATCCATGTGGTTTTCAAAATCATCTCTGTCAAACTGGAATTAGTCACCACCTTAAAATCCTTCCTAAACATCCTAAGGGGCTACTGGGAACCTGAAGAACCCAATCCCTAGTTTGTCACTGAGCTATTTGTCTCCATGCGACCCTTTTCTGAATGTAAGTGAAGAAACTCACTTAACTTAGAGCAATTGTCATAAGGGTCTTTGGAGAACATGCAGGAGATGATTGAGGTCCCATCACACCTTTCTTTGTACCCTGTTTCTCTTTGTGTGAATCCTATCTCTGTAGCATAATGTAAGCTTCTTGAAAGCAAAAATAGTGGTGTTTGTTATATGTGTATCTCCTACCTTAGAAAGCCCTAGCCCAGGGTTGTATACATAATAGGTGTGTGGTAAACAGTTCTGGAATGGATTATTATAAACATTACAAAATGTCAACGAGTCACTCAACAAGCATTTCTTAAGCACTTAACCACGTGTCATATGCTGGAGACACAAAAACAAAAGGGGAATAATCCCTGTTCTCAGGGAGCTTACATTCTAACAGGGAGTAGATTTGAGTGTGTGGGGGCATGCATGTGCACATGCACAGATGCATACACAAATGCACACACATCCACATACAAATATGTGACAAATAGGCATTCTTTCCCCTGTTAAAATATTAGATAGTTTGGTGGATAGATAGACAAGCAGATAGAGAGAGAGAGAGAGAGAGAGAGAGAGAGAGAGAGAGAGAGAGAAATAGAAACAGAAAGACAGAAAGATAAATGATAGATAGATAGATGATGGATAGAAAATGACTGATAAGTAGATAATAGATTTAAACTGATGGAAAGGATATGATGGAAAGAAGATAGGAGGAGTCAGTCAGTCAGCATCCTCAGCTCCCCTTGAAATTAAAGCATTCCTTTGATTAATTGGGAGGACGGGATGATGATGTCCCATGGCCAAATTGGGGGTTTGTGTATTCACAAATTTGTTTTTTTGGATTAAATGGTTAATGGGTATATAATAGATAGATACTGATAGAAAGAAAGGAATAGATTAGATAAATGATAATAGAGTTAGAAAATGGACAGAGATGGAGACAGGTAATGGATATAGATAGATAAGATAGATAGGCAGATAGATGTAGACCGATAGATAGATGATAGATAAGATAGATGTATATAGCTAATGGAAGGGAATAGAGGCAGATAGAGAGATAGATACATGGATGGATGGATGATGGATAGAAAATGATTGGTAAATAGATAATAGATTGAAACTGATGGAAAGATAAAGAAATAAAAATGATGGATAAGTATTAATAGATATTGATAGAAAGAAAGATTAGATAAATGATGACAGAATTAGATAATGGACATAGATGGAGACAGGTAATGTAGATAGATAGGCAGATAGATGTAGATAAATGGGTGGATAGATAATAGGTAGGTAATAGATATATAATGATAGAAAGAAAGATAATCGACATGCATAGGGGTTTTGGTGGGGGAGGACGCTGGTAGCTGGGAACATCAGGAAGGGCTTCCCATAGAAGGTGATGCTTGAGCAGAGCTTTGGAGGAAACCACAGATTCTAAGAGATGAGGAGAAACTGCCTTCCATGCATGGAAGATGACTATGGTATATCTGCTTGAGAGTTCAAGGGTCTGGTCTGTGTGAAGGTAAGTCCATAGGCCCTCACCCAAAACTATTATAAATGATTACTTTTCTCACAAATGTCTAGAAAGTCCTAAAGGGACAGACACCTAACCAAAGACATAATGACCACATATTCCCAAAGGTCATAACAAATGCTGGCTTAAAGAGCTTCTCTCTCTAGGGGTCCCCGCCTCCCCCAAGGCTCTGTTTATAGTTTCAGGACGACATTCTGGGTTGGGACCAGAAGTGGAATGCTACATGGAAATAATTTCCCTGGCTCTGCCCAATCCCCCTCAGTCTCTCCTTTTACTAGAAAAGGGAGCCCTGTTCCCCTCATTTCAGGAGAGCTCCAGAAAGCTCAAGGTATTTCCATCTAACTCAAGTCCCCAACAGAGACAAACTCAAGCCTCCCAGTGGTGCAGATTGCAGGAAGCTTTCATTTCAGGACATGTCTTTGATATTTACCTTAGCTGGGAAATAAATATGACTAGGGAGCTAGAAGCAGCCTCCCAGGCAAGGTGGACATTGCATTTCTTTTCCTAGTATTGGTTTCTTCCTCTGATACAAACCACCTTGAGAAACTACTTGAGGTGCCTGTTATTAACAAGATCAAAAAGAACTCTTCAAGGTGACAGCTGAGAGACAGGCAGGTTAGGGCAGTGACATCAGATAACCTGGGTTCGAATCCTCAATCCCTTCTTTATTCATCTGTAAATATTGATGTTGTATTAGATGTCCCAAAGGTCACTCCACAAGAAGGTTTCCTTGTGGAAATCAAGCCTGATTCTTCTGGAACCTCCTAAAATTCCTGTCAAGGGCTTCAGGCAGAGCCTTAGTCATCTTGGACAAGATTCTGTTTGCCTAATGATACGTATCAAAGACCTTTTATATTTTTGTTTTAATATGATACTCTTTGTTTTTGTATTCCTTAGAGGTTTCGCTTTTGCTTATGTAATATGAACACAGGCAGGTTTTTCCATCACTCCCTCATGCCTGAATTTCAATTTTCTTCATTTCCATTCATGCATCAGAGTTGGAGGGGGAAGGAGGGGTGAAAAGTTAGTCTGCATGAATTTTGCACATTTCTCATTCTTGACTTCTGTGCTCAAATGCCTCAGATTTCCTTAAACTATTTTCTGTGAATTAATAGACTAACCATTTGGGAGGCAAAGTGAGCAGGGCTCTTAATTTAGAATCAAAGGACTTGAGTGCAAATCCATCCACTGTCATGGATTAACCCTATGACCCTAGGTGAATCATCTAGGTCTTTATCTGTGGCCCATGATGCTGTGACAAGCAGATGACCCTGCACTGAGACAAAAACCCCCGCCTTCACATGCCCTCTCCAACAACTCCAAAGAACATGGAGGTCCCATGGCCCCAGGGATTCCCCTGCATCTGCAGGAGGACACTTGTCCAGGTTAAGCTAGCTTCTGGGGTCAGGAGATTATGATGGGGAGGGGGATGTTGGGGATGACCAAAACATTTCTGTAAATTGAGGTTTGCAATGAACTTTCTGAGCATTTGAGCCTCATTACAGCTTCAATGGTTCTGGGAGGGGAATGCTACAGAAATTACAGCATTCTCCTCCTTTTACAGATGAGACTTGCCCCAGATCACACAACTAATATTGTCAAAGACCAGGTATGAACACTGAGAGTCCAGAAACCATGATCCCTTTTCCCAAACTTCTTAACTGCCATTTTCTATTGTTCACTGGAACTCCGGAGCTTCTTCTGAAAAGAAATAGGGCTTCTTCCCATCAGGGCAATGGAAACCGACTGGACTGGGTGTTCTAATTCAACTACAGTCAAAATATGCACCCCAAGGAAGTCCCCAAAGGACTGCAAATCCTCCTGAGGGTGAGATTATTACTAATTTATTGCAGTTGCTCCCCAACAACTGTGCCCATTGTTCATGAAATGCCTCTCCATCCTAGATCCCTCCCCTCTCCTTGTTAAGCCAGATTTGATTTTCTTCTACAGGAAATATCACTTTAATATAATCATTATAGTCTGATAGCAATGGTTCTTCATAACTAAAGGTCACCTTAAAGTTAACATATGATAACAGACACCAAATTTCTAGGGAAAAAAAGAAAGAAATCCAATAAAAGAAAACTCTGGTTTGTATATGAGAAAAGAGAAGGAATGACTTGTTTTTTGTTTTTTGTTTTTTGTTTTTTGTTTTTTTGAATAAGGGAACTTCAGGGATAGTCCCATCTAGACTGGGTTACATCCTTCAAAAATCAAATGTACTCATATTTGGATTGAGCACCCGGAAAGTCTAAGTTACAGTTTTAGGCTTAAAAGAAATCCCATTTTTATTATTTTAAAATATATGCATCTAACTCAATGTTGCAAACCGGATCAGTTTGAATAAAGCTGTGACTCATGTAATATAAATAAATTACCTCTTTGGTAATGAGAGAACTGGTGGATGCTATTTTTGAGTCAGTAGGTAATCTCGGAAAGATTAAGGAAATGGAAAGAAGATCAAAGAAAACTCAACAAAGTGAAGATAATGAAATCTACAAATTCAAAGCTCGTGAATGAATTGTTAAGGAGATAATTAGTGAATGACTAGAAGAGGAATTAATGATCATAAAGAGTTCATGTGATTTCCCTCAAAAATATTTTTAATTAAGTTGCTAGCATAGTAGCTTAAGAGAGGTATTTGTACTTTATCTGGATGTTGGTGAAACATTTCAAAAGCTTTAGTGCCATCCTCATGGACGCGGTGAAAAGATTTGAAATGGACAGTGGTTCAGTGGCCAGATCCAAAGAGTAGCCATTAATGGTTTGATAACAGCTGGTCGAGAGATCGCCAGTAAGTGTGCCAGGACCTGGGCTTGGCTCAGTATTGTTTACCATTTTCATCAATAGCTCGGTCAACAACATAGCGTAGCATGTTATCGATTTCACAGGTGACCCAAAGCTGGGAAACATAGTGTTGTATCAATCAATAGGTCAGCAAGTTTTTTAAATTACCTTCTATATCCCAGGTGAGATATGACACAATGAGAACACAGAGACAGTAATGAACCATTGCTGCACTCGGTGTCTACCCTAACAGGGAAAGGACCATGTATACATATAAGTACATATTGTAGAGGTAAAATGTGATACTTGGAATCAGGAAGACCTGAGTTCAAACTCTGTCTCACACTTTTAATAGCTATTTGACTCTTAAGCCCACCCAGCCGTGGTTTCCTCATCTATGAAATGGGGGTAATAATAGCACCTGTGTATATTAGTGTGGGAATCAAATAAGATTCGTGTAAAGCACTTTGTGAGCCTTAAAGCAGGGTAAAATAACCTTTTATATTATGTAAAATATCTACGGGCAGTTCTCACTTCTAAGTGCACCATTCTGAGGACCCACGTAAAGTGATTCTTACATAATACAAATTTGAGCCTAGGAAGGGAAGGAGGGAAGCAGAAAGAGGGCCATGTGTCCATGAGGAAAGAATATGTGGGGACTGGGGACGGAGTATAAGGAAGAACACTTGGGGGCCAGGACCAGCTCCAAGGGGGTCTGGTCAAACCAAGAAGAAAAACAGGTGGGCGATGAGAACAGATATAGGGAGGCCAGACACAGACAGGAGGAGGAAGTCATGATCCCCAGCCATGACACTGATGACCAGAAGACAGACACAAGGGTGAGTGGACAGCTCAGAACAAGATAAAGGTTTTTCCTTCTCCTCTCCTTTCCTCCCCTCTCTTCTCTTCCTCTCTCCTCTCCTCTCCTTCCTTCCCTTTTCTCTCTTCCTCTCCCCTCTACTACCCTCCTCTCCTGTTCCTTCTCCTCCCTTCCCTTCTCCTCCGCCCCTCTATTTCCCTCTTCTTGCCTTCCCCTCTCCCCCTATTTTCCTCTCCCTCTCCTCCTCCTCTTCTTTCTCCCTTTCCTCTCCTCCCCTCCCTTTTTCCTTTCTCCTCCCCTCTCTTTTACTCTTCCCCATTTCCTCTGAATTTCCTTTCTTCCCCTCTCTCTCCTCTCCTCCCCTTCCTCCCCTTTCCCCTTCTAGCTCCTTTCTCTCTCCTTTTCTCACCTCACTTCTAAAGAGAGGGAGGGTGGTAATGGCCCTCAACAGTAAGGAACTTAGGAAGAGAAGAAGAGCTCTAGGGGAAAGATAAAGAGTTCATTTTGAGATATACTGAGTTTAAGATGTCTATGGGATGCCCAATGAGATGAATCCAACAGATAATTGGAGATGGGAGGAGTATCTATGAGGAGAGGGCTTAGGGCCAGAAAAAAGTTTAGAGAAACACCTGCATTAAGACAATCATTGGATTCATCCTTGCTGAAATCGTAAAGTTAAACAGAGAAGGGAGGGAAAAGATCCCAGGATTGAGGTCTAGGGGACACCCACAGGAAGCAAGCACTACCTAGGTGGACACCTAGCAAAGGAAATTGAGGTCACATGGGGGAGGAGAGTCAGGTTGGAGAAATGTCCTTAGCCCAGAAAAAGAATATCCAGAAGAAGGTGCTAGGTGAAAGATGGCAGAGGTCAAGAAGGATGAGGATTGAGAAAAGGCCATTAAGTTTGGTGATTAAGAGGCTAATTAGCAACATAGGGGAAAGACAGTTCGGTTGAATGATGAACTTGGAAGCCAAACTATAGAGAAGTAATTAAGAGCATGAGGGAAAAGGAAATGGAGACTCCCTATTATAGAGGAGCAGTCAACAAGTTTCATGATTTTTAAAAATTCTGTTCAACGACACATGAATAGGAGCAAAGGCTGCAGTGAGAATGATGCAATTCTAGGAATTCAAGAGTAAAGGAGATTTTAGAGTTGAATTGATTCACTAAGGGATCAACATGGAGAAGGAAAGAGAGAATAGCCAGGACAAAGGTGGTGATGGCTTGGGAACCAATGGAGTAGTGGAGGGACCTAAGGTCACAATGAGGAGAAAGAATAGGGTTGGAAATTGCAAGGTCCTGCTACGTGGTACAGAGGATAGGACTCTGGACTTGGAGTTAAGAAGACTGAGTTCAAATTCTTCCTCAGATACATTGTGATGCTAAGCAAGTCCCTTGATATATTTCCTCCTCTGTAAAAGAGACTATAATAGTAGCTGAGTTATTATGAGAACCAGAAATGTCTACAAATCCTTAAAGTGTTCTATAAATGTTAGTTATTATTTTTAAGGAAAAAAGAGATCTGGAGTTGCTTGTAAGGAATAGGGAAGTAGACTTGAACTTGACCTGGTTGATGTTATTGCAGAGGGTGCATACTTAGCAAGCTTGAGAAAGATGATGGGGGTGGAAGGAGCATTAATTTTGTCTCAAACATGTTTGGCCAGTGGAACCCAGCCATCCCAATGAGCAGCTCAGTCTGAACTTGGAGTTTCATGGGAACATGATGTTTACAAGTAATCCCCTATTTACTAAAGGTCACCCTAATTACCTCACCTGGATGGATGACTCAGATTCCAGTGTGGAAGAAGGACAGGAAAGGAGGTCATCAAGTATGAAGAATTAACTATAGCAACAAAACCCAGGCAGCAGCCATTGGTACAGGGAGAAGCATCACCACCCCCAGCAAATGCAATTATTCAAATCAAATTGAAAGAAAAAAAAGTCCAAGAGAGCCAGAGAACATGAGCTCATTGCAATTGCAACTTGGCCAAAGCAGCATCTGCTCCTGCATCTTCCTTCCAGCTTTTCCCCGCATCCCATCCCCTGGTGTTTCTCTGCATTCGCAGAATTCTGACTGGGCTACACACAGGCAGGGCCCGGCTCTCCAAGGAGAGCCAGGCCCTTTAGCCGAGATCTGCATGCTAGAGAAGGGGATTTCTCAGAATGTTCCTCCCAGAATGCTTTACTAGTCCACAGGGGCCAGAGGTGGGCAGAGGCAAAAGGGGCCTTTATTCACAGTATGAATTGGAATCGTAGGATCTGGTCATCTTCCTGCCCTGCTGGGTCACTTCCATCTTAGAGTGTGAACAAGAAAGAAGTGTTTGGAGAGAGCATTCCTCACAAAACCTTAGAGTTCAAGGATTCTGCTCTGGGAAGATCTCTCATCATGTTCCTCCCTCTTCATTCACTTAAGCCCTTTAATTAATTTTCCTGCCTTTTTCTGCATGACTTGGGAGAAATCCTGCTCTTTGAAGTCGGGGGAAGGAGGGAGGTGAAGTTTATTTCTGTTTGTTCCATCCTTCCAGGAATTCTCTCCGGAGATTGCCTTGGCTGAGATGGTGGATGCCCGTTTTATTTTTCGATTTTTCTTGTTTTCCCTCCATGCCCGCTGCCCTCTCAAGAAGGTTGTCAAGTCCAGAGTCTTTGCTTAGTTGGATTTAAAATACCCGGTGATAAAATGCTCCATTAGCTTTATGGTTTCAAGATAGGAAGATCCACACTCTTTAGGGTTGGAACTTCTCCAGCTTTTCTGCAACCGCTCTTCAAAAGAGATTGCTGCCATCGTGGAATAAGGAACTTTTGGCCACAGCACATTCACTGGGATCGGTGGCTTGGAAAATTGTGACTCCTCAGTAAGAGAGAACCAAGGAAGTGCCTAATTTTGGAGGAGCAGAGTCTACAGATTTGTGCCTACAATGAACCGTGGTGGTTTGTTTTCATAAACTGCAATCTGGCCTAACATCGAGCTCCAGGACATCAGTACTATTAGGGAAATCTTAACGAATTCTGGTCTGTTCATTCCCGTAGCACGCTGGTCAATGACACAGCCCTGTCGCTCCTCAGCTTCCATAACCCAGCATCAATCTTCATTGTAAACCCCAATGCCTTATGTTTCTGAGCCTGTGTCTGGGGCTGCACCTCTAAGTGCCAATCATCTCAGACAGCAGAGACCCGGAGGAGATCAAGCAGAGCCAGAAAGTTGTAAGGGTCAAGCAAGGAGAGTCTAGTGCAAAGAGCATAGTCCTTTTTTCCTCCATGCTAATGGGAAGAAAGAGGAAAAATGCACTGAAAGAAGATACAAGGGGAGCCCCCAAACCAACTGGAGAGTAGCAACCTCCCAGAGCTGACATCAAAAGGGACTGTATTCTTGACAAGCCAAACCTAAAATCAGAGAGGCTCCATTTCTTCACAAAACACATCTCAGTTTCCATGAGGCCAGGGATCATGGCCCTGGGGTCTCAGCCTGCGTCAAGTCGAGGTCTATTAAGGCTTCTTGAAGTCCTGCTGGGGCCCTATCTTTGTATCAGGCAGCAGTGATTGTTCCCACTCCATTTATACAAGAGTCAATAGGGTTACCTAATTCCAACTCTACCAGGTCACTAGTGTTGCAATAGAGTTTCAGAAGTTCTAAACTCTGACCCCTTCTCCCCGGCCAAAGAAAGAAGAAAAAAAAGAAAGAGAGAGAGAGAACAAGTTTATATTTGTATTGTTGCTATGGAATTCAGTTCAACTGTATTCAGATGCAGTTTCTTTTAATAAAAAAAAAAATTAAGCTGTGTACTACAGCAGACCAAGCTGACATGATGTTTATATTACGACGTTGCCATGGTAGTGCATATGGTTTTATTTGGTGGAAATTTGTGGTAAAAATCGAAGGAAGTCATATATATGCAAGACAAACAAAAAAATGAGGCTCAGAAAATAAATACTGAGGCTGAAAGGGTCTTTGAAGATAACTGAACAGTAAATCAAGGACATCATCCCATGAGGATTCCCTCAGTTGGGCAAAGTTTTCCCCTTTTCAAGTCATCACACAAAAATCATATCCCAGCAGCCTCAGGGAAGGGAATCATTTCTAACTTGAACAATTAACAATCACCTACTATGTGCCAAGGACTCAGCTAGATTAGGTGTGCAAAGGCAAAAATGAAATAATCTCTGATTTTGAGGGCAGAGCTTAAGTTCTGTAAGAGTAAGAGAGAGAACATGAACATTACATATATATACATGGTAGGTGGGTAAATATATAACTAGCATCCATGTGACATTAATAGACATCTAGTCTAGGATCTGCCCAACTCCTCTGCAAGGAAGCTTACAATTTTGGCCTTTGAGGGAACAGGAGAGTGACCAGTTTTGAATACTTTTTTCTTCCATCATTTATCTTCAAGAGAAATGTTGGGCTAGAATTACATCTATCCACAACACCTCAACTATTGATAGTCTAAGGGCACAGGGTTATATATAAGGACACATATATTGAGAGTAGAGTAACTAGGTCAACACTACTTTTCATAATTATTTTTAAGAGAGAGATTAATAGCTCATTATCTCCAGCTTAGATGGTTTTATAAAAAGACTATCATAAGTCATGAAAAAGTCCATTTATCCAATCAAAGGAGTAGATTCAAGTTAGAAAAGTTATACAGAATAAAATAGACCAAAGAAAAAACAATTGAAAAAGAAGCAACATATTGGCTGGAGGTAACATTAAACACATCGATCCAGCAAAGAGAGGGGATGTTCTCCCCAAGGATAATCTTTTCTCAGCAATCTCTGGATTAAATCATAAACATTTCAAGTTAAAGAACATACTGGGGACCAAATCCCCAATATCTGTGGCTACAACAGCTGCCAAAAGCCATTCAGAGTTTGCCTCTTTCAAAGGTCTTCTCTAAAATGTCTTCCAACAATCACCTCTCATGCATGAACACAGCATAAATATCACTATTGCTATCCTTATCTCTTTTTTAATCTTATTTTTTACTATAGCTTTTTATTGACAAAACATATGCACAGATAATTTTTCAACATTGACCCCTGCAAAAACTTCTGTTCCAACTTTTCCCCTCCTTTCCTTTATCCCTTCCCCTAGATGGCAGGTAGTCCCATACATGTTAAATATGTTAAAGTATATGTTAAATACAATATATGTATACATATTTATACAGTTGTCTTACTGCTCAAGAAAAATCTATCCTTATCTCTTAACCAATGAGAAGTCATGTCTCTTCTGTATGCAATGGCATGGTTGTCCTGGGGTCAGAGGCAGGGAAGGGTGATGTGGAACGTCAGGCTTGGGAAGAAGGTGGAGTTTTTTCAAATATATATTGAATAAATGTAATATAAATGCAGTGTAATTTAAAGAGGAAGGGTACTAGAAGTAAAAAGAATCCATAAAGATTTGACATACATGTGAGTACCTGAGCTAAGTCATGACATAAACCAGAGGCTCAGAAAAGAGAAGTAAAGTGTCTTCATCTTTGACATGGGCATTGGCCAGTCCAAAGGCTCCAAGACGAGCAATATGGTACCATGTATGAGAAACAGCAAAAAGTCTAGTTTTGCTACATTTTAGAGTATGGGAAAGGAAGCAATGTATAATGAAGCTGTGAATAAAGGTTTGTGATAACTGTAAAGTTCTTTAAAACTAAACAGAGAAATTTATTTTTATACCAGAGATAATAGGGCAGCTAGGTGGTACAGCATATCAAGTGCCAGACTTGAAGTCAAGAAGGCTCATCTTTGTAAGTTCAAATCTGAACTCAGACACTTAGCGGTGTGACCCTCAGCAAATCACTTAACCTTATTTGCCACAGTTTCCTCTTCTGTAAAATGAGCCAGAGAAGGAAGCGATAAACCACTCCATTATCTTTACCAAGAAAACCCCAAATGGAGTCACAAAGAGCTCAGACATGATTAAATAACAAATAGTGAGTCAATGAGTAGGAAAGTGATATGATCAGGCATGTGTATTTAAGAGGAAATTACTAATTGAAGGCTGTATTTCAGAATGAAGAGAGACTAGAAAAGTGACCAATTAAGTAACCATAGTGATCAATTAAGCAGCCATCACAATAGTCTAGACAAGAAGGTTTAGCTAGAGGCCTAAAAACAGTGGTAGATATGTCAATAGTGGGATGGGAACAGATGCAAAAGGTGTAGTGAAGGTAAAATTGATTAGTTATTTGGGATGAAGAAGATTAAGGAGTCAAGTATAATGCCAAAGTTATGAGTCTGGGAAAATGGAAACATAGTGGTATCCCTGAGAGAAATGCGAATATTTAGAAGAGGATTGCGTTTGGTTTTGGGGGAAATATAATCAATTACAAGTTTTTATTATGTTCTTATCATGTGCCAGGCACTCTGTTAAACATTGGTGATAGAAAGAAAGTCAAAAATATTGTCACCACCCTCAAGAAGCTCACATTCTATTTGGAGAAACATCATGTAAATAAATAAATAAATAAACATCATGTTAAAAAAAAAATGTAAATAACAAATAAATTAGATGTACATCTAATAGATACAGTGTAAATGGGGTAAGGACAGAAGATAATGACATGTTGGGGATACAAGTCTGTAGTTATCTACATAGAGATGATAATTAAACCCATGAAAGTTACTGAAGGTACCAAGTAATGGCTCTTTTCAACATAGAGATGATTCAGGTCAATTTCAATAGACTTGAAATGGAGAAAGCTATCTGTATCCAGAGAGAGAATTATGGAGACTGAATGTGGATCATAACATAGTATTTTCATCTCTTTTGTTGTTTGTTTGCTTTTTTTCTCATTTTTTCCCTTTTTGATCTGAGTTTTCTTGCACAGAATGATAAATTTGAAAATATCTATAGAAGAGTAGCACATGTTCAACATATATTAGATTACTTGCCATTTTGGGGAGAAGGTGGGGAGAAGGGAGGAAGAAAAATTTGGAACACAAGGTCTTGTGAGAGTTAAAATTATCTTTGTATGTATTTTGAAAATAAAAAGATAAGTAAGAGTAGAGAGAAAAGGCTTAAAACAAGATCTTGAGGGATGCAGTTAAGGAACATGATATGGATGATGATTGAGCAAAATGTGTTGAAATCAATGGTCAGAAAGGCAGAAGGGTGTTAGGATTCTTAAAAGGTGCTATCAGTTATCTAATTTAGCATGGTAGTTAACAGTTCTCTAGTTCAATAATGTACTTACCAGAGTTCCATAAGATTCATACCTTTGATAAGAGACCATATAAGCTCGGACAAGCTCAGCCAGGAGGAGAACTAGGGAAGACCAGAGAAGTGGTGGCAGGCTGTCCTGTGGGCAACACTGAAACCAAGATCTGGAAGGCCTCCAGAAAAGCTAGCTGAGCCCCAAGAAAAGAGACAATAAAGGATTTGGACTTTTAACTCCTGGCTTCATTTGGGATGGAATTAATAAGATAATGATTCTCTAATTTACATGTACTTAGTACTTACTATAATTCCACAAGATTCATACCTTCAAGAGAACATATATAAGGAGGAGTTCTCAGGGCCAAAGAACAGAAGTCCACTTAGAAGCTCTCGGGAGAGGAGACAGATTCATTCCATCATCCACCTTTGTTGTGGCTGGAGGCTCAAGCACAAACCTTTGGAAATTGAGGAGATTGAGAAGCCAAAACTCAAGTTCTCAGAATCAAGACTACAGAAGGTCTCCAGAAAAGCTAGCTGAGCCTCAAGGAAAGAGACAATAAAGGATTTGGACTTTTAACTCCTGGCTGCATTTGGGGTATACCGAACTGAAACTAAGGCTGCCTCCAGAAGCCCCCCAAGAAACCTGCTCCCAGAAAACATTATATTTTAGAGGAGAATATTACAGGAGGGAAGCTGAGGAAGAGTAATATCATGAAAATCTAAAAACAAGAGGTATGTCTCTTCACTCAAAACTCAGCATCTGCTTTGAAGGGTTGTTGTAAGATACCAATGAAAAAATATTTGTAAAGCAATTAACACAGCTCGTGGCACATAGCAGGTACATAATAGTTTATAGTAGCTGTTTACTAAATTCTTACTGATTGGTTGATTTGTTGCTTGTCCTCCAGCTAGCAGACAGAATACTGCCATCATTCTAAACCTCTCATGGATTAATCTACACTAAAAACAGAGAAGAGTCTACAATCCAACTGATCTTAAGAATGTGTCCCATTGCTCTCAAGACTTTTAAAGCAGCCTTGTAATTGAGCATCCCAACATTACCAGCTCATCATGGTTTCTTATAGCCATACTATCTGACTTTTTCCAAGTAGGAGGTCTCACAGAGGAAGCAAAGTTGATGCAATGCAACTCCACAACAATCCCAAAAGCTTGCCCAACACAGAGGATCACTTGTCCTAAGGGAGTATTTATAAATCTGGTTTCAACTTCAAGTCAACTTTGTCAACATTTCCTTTCACAATGCCTGGATTGAAATGCTCGGGGCTAGAAACCAAAAGAAAAAAAAAGGAAAGTGGAGATAAATTCTAAGCAATTTTATGTTTTTAATGTTCTGTAATTTGACAGATCTGTGATCTAATTGAGGAAAGTATCATACAGAAGTGTGTTTAAAACGGCAACCACTTATTAAATGTATAGTATGAGCATTACATCTCAGAAATCAGCCAGCATTACAAATCAAGATTTGATTTGTTGTTTTGTTGATTGTCTTGATGTTAGAAAGTAATGGAGAAATATTGTTTATGCAGATTAAAGTTTAAAATGTGTTGTGCATATATTTTTTCTCTGGAAAGTCAGTTAAACATTTACCAGCAAACCCTTGAGTAGATCTCTCAGTGGTTCCAATCAATACCTCCTGCCCTTTTTGAATAATGTTTGTCTCTTTCCACCACTGGGAGACCAGCCTCTGGACTACTCACCATTGCTTGTATCCCAACAGAGTATGAGGCTTGTCTGCTGATTATTTGTTTATAATGTAACTAACTCCATCTAGTAATGGATGTAATGACATGGTTTTTCCTGTTTTTTTGGTTTTTTTGCTAAGGCAATTGGGGTCAAGTAACTTGCTCAGGGTCACACAGCTAGGAAGTGTTAAGTGCCTGATATCAGATTTGAACTCAGGTCCTCTTGACTTCAGGACTGGTACACTATCCATTGAGCCATCTAGCAGTCCCCTTGCTATGTTTTTAAACTATAAGATCAGTCTTTTCAGTCATGGATTTTTGCCTTTATTCAGTATTAGAAGTCACTGAAATTACTTCTGTAATGTGATCTTGGACAAATCACTTTGTTCACTAGGGCTGAGTTTCTTCAATTGTAAAATGATACATATGGAATGGATGGTCTGAGGTTTTTTCCACATTCTTTGGCTTCCTTGAGGACTCAGCTCTAATCCCAGCTTTTACAGGAGGCTTTTCCTGATTCCAATCCTAGTCCCCTCCTCATCTTTTTCACACTGGTATCTCTGAGATAACTTTCCCGTATGTATCTTGTATGTGTATCTGTGTTTGCCTGTTATCTCCTTCATTAGAATGTAAGCTTCTTGAGGGCAGGGACTGTATTTTTGCTATTATTTGTATCCCTAGCATTTAGCATGTTGCCAGATACTTAGTAAACCCTTGAAACCATTCTTAATTGAAATCATGGTCTTCTGAACTGTTGAAGCTTGTTATTAGCCTCCTTTATAGAATAGATCAAATTATGTGTATATGTGATAAGGCATTATTTTGTATCTACTTTGTGTACATATTGTATTTAATTTTCTGTGTAACATTGAGTTCTCTTAATAGAACATAAACTTCTTGAGATGAAGGTATGCTTCATTTTTTGAATGTATGCAAAGTAATTACTTAATGAATACATATTGATTGCCTTGACTTGGATTAGATAGTTAACTTATTCAAAGAATTGTTTGTGATTATTATTCTATAAGAAACAATCAGCAGAATGATTTCAGAAAGGCCTGGAGAGATTATATGAACCGACATTAAGTGAAGTGAGTAGAACTAAGAGAATGTGAACAGCAACAAGATTGATGATCAACTGTGATGGATTTGGCTCTTTTTAACAATGAAATGATTCAATTCCAATAGACTTGTGATGGAGAGAGCCATCTGCATCCAGAGAGAGGATATGGTTATTGAATATGGATCACAACACAGTGTTTTCATCTTTGCTGTTGTTGTGGTTTGCTTGTTTGTTTTTTCTCTTTTTTTTCCCTTTTTGATCTGATTTTTCTTGTGCAGCATGATAAATCTGGAAATATATTTAGAAGAATTGCACATGATTAACCTACATTGCTTTACTTGCTGTCTAGGGGAAGAGGGAAGTGGGAAGGAAGGGAGAAATATATAGAACACAAGGTTTTGCAAGGAAGGGTGAATATTGAAAGTGTCTTTGCATATATTTTGAAAAATAAAAAGCTATTATTTTAAAAAATTGTTTGTGTTACATATTCCAAAAGTCCATTAGAATATTTAATTGTATTTTCTGGGTCATCAATTGGCTAAGTTTGCTCATAGGACAGAACTAAAAAGGACTTTAAAGGATCATTTTAGCCCATATGGCCAAAAGAGAGCCAAGAGGAGCACTTGACTTACATATAGTCACATATTATTAAGAGTTGTTGGGATCTCTTGAATCCCAGCCAGTGCCAAACTGTGACTTTTAGCAATCCCTTGAAAGAAGCAGTATGTCATAGTGCAACAATAACGAGATCAGAGTGAAAATAGTGGTCAGATTAAGAGTCAGGAGACAAAGTTTTAGTCATGTTCTGCCATAGCTAGATGTATGACCTTGGATAAGTCACCGCTGTGAGGGATTGTGTTCAATGATCTACCACTTAGAGATGCAAGGGTTCTTTGTCATCTGGCCTTCATGCAGGCCAGAATTAGAGATTTGCTGCCAGCTACTGTTGATTTAGGGAACTTCCTTCCCTTAAATTTGGTTCAGAATGCCTTCTACAACTTCAAATTCTCTTCATGCAAAAAGCAATCATGAAGTCTGGATTTAGGCATGGATCCAAGGGACAAAAATCAGAGAGAATCTTTTCCTCATTCTAGAATTATTAGTTGTACCTTGGAGCATATATATATTTTATATATCAAACTATATTTCTTCAAGTATGTTTCCTTGATCTCCTTAGGATTGCTTATCTTTTATTCCACCATTATATATTAAAAAGGTGTTCTGTGTCCCCAGATTAAAACTGGTTGAGTTTTAGAATTTTTCTGAGTTCATTTCCTATGACCCTTCCTGGCCCATTTTTCATCCCCGTTCTTCTCAGCAATGAGAGTCCTTAGGTACCAAATAAATTCCACCTTCTCATGCTTAGACCAAGCGTTGGGACAGAGAAACACCATTTAGTGAGTCTAGACTGGTTTGTGGAGCTGGCCCAAGGATAAATAAGCTAATGACTCAATCAGTAAAAGGCCCTGAGATCATGCTTTACAGAAATCAATTAAAAGAACAGAGAATAGTCAACTTGGAAAAAGGCAAAATGAAATAATTGAAGGACTGTTATGTAGAACAGGAATTTATGCTTGTTAATAATTATTCATCTTTTTATAGTACCTTCAGTGTCTGAAGCTGAAGACTTTATTTTTTTATGGTCAACCTGATGATGAGGGTCTCCAAAATTAGTCAAACTGGTTCTCCCAATACAAGCCTTAGGCCAAGCCTTTCAGCTTTGAATAGGCAGGTAGCACTTGGGCTTTGTTGGTAGAGCTTTTGGAATTATGAAATTCCAGGATCATCCCCACATAGAGATTTTACATATTATTATTTAAAGATCAAATGAGAATATGTAAAGCACTTTGCAAACTTTAAAATGCTAGCTGTAATTATTATTATTAATTTATTCTATTTTATTTATTTATTATAATTAACTTATTATAATGAATAAGGATTTTTTCTATCTCATTACTTAGCTCTTTATTGTCCCCTTAGTAGACTAATTAATTTTCTCCTGTCTTCTTTCTCTTTTGCTACAATTTTTGCCTGTAAATAAAGATCAAGTGATAATTTGTGGTCATCTACCTTCTTAGGAGGGTGTGATTTCTTAGGAGGGAAGGAACATTAGAGATCATCTGTCCCAAGGATTCTTAACCAATTTTTGAATCACAGACCCCTCTAGGCAATCCACTGAAGTCAATGAACCCCTTCTTAGAATGATGCCTTTATATGAATAAAACAAAATATACAGGACTGCCATACAACTGTGTATTGAAATATAGTTATTAAAATATTTGTTTCAAAAATCTAATTGGACATCTGATTACAAAGCCCTAATATGGTCCAAACCCTCATTTACTTAAATTATTTAAATTTATTTAAATTAAGTTTGTTAAAAACTTAATATTGAACACCAATGCAACTAATTAAACTTGCTTAGTAACAATTTACATTTCAGCTAATTCAGACTACTTCTTATAATACTATTTTAAAATACATAAATACAACAGATTGAAAACAACTACTTATATTAAAATATAGCTGTTAAATATAAAGTATTTTGATATATAGTTATCAAAATATTTAAAATTAAATATTAAAATATTTAAAATACTTAATTGACATCTGGTTAGGTCTTCCTGAAATGGTCCAAACCCCTTGATTTTAAAAAATTGGTAAACTATTCATTAAAATTGTAATATTAGACAGCAACACACTAATTATACTTGCTTAACAATAATTTATATTTTAAATTTGTTTAGTGACAATTTAATTCATTTCAGATCATCAGGTACTGTAACAACATTTTAATGTTTTTCTTTGCTTCCATTGGGATTTTTACCTTGTCCCTCCATTCATAACCATTTTTTCTCTTCTACGGTTGTAGTTAGCGTTCTCGATTCTTCCCATTCTGATTTAGTTCTGATCTCGGCCTTGAGATTATTTCATAAAAATCACCCCAGATTTCTTTATATTCCTCATACTCATCAGTTACAGGTCAAGGGATAATGTGTTTGACTGTGGTTGTTCAGAAAGACATAAGCTTGGAATGCTCTTCCACGGGTTGGACACAAATGGAGCATGTGAACATTTTGGGGTAGAAATGCCTCTAAACTTGTGCATCTTGCAATTCTTTTGAGCTACTTCAGTTCTGCTGTGCTCTGAGAACAATAGCTTCTTGGATGCAGGCACACCATGCTGAACAGTCCAGTGCCAGTGTCTCTATGACTCTCAATCAATTCCAAAGTTTCTGATGTACTTACTATATGCCAAAAATCAGCTTAGGTGTTAGAATTATTATACAGAAAAAAATAAAACAGTCCCTGTCTTCAAAAAGCTTGCATGTGCTCATTTAAGTAAATATAGAATCTAAGTGATTTCTGAAAGAGGGACACGGATCTAGTATAAAGAGGTCTCTCTTAATAATACAACTGAGTTCCAACGGGCACAACAGTAGGGAAGAGTGGGATGAGGACCCTGTGTCTGACACAGATAGGGGCACAAGTAAGCACACAGATGAGTAAATATAAAATATGTAAGGCAAAAGGGATATGACATATACAAAATATGGGGTAGAGTACTTATAACTGGGGAGATCAAAAAAGATCTCTGATTAAGAGATGAATCTTGAAGAGAGCTAGGATTTCTAAGAGATAGAAGAGAAAGAGCATTGCAAGATGGGAAGATGGCAGAACCTTCTAAAAGCCTTGTTTGGAGAGGAAAGAAGGGGTCAGTGTTCCTCACTGGGCTCTGCTCCAGACTCTCCAGACTTCTATCTCTACAATGATCTAGCCATCATCTCACCCTGGAAGATCCTTCCACTCTTCAGTACTTTTCTATGATTGGTCATTTCTTCAATGGGCCAGTTGACTCCTTCATTTCTATCCACTTCTGTCTCTACTTTGCCTTCAGCAGATTCCTTCCCCACTCTACTTCCATTTGTTTCCTGTTTACATTTTTCTCCTCCTATTAGAATGTAAGCTCATTGCTTCTTTTTGAACTCCCAGTGTTTAGCACAGTGCCTTCCACACAACGTAGTAAGAGCTTAATGTTTGTTGACTTGCCTTGAACATGTAAGCACAACTGGACTGGTGAATAGAAATTAGCCTCTTTAGGGAAGGAAGAGAATGAGAAAAAGACCTTCCTTGGGGATGAGGGGATGGTTTAAAAAGGAGATGACATAATGTTTTACTTGCAAAACAGATGGCATAATACCCAGGAGGTTGTGTCCATTGCCTTCCCCTCAGTCCCCTGGAATCTTTTTTCCTAGCTGACTACATATTTGGTCTTTAGGAAAAGGTCTTCCTGGAAGAGAAAAACACAAGAATGCAATTATATTTGTTGCCTAATGAGCTAATCAGGCTCATGAGTCTGCATGGCATTATTTCTGTAAAATAGCACTTCTTCGAAAAAGCTCTTATCTGGAAACTGAAACACATCTGCCTGTCAGACTGGGAGCACTCGGGTGAGAATGCATTTGGCAACTAAAGTTTTTAAATAGCATGTGAACGACCCAAGAGGAATAGTCCATAATCTATATTGGATTTGGTATGTCAATTTTGTCATTGCCAGGCGTGACATTCATTCTTGTCTTCCAAGACAAGAGGATGATCCTTCTCCCTGGAGCTCAGTGGCATGAAAAATTGTACCGACACATGGATTGCATTAACCAGTTTGGACTCATTAGCTCCTTTGGTGATGCTTGTTAAAGTCTTCATTGCTCTTTAGTTAGAAATGGTACTCATTCCATTTCTTGATGTAACATTTGAAAAGGGAATGGATGTGAATCGCTGCTTTGTCATCCTTCTCTGTTTGGGAATAATTATTGTAATAAAAGTCACCATGGATATAAACCCAACCTCAGAGCCAGAAGAAACTGGATTTAAATCCTATCTCTGACATACACACACACACACACACACACACACACACACACGCCAGCTATGTGATTCGGAACACGTCAGTTAACCTTTCTCTGCTCTAGGAAATTTTCTAGGGCTATAAGCTGCAGAGAACTATAGACCTATGTTAGTAGAGGGAATCTCTTCACATCGGTACAATCATAAATTTAATCAATAATAATAATACTATTAATAAACACACTAATCTCAGTTTTGTAGGTCTGGTAAATGAGACATTTTCATCTCTAGAGCCATGATCCTATGATCTCATTTGCCCCCATAATAAGCCTGTGAGGGCAATACTACAGTTATTATTATCTCCATTTTGCAGATAAGGAAACAGGCAGGGAGAGGTATTGACTCATCCTGGATCTTACAGCTAGTTAGGTACCTGAGGAGGGATTTCAGTTCCAATCTTTTCCCTCTGCTCTTGAGATAGTCTGCGTCCCAGGAACCCAGTTCCTGGAGAGCTATCTCCTTTCTCACCTTATCTCTCTCATCTCCTTTTCCATCTTGAATAAAAATGTGTCTCTGGATTCTTTCCTGTTATTTACATCTGTGAAGCATATGGGGCTGATGTTTCCATTGGAATCACCGAATGAGGTTGTAAGAACGTACATCTTCTGCGATTACAATTTACAGTCTTGGGAGACTAGGCATTAATATATTTAACCGTTTTCAGGATGGCTGTAGTATCCTCCAAAAGTCAAAAGCTTTTCTGCCACAAAGCAGTCTTCTTTTACTGTCAGTGATCCTCTTTGTGACCGGAGCAACATATACCAGCAGAGGGTCGACTAGTTTTGTCACATCTCACAAGTCTCTATACTCATACTTAAAGAGTTTTTCTCCAAAAAGGCAATGAAAAATCCTCAAGATTTTAATTGGTGTAGGTGACTAAGGACTGAGCCATTGAAGTAACTCCCCAATTGCCTGAGACATAAAAAATCTGGTATATTTGTAATTTGCATGAAATAGATTTACCAAGATCAAACAAGTCTTCTCATTCTAAATCTTGATAACTCCCACCTAGACAGCATATTAAGGTTTAAAAATTGCACTGGAAGGAAGGGGGCAGGAGTATTATTATTCCTACTTTTCAAATGGGAAAAATGAGAGAGAGGCTTAGGGACTTGACCAATGGGGAAGAAGGGAACAAGAATGTATTGAGTGAATGTAATGTGCCAGGTGTTGTGCTGAGCACCTTAACAAATATTAACCTCATGTATGGAGGTCACACACTTACTGAATGTCAGAGATGGGTCTCAGGCTTAAGTCTTTTAACTCCAGGATCAATATATATTCTTTCTACTCCAGAATAGAGGAAGGAAGGAATCTATCTTCTTTTAAAAAAATAATAATAGTTTTTTTTATGTTCAAAATACATACAAAGATAATTTTCAACATTCACCCTTGCAGAACCTTGTATTCCAAATTTTTCTCCTTGCCTTCCCCCTACCCTCTCCCCTAGAATCAAGTAAAGCAATATATGTTAAACATGGGCAGTTCTTCTGTACATATTTCCACAATTATCATGCTGTATAAGAAAAATCAGATCAAAAGGGAAAAAATGAGAAAGAAAACAAAATGCAAGCAAACAAACAACAAAAAAGGTGAAAATCCTATATTGTGATCCACATTCAGTTCCCATAGTCCTCTCTCTGGATGCAGATGGCTCTCTTCATCACAAATTATTGGAACTGACCTGAATCACCTCATTGTCGAAGAGCCTTTTCCATCAGAATTGATAACGCATAATACTGTTGTTGTCATGTACAATGTTATCTTGGTTCTACTCACTTCAGTTAGTATCAAACTGTTTCACTTTTGTCTTTTTATTCTTACATGGTACCTGGCACATATTGTTCTGGTGGTGATTGTCATTTCAATCATGTCCAACTCTGAATGACCCTTTTGAGGTTTTCTAGGCAGAGAGAAATTCATTCTCCAGCTCATTTTACAGATAAAGAAACTGAGGCAAACAGGATTAAGTGACTTATCCAGGGTCACACAGCTAGTAAGTGTCTGAGGCTCTTCCTGCTTCCAGACTTGACACTTTATCCACTATGCAGCCTAGCTGCTTCACACAATAACCACAATATAAATGAGAAAACAAAATAAAACAATAAAAAATGAATGTTTTGAAAATAATTTTAAAAATTAGTCTCTATGAAGCAATATGAAAAAGTCACTCTTTTGCAGGTGTGCAGTATTGAATCTGATGTAAGATTTTTTCTGAGTTCTCTTCTTTCACTTTTGCTATAAAACAAATTCTTATAAGGATGGCTCTAAGGGAGTAAAAAAGAGGAATGGACACATAAGGAAACTCCAGGCAATTTAAAGACAAAATATATAAACACAAATTACTAACAAAAAGGAAATACTTGTTGATTGATTGGTCTCTGGAAAAGTTACTAGGCCTATGGACAGTCATGCTGCATCCCTAAGAAAAGTGGAAGTTCCCCTGGTCTGTCTTTCTAGTTTGGTGCTCACATCTGTGGGGAAACTCAGCAGCATCTGGAGCAGAGCAGGGCTCTTGATCACTTAGCCTAACAAGATGAGGAGCAGCAGGAGAGGGTGGGGAATGAATTCATGGAGCTATTGGTGA
The DNA here is from genome assembly GCF_016432865.1 of Antechinus flavipes. NCBI lineage: Eukaryota > Metazoa > Chordata > Mammalia > Dasyuromorphia > Dasyuridae > Antechinus > Antechinus flavipes. Next base: position 445,399,476 of record NC_067401.1, on the reverse strand, counting down.
CTCTAAATCCTGGATCACGAAGCTCATATTTACAGAGACCATCCCCCTCTCAAGTCTGTTGCTTCTGAGAGTTACTTTACCGCTCTACCCCACAAGAAGCCTGTGCCCCTCTGGCAGAAATGCTGAAGCTGGTAGGGTAAGGGGAGTGAGGTTGGTCAATGTGGTCGGTCCCAATGCAGCTTTTGCTGGATCAGTGGAATTTTTGAAGCCTGTTTTTTTTTCCCCCAATCTGTCCTCAGGCCTGGATAAAATAGTTTCTTTTAGACACTTCCCCCATCATATGTGAATCTCTCCTGGTGGTGTTTTAGGAGTCCTCCAGTACAATGCTCCCTTCATCACTATGCTCCCTTCATCACTGGCCAGTGTCATCCCTCAGGTCTGTGGGCAGCAGCCCTCAGGCCTGGAAGGAAAACTCTGGCTGTGACCAGACACCCTTGCCAGGGCCAGCCACCCTGTTCATCAGACCACCCTCCAAGAGCTTTCTGAACTCTCCCAGGTGGTTAATCATCTCTCCCTCAGCAGAAGAGCTAGTTAATAATTTATCAGCTTAGATAAAGAGAAAACCCAGCTTTCCAGGGTGTCTCTGATTGGCAGGAAGATTGAGATGCTCATATGGACATAGTCAAAGTTGAAGTTCAAAAGGGTTTTGAAAAATATTTTTATGTACAGCCTTTAACCTGCCGTTGTGCCAGGGAAATCTGATATGAGGAATTAAATCCAGATTTTCAGCCACCATGACCTAAACTGCCTTGATAACACTCCAGGGGTAGCCCTCTGGCCAATTAGATAGGATTCTATTTAGAATTTTTTTTTTTCCAAACAAGGACAATACATTCGAAAAGGAGGAGGAAGAGGAGAAGAAAGAGAAGGAGGAGGAAAAAGAAGGAGGAAAAAGAGGAGGAGGAGAAGAAAGAGGAGGAGGAGGAGGAAGAGAGGAAGAGGAGGAGGAGAAGAAGGAGGAGGAGAAGAAGAAGAAGAAGAAGAACTGATGGAGGGGAAGGGAGGAGGGAGAGGAAAGAGGAGGAGGAGAAAAAGGTCTGAAGCATAAGGAAAGGGTGGTATCCAATTTTATTCCTTCTGAATTCTTCTCTTGCACCTTGAAATCATTATTTTGCCTAGGGAACTATAATTTCACTCATTTATTATTAAGCTTTTTAGGGGTATGCATTTTAAATATAGTTATACATGTACTTCTTTCTTTAATAGAACATAAGGTACTTGAGAACAAGGAATGTTCATTTTTGCCTTTGTATCAGAACTGTCAAGGACAGTGTCTGGTACACAGTAGGTACTTCATAAATGCTTCCTGATTGATTGAAAGAGCCACCTGAAGCTATCCAGTTCAATCCTTTCATTTTGTAGATGAGTAAGCTGAAGGTGAGGAAGATTAAATGACTTGTACTTCCCCCTATCCACTCAGGTACTAAAAGCCAGAAATGAAATTTCAATCATATCCTCTGACTCAAGAGTCAATTAACTTTGTTATGCAGATAACCTTAGAATAACTGCAAAAGGATAAGAAAACATTTTTTCTAAGATAATCTAAAACTAGACATGAAATAGAATAAGGATAAATGTTAACTATTGTGTTTTGGTTCAAACAAATCAACTAACCAATATTGGGTGATTTCGATCAGTAGCTTTGAAAGTATAGTCCAGAGAATCCTGGGAGGGTCTCTGAAACCCTTTCAGATATTCTACAAATTTGAAATTTGTTTTTATTTCTAATATGGTAAATATCTATAAATATAACCCACATGAACAAAAATTCTTTGGACCAATCTTCAGGAATTTTTAACAGTATAAAAATACTGAGAACAAAGGTTTGAGAATCACTGGTCCAGATGCAGCAAAACAGCAAAATCTTAGGCAAAAATCTTGGGGACCTTCAGCAGCTGAAAAATTAATATGAATCAACAGTTTGATGTAGCATGTGAAAAGGATAATTTAATCATCACTAATAAAAGAATAGTATTCAACACAAGAACTGTAATAAATTTTCTTCCCTGGCCAGACTGTCTGGAGCACTGTGTTCCATTTTTGGCATTGTATTTTAAAAGGCACATTGATAAAAGAAGAAAGTTATGATGATGATGAAGGGTCTGAAAATGTCAATTAAGACACAGTTCAAGGAGAAATTTTTAAAAGGGTGATTAGCTTGGAAAAGAAAAGACTTACAAGAACATGATATTTTCACCCCGATTCGTGGATTTATTAGCATAAAGAACTCAGATGAGGAAATGCCCTTAACCAATGAGGCTCAATAACTCCTTAATGGAATAGAGATAGTGTGAAGGAAAATAATATGAAATCGAGTGGAAAGATAGGTGAAAGCCAGATTAATAAGAGCAAACAGGAGATTTTTTAATTTTTATTTTATGAGAAAATAGAATGATCAGTTATGCTTTTGGTTGGTTTGTTTCATGAAAAATCATCAAGCAGCAGATTGGAGAATGAAGAGACTAGAAAGTAATGATATAAATTAATCAGGAAACTTTTGCAGTCCAAGAAGGACATGATGAGGACCTGAACTAGGCTAAAGGTTCTGTGAGTGGAGAAAGGAGAAGGTTACAAAACATTTTGTGGAAGTAGAATCCAGAAGACCAAGGAATAGAGAGAAGGAAAGAGCAATATTGAGGGTATGGCCTGAAAGATATTTGGAAGTTCCATTTTGTTCAGTACCAAGATCTGATTCCAATTCTAAAATGGTATGATTTATTCAGCCCACTTTCTCATTCTAGTACTAATGAATATTAAGAATAACAAATTGAATGTACCTGCTCTCAATATTAGTCAAGTTCTTATGGGAGCATTGAGTAACACATCAGATGCGGCTTATTTAACCTCTTTATGTTTGCTGCCATTGACCTTGAGGAAAATTGTTCTGTAATTGGTATTCCCTGATTCAGAATCATGTATCATCATCAAAAGAATATCTCGGTCCAAGACATGGGCTTTTATGGAAGTGAAGAATTTTATATCAGTGAAGCACTGAGCAATTTTCCAGTAAACTATCCAACCCAATGTCCTCTCTTGGGTGTTGAAGGAGAAGCCATATGAGCCATTGAAACTGAATATTGTGAAATTATAATGGCCAAACTTGATCTCAAAAAAAAGATATGAGAAGATACCTTCCTGTTCCTTTACAGAGGTATCTATAACATCAGATTTTTTTGAATGTGTTGATTGTTTTCTAATTTTTTTCCATTGGGGGTGGAGGATAATGGTAAAGCAATCAGGGATAAGTGATTTGACCATCTTTTTTATTCTTTTTAAAAAGTTCTTTAGAAAGTGGAGAGCTGAATCATACAGGAGTAATAAAGGCAATTAAAAACAAATTATATCAATTTTAAAAAGTGGAGTAGATATTAACCTTGGGACAGGTGACTGCTCCATCATATAATCATTAAAGGGAAGAGAAGCAAAACAGTCTGATAGCCTGGATTTTAGGAGTCCTCATCACAAACAGTTCAGAGAAAAAATAGACAGGTACCAAAGACTTGATATTTGGTAAGGGGAGCCAGCTCTTGAAGGTTTGTAAATGAAATTCTTTTGACACAAGTATCAGTATTTCTGATAGGATGGAAAGGGATGAGCTGTTTGAGGAATCTATTGTGGAAACTCAGGGAATGAATTTTCATTTTGCTTTGTTTTGTTTTAAAATGTGTACTGCTTACACACACACACACACACACACACACACACACAACACACACACACACCCTAGCACAGAACTGGTACATAGAATATCAGTTGGAAGGAAAAGGGAATATACTATCCTCAAATGACTACTAATTTTGGAGTCCACGGAGGCAAGTTCAAATCCTGCCTCTTAGTAAAAATCACTTGGCATTTATGAGTCCCAGGTTCCTTATCTGTAAAATGAGAAAGTTGGAGGAAGGTCCCTAAGTTTCTAAATCTATATTTCTATGAAACTATGATTTCAGTGCTCATTTAATCCAATCTAACCCACACAAAAATTTCCCTTCTGCAACTTTTATGACAAGGGCCCATACAGAATATTTGTGTTGTCCCAGGGCTATACTGGAGAACCTGGTACTAAGGCAGGATGTCTTTCCCTTGCTTTCCCATCACTCCATCACAAGGAAAATGGGCTACTATCTCTCTCAAGGTCCATGACATCTCTGGAATGTACTCCCTCCTTAGCTTCCAATTTTGAAATTCTCAGATTCTTTCCAAACACAGCTCAGGTGCAACTTCCTCCATGAGGCTTTTCCTGACACCCCCTCATTGTTACAATTTCCTCCTTTGGGAAAGACTTTGTATTAGTGGATAGTTTCTTAGGTCCCTTTCTCCTTTAAACTTGTTATCTTAGGTCCTAGTGAAAGAAATGATTATTAATAATCAATGATTTGGAGAGATCCAGAACTCCCCTTCCCCAAATTCTAGTCTTAGAAGAGTTGCAAGAGATTAAAAAACTTGTATATGTTTGTCAAAAGTGGGACTTGAATCTTCATGACTCTGGGGAAAGAGAAGTATCTCTGCCTAATTTTGTTTCTCTTGTATTTGTTTAAAAAATTGACTAAGGCTAAATTTGATATGGCAGGGTAGAAGTTGTGCACAATCCTGAAGGCCACATTATATTTTTGACTCTTGGGTTGTGGAGAAAAAAAAATACTATCCCAGAGCCAGCCTTTTCATAGGAAGCCTTTCTAACCTGGCTTTGGGACCTTCAGAGAGCCCATTAATGATCCCCTTCTCAAAATCTAAAATAAATATCTATTGAGACAACCATCAAATACCCAGAAACAAGTACTGATTTTATTTTTAATCATTTCAGTAGTGTTCAACTCTTAAGATCTCATTTGAAGTTTTCTTGGCAAAGATATTAGAGTGGTTGGCTATTTACTCTCTAGCATATTTTACAGATGAAGAAACTGAGGTATTAAATGACTCATCCAGAGTCACACAGCAAGGAAGTGTCTGGGTCCAGTTTTGAAGATGAATCTTCCTAACTCCAAGGTCTGTGCCCTATCCATTGCAACACCTAACCAAATACTAGATTACGCAAACCACAAAGATTTAGAATAAGAGTTTAGCAGAAGAATATATAATATGCCTATAGAATCTATAGGTACATTGTTGAGTAAATGAAAATATAATACCATACTTGTCTCTTAATTCAATAAATATTTATTAAATACCTACTATATGCTAGGTACTGCATTATGACTAAGTAATTAAAAGCATGAGAAAAAGGGGGAAAAAGAATAAAGTAAAAAGTATTCAGCAGAGAACAAGAGAAAACCTATAAGGAAGGAAAGAAAAAATGGACACTCATGAATATACTTTCTTTTTTTATTCTGTGTTTTCTTGAGATGGAAATTTATTGTTATATATTTTCAATCCTCCCTGATATTCTTCTAAGCACTTGATGTTTTTTTTTTATTATTATAGCTTTTTATTTACAAGCTATATGCATGGGTAATTTTTCAGCATTGAGAGTTGCAAAATCTTTTGTTCCAATTTTTCCCCTCCTTCTCCCCACTCCTTCCCCCAGAAGGCAGGTTGACCAATACATGTTAAATATGTTAAAATATAAGTTAAATACAATATATGTAAACATGTTCAAACAGTTATTTTGCTGTACAAAAAGAATCAGACTTTGAAACAGTGTACAATTAGCCTGTGAAGGAAATCAAAAATGCAGGTGGACAAAAATAGCGGAATTGGGAATTCTATGTAGTGGTTCATAGTCACCTCCCAGAGTTCTTTCGCTGGGTGTAGCTGGTTCAGTTCATTACTGCTCTTTTGGAACTGATTTGGTTCATCTCACTGTTGAAGACGGCCACGTCCATCAGAATTGATCATCATATAGTATTGTTGTTGAAGTATATGATGATCTTCTGGTCCTGCTCACTTCACTCAACATCAGTTCATGTGAATCTCTCTACGACTTTCTGAAATCATCCTGCTGATCGTTTCTTACAGAACAATAATATTCCATAATATTCATATACCACAATTTATTCAGCCATTCTGCAATTGATGGGCATCCACTCAATTTCCAGTTTCTGGCCACTACAAAGAGACCTGCCACAAACATTCTTGCACATACAGGTCCCTTTACCTTCTTTAAGATCTCTTTGGGATATAAGCCCAGTAGTAACACTGCTGGATCAAAGGGTGTGCACATTTGATAACTTTTTGAGCATAGTTCCAAATCACTCTTCAGAATGGCTGGATGTATTCACAATTCCACTAACAATATATCAGTGTCCCAGTTTTCCCCACATCCCCTCCAACATTCCTCATTATCTTTCCCTGACTTGATAATGTTTTGTTTTGTATTTTGTTTATTTTCTTTTCTGTCTTTCTTTTTTTCTATTCTGTTTTTTTCTATTTTGTATTTAATCTGATAAGTAAAAAAAAATTAAAAAGCTTGTGGAGATACACTAAGGATCATAGATTTGGATCTGGAGGTTATCCAATCCAACCCCCTAAATTCATGAGTGCCTTGAAGACTCCATTTTAAGGATCAGAAAAAAAGTACAATGATTTACACAAGATCACCTAGCTAGCAGAGAAAGAATTCAAATCTAGGTCTCTGACATCATGCTATTTGAGCTAAGCATCTCGCTATAAGAAGAAAATAAGTATTCTCTTATTTAAACAATATTTTCCCACTGGAGGATTTCCTCCTATGAAGCCTTTCTAGATAAAAATGATCATCTGTTTTGTTACTTTATTTCTATTTAGGTTAACAACTACTTTCTCCATAATAACCTTGTGAAGTTGGTAACATAAACATTATTGTTTCTATTTTATATCAAAACAAGCTGAGAAGTTAAGCAAGCCTTATAGGTATTAAATATCAGTCAATTCAAACTCAAATTTTCAGATAGTCTGGTTCAATATAATATCCGAGCTTACATTCAAATGAAGAAAATAATATGTATATATGATACTAATAGAGGAGAAGGAAGGTAATCTTAAATAGGAAACCCCAAATGGCCATGGGCACCAAGAAAAGCCTACTGGAGGTGACTTTTGAGTGCAGTCTTAAAGGAAAACAGTTCCACTGTGTTTTGTATTTGCCTGCAAAACTAGGATTTAATATTCTACAAGAAAAAAAGAGCTTTCTTAGTAGGTGGCAAACGAATATTAAGAACAATAAATTCTAAGGTGTGGGATTATACTTCATGGGCAATAAGCAGAGGTGTCAGGTCATCCCCATAGCCTCTGGCCCTCTCAGCAGACTGCTTCTGGAGCTGGCACAATTATAGCAGCTGCTGTTTATGGGAAAGAAAGCTCTGATGACTGGGTCAGGAGCTCTGAACTCTTTCCCCTTCTCCCCACCCCCCCCCCCCCAATCTTGAAACCTGCCAGCTGCTTTGAGGATATCCTGTAGGGAAGTCAAATTTTATTTTTATTAACTATTCAAAGTCTAGTTGATGATGTGGTAGAACCAGTCATTTTCCATTTCAAGCAGAGAGTTTGTTGTGCCAGGAATAATCCCCCAGCCCCTCCCTGGAGTCTGGCTTTTCTACTGATGTGCAGGGGGATTTCCAAAGGTAATTCCCATGAAAATTAATGGGAGATGCATGTCTGGACCTCGACAGGCGCGTATACCTTTTGTTGGCCCATTGAAGAGTAACTTGTCACCTTGCCATTCATTGAGTCCAATGTGGAAACAGTTTTTCCTATTACAATGCAGATCAAGCTTTCTCAGTTTTGAAACCAAAAACCATAAAGTCCTCCTCTAGCATCAAGCATGTAGATAATTCCAGTGACAATTCTGGAAATCACAGTAATGAGCATTTTACAGTAAAGTCAGGGCTTGGTGAAGGCTAGATGCTAAATATCTACAAGAAGAATTCAATTAGACATGCATTTCTTAAGTGCCTGCTGCATGCAAGGCACTGTGGTAAACACTGGGGATCAGAAGTGGAGAAGAAGCCTGCTACATAGCCATCCCCCCTTAAGAGACCCTCTCTTACCTGTCCTGGTTGTTGGTCATCCTTTTTTCCATGAAATTAGTCTAGAATTTCTTGGTAGCTACACTTCCCTGATTTCTCCCCAGTGAATAGTTCACTCTCCCTCTTAAAATTACTTTTAAATTATTCATGATTTCTTTAATGTAGGAAAGTGCAGGTATGGAAACAACTTTCTCCAGTGTAGATTGTCAACATATCAATCTTAGAAAATTGCCTGGGGTGCTTAAAAATTAAATGGATCGATTGAGTTCATAGCTGACTTATGAAAGAGGGGAAGGACTTTGAACCCCATTTCCTGGGTCATCTCTCTTTTCAGTGCAGACTCTCATTAAAACAATGAGATCACAGATCTGCAGTTTGGTAGGTACCTCAGAGGCTACATACTCCAGTTCGTTTCCCCCAATCATTTTACAGATGAGATCTGGATCGGTTAAATGACTTGCCCAGACAAGAAAGACAAAAAGTAGAATATGAACTCAGATCTTCTTATTCCAGAACCAGTAGCCTTTCTAATGTGCCATGCTTTCTCCCTATACTTTGGATTGACTTATCTGAGTACATGCTATGTTCTATCTCCTTCCCCTCTGGAATATAAACTCCCTAAGGGCAGAAATTATTTAGTTTTTGGATTTCTATTATCTATACTTTTGTGTATAATCCTTACACATATTAGCCAGGAGCATAATAAATGTTTGAAGGTGACAGGACAAGGGCTTGCTCTCAAGGATTTGGCCCTCTTAATGGGATAACTGAACAGTGCAGATGTTGAGCAAGGGATGGATGGCAACCAGAAGCATTTTTCTTCTTGTGAGAGCTGTTATCAGTATGTCGAAACATTTTGACATTAATATTAATTGATGAACTCTATCTATCTATAGCAAGTGCCCAAGCCTCCCTTGCATTTCAAGAAATCTCACCAAAGGTGAGGGACCCCTTCCAACAGAGACCTGTTAATTTCGAAATTATTAAAGAGCTAAAGCAAGATTTCTGGTATTTCTTGTTCAGGTAACAGGAATCTAAAATCATATATATCTAAAGAAGGTCTATAATTTATTGTTTTAGTACCTCTGAACAAATTTTGAATAATTCGTGCAGATTTTTTTTTCTAATTCAAGGAAAAAGAAGGAAGGAAATTAGTATCTATTAAGCGCCTATAATCTGCTTGGCTTTGTGACCCTTGGTAAATCCCTTAACCATTTTACCTCAGTTTCCTCACCTGTAAAATGAGCTGGAGAAAGAAATGGCAAATCACTGAAGTATCTTTGCCAAAAAAACCCACATGGGATCAGGAAGAGTAGGAGACATGACTGAAAAACATGTGCCAGCCACATTAACCCCATTTTACAGCTCAGGAAACTGAAGTTTAGTGGCTTACCTAGAATCTCAGCTATTAAGTGTCTGAGGCCATATTTGAGCTCAGGAAAATGAATTTCCTAACTCCAGGTCTGGCACTCTGCACTATGGTGCCACCTAGCTGCCAAATCGCAATAATAGGCAACATTTATGTTGAGTGCCATTTATGTGGCACAAGTGTGCTCCGTCACTTACTAGTTGTGTGACCCTGGGCAAGACACTTAACCATGTTCGCCTCAGTTTCCTCATCTGTAAAATGAGCTGGAGAAGGAAATGGCAAACCACTTGAGTATCTTTGCCAAGAAAACCCCAAATAGAGTCATAAGAAATTGGACACGACCCCAAAATGAGTAAACAACAGTAAAGCATTTATATAACACTTTAAAGTTTGCAAACTGGAAAGTGCTATTATTACCTTCAATTTACTGCTGAGTTTAAGTGCCTCACCCAGGAGTCATGGAGTTTGTATTGAGTATCGAGGAAGAATATAAACTCAATTCTTCCTACATTCAAATCCTGTATTTTATCTACTACAAACCTGATCATAGTCAAATGAAGATATGGGGAAGCAGGATGGAAAGGTTGTTGGACTTGGAGACAGAAAACTTATCTGGGAATCATGGCTTTGTCTTTTGCTACACATGGTCTCTGGGGTAAAATATTTAATCTTCCTTTAGAGGTCAGAACTTCTTCAACTGTAAAATGAAGAGGTTGGATTATCCCTGACCTGCCTTCCAGATTTCAGTGAAATCAAAGGGTTTATGTCCTAAAACATTAAAAAAAAACCCACATATGTCCCTCTGTGGTAGCCATGGAGTCAGTCACTCAATGAGAGTCTCCCAGCAATAGTTATCCAACCCAAGTCTAAGGAATTTCTTGGTGCACTATCAGAATTACTGGTTCTATTCAAAGAAGAGTCAGATGAATTGAACAGTTTTGATGAACTCTGATTAAATTATTTGACTACCATTTTGAAGGTCTCTAGAAAAATGGGATACTGAATTAGAAGTAGAATTGGTAAATACAATCCATGTCATCCCAAGAAAGCTAAGAATAGGAGCAGAGGGGAGAAGTGTTTACAGCAGCAAGTTGATTGAAAAATAATTAGTTCTTTTTTTTTCTGAGTTCAAAATCTACCTATGATAGTGAGTTTCTATGGTCTGGCTTACTACATTGTTCCATAGTAAGAGAGGTATCCAGGGATTACACTATTTTTAGAAAGAACCAGGGTTTTTGAAGTGAGCATCTCTTCCTGGATTTTTTTTTCTTTACACATCTGTTCTCCATCAAGTTCTCTGCTTCGCTTTGACTGAATCCTCAAGCCATTCCACAGATATGGCTTCATACATTTCTAACATTCTGCTTAATGGCACGATATAACTGGGGTGGGTGGGTGGGAGCCAAGTGCTTATCCTGAGTCTGAAGAACATTATCAAATAAGGCTTGTTTTTGAGAGTGAAAACCAAAAAAGAATGTATAGAATAATTTTTTTTTATTTTAAAATTCACCATTTTCTTTTTTAAAAAAATTGTAATTTTTTAAAACCATATGATAGGTACAATAGAGTCAGTTAATTTAGAGTTAGAGAACCTGGGTTCTGATCTCTACTTTAATACTTGCTAACTATGTGACTTTGGGCAAATCCCTTACCCTTCCTATGCCTCAGTTTCCTTATCTGTAAATTGAAGGGACTTGAATTGCTGACTACTAAGGTTCCTTTTAACCTTTTAAAATCTATGATCCTAGAGTGAATAACATTAATTAATTTACATACTAGCCCAGATTGCCAACTACCCAGATAATTTTGTATCAATTCACTAGTAATTATTTTCTCCTCACAGGATTGGATGGATGAATGGATGGATAGATGAATGGAGTAAACAATGAATACATGGATGAATAGATGAATGGATGTTGAGGGCAATGGATAGGTGAATAAATGAATGATAGATAAATGGTTGAATGTATAGATAAAGGAATGAAGAGAGCAGTGAAGAGATGGGGGGGGAGAGAGAGAGAGAAAGGAAGGGAGAGAGGAGAGAAGGAGAGAGAGACACGAGAGAATATTACAATATTACTAAATCTCAAAAGCTGGATTTTTAAAAAATTGGTGTTAATGAGATTAAGGCTCTCAGTACAGTTAGTTTTTTTCTTTTCCCCTGACCACAAATTAGACATTGACCACAAACTAGACATTTAATTATGGTCAGGTGACTTGAAAATGAGTGTAACTTCATCACTGCTACTAGAGAAACAACTTGAAAAAGTTTTGTGTATGCCTGAGAACATATCCATTCATTTTCAAAAGTCATATGGACCCACTTTGCTGGACCTCAGTTCTTTATTTGTCAAATGAGGGCTTAATCCATCAGTGAATTAATCAGCACACATCTACTAAAAGCCTCCAAATGCCGTACCTTAGGTCCTGGGGATACAAAAAGAAAAAGAAAACTCTCTGACCTCAAGGAGTTCCTATTGATATAACCTTCAATGTCCTTCCCTGTTCTGAATGTATGCTCTTATGGCTCTGTATCAGTTTCTTGGGATTCACCCACAGATATAGATCAGGAACAGATCTTAAAGGCCATCTATTCAAACTTCACTATCATCCCCTTTCTACAACTGAGGAAACTGAGATAACCAGGGAAGTGATTTTGCCAAGATCAGTGAGGAACTAGATATCAGAGATAGGATTCAAATTCAGTTCATCTGACTCCATAATTAGAACCCACCATGAAACTTCCACCATGAAAAAGACTGAGACCCTCAGTGCTTTTGCATAGTAAAATGAGAACTAAACAAGCTCTTCACTATATGCAAATAGATAACTTCACTGTAAATGATAAATATTAGATATAGTTAAGAAGATCTGAGTTTAAAATCCAGTCTCAGATACTTACTAGCAAGTAAAACACTAGCAAGTCATTAAATCTCTATATTCCTCAGATGTAAAATGAGGGAAATGATAATAATAAGACCTACTACTATTTCTATGAGGACAAAATTTATAAAGTACTTTGCAAACCTTAAAATCCTATATAAATGCTAACTATTTGAAGTATGGATTTTTTTCTTTTGGGGAAATGTATAGATTTCCATTCTAAACTCAAAGCAGAAATTGGCAACAGACAAAACCAATCTGTTCTAAGTCTCTTAATTTATTTCTTACCTATTTTTATATCTTTGGGTTTTTTCCAATATCTATGAGAAATGGAAATAATTTGGTTTTATTGATATCTGGCTATCAACTGTACACTATTTAATTTGAACAAAATCAGCTGTGGTCCATCAATCTATTAGAATTTACTCAGATCTTATCTGCCCAAACATATATCTGGATTTCCGTGCATTTCACACCTTTACTCTGTTATTCTTTTCTTTTTTTTTGTGAGATTTCTTGATACAGTCTTTATTTTATTTATTTTATTTTTTTGCTGAGGCAAATTGGGGTTAAGTGATTTGCTCAGGGTCACACAGCCAGGAAGTGTTACGTGTTATTGAGAGCAGATTTGAACTCAGGTCTTCCTAACTTAAGGGCTGGTGCTTCCATCCACTACCCCAACTAGCTGCCCTCTATGTTATCCTTTCTATAACACAGACAAGTTTAACTACATTCAAGACCGGTGGGGGCCAGGTGGTACTTGAATTCCCGAACACCTAAAGTCTGTTCAATCCCAGGCAAAATCCCTATTGCTAAAATGACATGGGTTGTAATTTTTCAGGCCAGACACTTGTATCACATTATGTAAAATTATGTTTATGCTAAAATTAGATTTTAATAAAGCTACAAAATCCAAGTTAAATAGCATTGGCTACTTGCTTAGGCAAGAGACTGAAAGTCCACTTTTCAGAAATCACCCCGATGGCCCCCATCAACTACCTCCTCTCTTCAGAAACCCCCCAAATTTCCCTTCACTTACAGCCTGCAATTTTAAGTACTCTTAATGGAGAGCAGACCAAAATATTTCACGATGGATTTGAACCAAAGCCAAGGAGGGAGGAACGATGAAAGGAAAGCCTTTCTATGAAAGGTTTATTGTCCACTCTTTCTATAGATGCCGATTTCTCAACAACAGGCGAACAGCATTTTCCCAAACATTGATACAGCCTTCTCAACTCCTCCTGGCCCCATTAAACAGGTCTTTTTCCTCAAGAATGTCAGTCATCTAGCCTTTGACCCTCTGGATAGCCAAACTCCATTCATGTCCCCCCAATATAAAGCGTAATTATAAAAAAGAGAAGGGGGAAGGGGAGGCAACCAGGTCTCTCCTCTCTATTGGAAAAGTACTTGAAATTCCTGGCATTCCTTTCCATTTAATAGCATGTTTACTTAATCACTGGCTTATTAGGATTAACACAAGTCATTGCTTCAAGCTCATTTAGGGACAGCACACTTGCCTTGCCTTCTCCAGATGGCAGGATTTCCCCACCCCCAACCCTCTAGTTTTTTCCCCCTGCTTTAAACCCAAAGATTTTAATTTCCAACAAATCACCGGAGAGAGATATGGGCAAGCCAGGCTCAATCCATCATTCAGTCAAGTATCATTTTAATGAAGTATTTTAATCTACATTTGAGAAAGGATATTATTTGAGAGGTGGAGGCTATAAACAGTAAGCAGTCCTTCATGATATAAGGGACCAAAGCTACTACATTTCTAGTTGTGAGCAGCCTGGTGATGAATGAAGTGATTTTTCTTGTTACGTTTCTAAGGATTTCATTGATAACTGCTTCCCTCCCTCTCCCCTGCCCTGCCCCATATATATATATCATAAATACTGTCCTCTCCAAAATTACCAACGATCTCTTAATTGTCAAATCTTAACTGTCAAATTGCTACAGCATCTAACATTATTGATCACTTCCTCCTAGATGCCTTCTCTTTTTAACAAAACATTTTATTTCTTTTCAATCAACAAGCATTTATTTCTTCTCCCTCTGCTCATTAAAAAAAAAGAAGAAAACCCTTATATTAACAGGCATAGTCAACCAAAACATATTCCTAAATTGGCCAGATCTAAAAATATATGGCTTATTCTGCATGTTGAGTTCATTTCCCCTTTGAAAAAAGTAGGTAGATTAGCTAATATTCCCAGTGATGTCTGTCTCTCTCCTGACCAATATTCTTACATACAATAAAGAGAAAGATCTTTTAAATATCTAATGGTTAGTGTCTAGTGACTATTGTACTACCACTTCACAGACTGCACTTCTATGGGGGAAGAGTCATTAGTTGCTATCAAATATATCCTTTCCTCATTCTGTCCTTATTGCATGACTGTCTAATCTTAATTCCAAGGTTTTCTCCACTGAAGAAATAGAAGCAATAATTTTCCACTTATATTTCCCTCCCTCCCTCAAACTGCCAGACTGTCTAGGAAAGTACTCAAACTGGAGTCTGTATTTAAATCTCGGTTCTGTCCCTTATTACCTATGTGATATTGACAAGTCATGTCACCTTTCTTTGCCTCAGTTTCCCCATCTGCAAAGTAAGCTTTGCCTGCATGACCTCCAAGACCTCTTGTACTTCTGAAATTGAGTCATACTCAGAAAGTTAGGTAAATATTTCTTTATTAAATGATTAATTCCATAAATAAATTTTTTTCACTGAATATAAAATTAAAATCATTTACAACTTATTCCAGTATTACATTTTTTCCCCAAGAAAAGCTACATTTTTTTTTGATAAATAAAAACATTCAGTCTTAAAACAGCTGGTTTCTGTTTGCAGTTCAGATGCAGTTGGTACATCATAGCTGCCACTCAGGCTTTACACTCACAGAGTGCCACATCAGGAAAGGGTGGAAAATTCTCAATTTGCTTCTGGAAAAAGGATCAAAAAAACTTCAGGTGTCTCACTAATCACATCATCTCTTTAAAAAGGCACAGAAAGAAAAGGAGAGAAGTCTGTTTACCAAATAATTTACAAACAGAAAGCAGAATGTTGTCGACTTATATAACAGGCTCCAAAACGAAGCAATAAAAAGGGGCTCCAATACTATGAAGCATTAAGTATTCTCAAATCTCGTTTGCCTTAGTGTCCATCTGCACAGTGCACTGGGAAGTTTCAAAAATACCTTGAAGGGGACTCGAGAATGAGCTAGGTGGCCCTTCTACAATAGGGTTCCTTCTCCCTTCCCCGGCCCACCCCAGCCCCACGTGTCTAGGTATTTCCGATTCTGACACTGCCTCCCCTCAGTTTCCCTCTCCAGCCCCACAAAGGGCCGTTTAGTCCTTAAATTTGTGAATGTCATTGGACAGCCTGTAAAACGGGAAAGTGCCCTCGTTGGCGTGTGGGCAGTTGTGGCTGCATTTGCAGGACTGGATCATCATGACGTTCTTGGTGACGAAGTCGCCGTCCTCGCAGCGGAACCGGACCTTGACGGTTCTGGTCTGCTGGGGTGTGCAGCATCTCCCGTCCGTGCAGTTGCCACAGTACTTGGGACGGTACTTTTTGAGGCTGGTGCATCCCGCAAAGGTAAACGCCGTGGGCTCGGCAGCTTTCCTGGTCTTGTTGCATTTCTTTCCCTTCTGCAAGAAGAGAGAGGGAGGGAAATAAAAGCAGGAATTATTTCTCTGAGAGGCAAACTCGTGGCACGTGGGCCTGGTAACAATTTCCATGAAGCTGGGCTGACTATTAAGTTCGAAACTGACCTTGAGTGTGCTATGCTCCGTCTGGCCACAGGGGCGCACTTCACAGATTCTGGTTTCTTTAATCAAGCGACATTGAGGGTTGTCATTGGTTACTCTGGTCGAGACACCAGTTCCACAGGTCTCAGAGCAATGGGACCATGCAGTTGTTTGAACAATGCATTTCTGGCTATGCAATAGGTTATATAGGATGCGTGGCTGAGATCCAAAAACTATAATGGGGGGAGGAAAGAAAGAAGAGAAGAGAGAGAGAAAAGAGTGTTATTCTAAGTTTTCAACTGGCCACTCTGCCCAGAGAAAGAAACAGCTTTTACTTGTCTAACAATTTAAAACGAATCAGAGAATTCATTCCACTACTCCTTTTACAAGTCTCAGCGCCTACTTACCGGGGAGTTGTTTTAAAGGGATGCCTCCTTTTCCGACGGCAATCAACTCATTGTTTCTGGTGAGTTCGATTTCGGAGGCTCCTATTCCAAGTCCCTTGCTCGGGAAACGTTCCACCGCATCCAGAGAATTACTAGTCATGTCGTCATCGCACATCCATTCTTCACAGCACTTCCCGGGCAATTTGACCAGCCGGGGGTTGCCGCAGCCCAAGGTGGGAAGAGGCAGTTCTTGGGGACACAGAGGGATGCACCCCACCGCCCCGTCGATACATGTGCACTGGTGTTTACAGTTGGGTTGGAAACTTTCACCGTTCTGGTATATTCTGGCGTTATATTCACAAGGTCTTCCCTCGGACTGGGCTGCAGAGATGATCAAAAAAAAAGGGGGGGGAGGGAAAAGATAGGGTTAACTTTCCCAATCACTGCTTGAAGCTCCTACGTATTTTTTTTCTCTGTTAAATTCACTTTACGGTAAAGTTCTCCTACAATTCCCCGGAGACCCAAGACTAGAACAATAAGTCAGTCAGGAATCACTTTTCCGTATGGGCTTTTAGCGGGGCCCAGACATACTGAATTGCATTCCAGACTGCTGAAATCATCTGCCTTTCTGCCAAGCTACCAACAACAAAGCATAGCCATACATGGCCTCAGTGGGACCAAACTTCTGGACTAGAGGGGCCCGTTATTATTATTGTTATTGTTGTCGTTGTCGTTTTAGGAAGCCCAGACCGCGAGCGGCTCACCTCGGCAGATTCCTTTCAGAGCCGTGGAATTGGCGCCGAAGTTGCATTCCAGCCCCTTGGTGTGGTCGCAAGGTTGAAGTTTACTGCAGTCTTCGTTAAGCTGTTTCGCACAGACTTTGCAGCATTTGCAGCCGTCCAGGACCAGCCCCACTCCCGGGGCGCATTTGGGTACCTGGAGGGGACACTGGCAAGAGGCTGTGCAGTTGGAGAGCGCCTGAAAAGCGAAAGGAACACAGTGAGAAAAGCTGCAGAATGCAAAGCGCCCCCCTCTCTTCCCCCGCCCCGGGGGAAAGGGGAGCTCTCAAGGCATTGAGCTAACGCGCTGTTCCAGCCAGCCCCGAGTGCCTTCTAAGGGGGTCAAGTTCATCCGGGGACCCAAAGTCCCGGGAAGGCTTGGCAGGGACTGCAATGGCAGGCTTACTACAAACAGTCTGCCCCCTCCCCACTCGGGGCTGCGGTTTGGGGACTGGGGTACGGCGTGAGGGACCGGGAGAAGAAACAAGCAGGATACGGGCTGCCAAACTTACCAGTCCGGCTAAATGGAACAAGGTGACGGCAAAGACGAAACTTCTGGCTGCCTGGGAGCTCATTGTTAATAGTGCAGGAATAGCCCTCGTGCTATTGCAGCCAAAATTAAAAAGAAAGAAAAAGAAACAACGCGAGTAGAACTTGGGGATGGAGGCGGAGAACTCTTTGAGCGGAGCCGCAGAACTCTTGAGCCGGGACTTGGGAGGCTGGCTGCTGGGATCTGGATCTGCCCCCTGGAGAGAGGGGCTCAAAGATCCGGCAGCGGGGCGGCGGAACTTGCTCGGAGATCAGAAGCTCGGCGAGAGTGGCCGCAGCGTTTTGCTTGCAGCTGCTGAGGTCAGCCAGCACGCTTCGGAGGAGATCCTCTCGCTGTATGCCGAGGAGCAGCGCGCCGCGCCTTTTATAGGCCGAGTCAGCGCCGCCGCGTGTGTGCAGCTGAGTGACGTAGGCGCTGTCTGAGCGTTCAAGAATTCTCAAACATCTCAGGAATGCTTCTTTGGCGCGGGCTCCAGCCAAGCGCCTCCCCTGGCTTCCTTGCACCTTTTTTTGTCCCAGACCCATCGAGAAAACAGGCCATTTTTTTTTTTTTTTCCATTTGAAATAACCACTTAGATCTGGGAGGATTTTCCTCGCTGGAGGCTGCGAGGGTAGGGGAGAGCCGGGAGGGAGACAGAAAGGGAAAGTATGGAAAGTGTGGAAAGTGATGGCAAGAGCAATGGGGATCCGGAAAACAGAGAACTGGGGGAGGGGGGGAGGACCCGAGAGGGAACAACCACAAAACAATATTTATGTGCTCGTTTTTATTTTACTAGCAGGCTACTAAAGCTTTCGCCCCGGGAAGGCAGCGAACGCCTTTATTTACACTGAAAGGCAGAGCAAAGTATCTTTTGGACCGGGGGAGGGGAGGGAGGAAGGAGGTTAGGATCCATGCATGTATTAGTGAACATATCCTGAGACTTTAGCCTACTGTACGTGAGTCAAGAAAGTATCTTGCAGATTAACGAGTATCTTGCAGATTAACGCTGCCGTTTATGAATGAAAGTAAAACAATAAGTCATTTCCCATTATCGGGCAACCTCCCAAGCAAAGCTCCCCTCTCACATCGTCTCCTTTATTCCCCACTCCCACCCCGAGCTTGTTTACGGTTGGAGGTCCCAGTTTTTTGTTTTTTTTTTTGTTTTTTTTTGTTTTTTTTTTTTTGGGGGGGGGGTTGCCCAGTGCTTGGATTTGCAGTCCCTAGATGAAAAGCAAAAGATTCTCAGGGAGAACGTTTCAATGATAGCTAGAAGGTGTTTAGCTCATGGTTGTAGATGATGAGCACCTAATCAGGAACTGAAATGATGACATCTAAATGATCTTTAGTTGAGCCACTCACAAGTTCTGCAAGAATTCCAGTTTGGATGACACTCACAACTGCATTTTTCTGAATTCTTGGGGATGAAAGGGGAGGAGATAGGGAACAAGGGACAATCACCATCTAGGAATCTGCCCCTGAAATTGAAATTGACGATATTGTGAAAGGGGATCCTAGGGATTCCTTGGATTGGAAACTTCCCTTCTCTGGGGAATTGTGCATTGAACTATCTAGGCTTGTTTTTAAATGTGGTATTGAGAAATAAAAAATGTTATTTTAAAAGGTACTAGCTGGCTGCGTCATTTTTCCATGACAAAAATAGTCACAGATGGTTTATGAGTGTTATATTCTACCTGTTGTTTTCTGAGTAAAGACCCTGTGAAGGCAGTCTACTCATTGAATTTCACTGACAACTTCAGTGAAATTTATGGGTATGTTAAAACTGTAAAAATCAATCTCAGGTCTCATCATCTTCATGGACAATGCACAAATATTTCAATCTCCATCCCTTAATGCATGCTATTGGAGAAACTAGGATGCTTTTCATTTATAGGCCTATTCTGCATAAAATACATAAATAATTAAACTAGCCAAGTCAGCAAGGTAACCCCAACATTTCTAGGAAATATTGAACTTTCCATGACCTTTATTATAGTAGACAAAGATAAGCCATTAGCACAAACTGCACTTTTCCTTTGAAAATGAAGAGCAGAATTTCCCACATCAGGAAATGTTCATTCTCCATACTTTATGCAGTATTTGCTGTAACAGAAGTTCCTGGTTTAAGCTTTTGGAGGCAAATGATTCTTTTCAATAAAATCAAATCATTGGAGTATAGGCAAATATCTGAAGGGAACTCCAGGCCCTGCTCCCCATCCATAACCAACCTCATCCTTTCTGTCAGGATGTTACTTTCCCAAATTCGATTCCTTTAACGGTTTTTAGTTAATGAAGGGACTGGGGGCAGGGGAGGGAGATGAGGTAGGAGGAAGGCGTGGAGAGAGAATGGAGACTTGGGAGAAGAGTTTCTGGCTTCTGTTGTGGCGTCTTTTCTATTTGACTTCATGGCTGTAAGTATTTCCAGATGGTGAATCAGACACCAGACGTAACAATATTTCCATATTTGGTATAGCAGTAGCCTGCATTTTTAACATTTTTCTGCCTCTGTTATCCAACCACAAAGCATTCTCGACAGCTTTAAATGTTGTTAAATATAGACCACTTCTGTTCCCAGGGCAGGAAATTCTTCGGAATTCCTTGTTTTTCACGCAATCATGCTTTAAAAGAAAATAAGAGTGGAGGATCCAATTGGTCATATATAACTTATTAGTTTATTGGTGATGGGGGAGGGGAAAGAAGGCTGATCTGCTCTACCACAGCACGCGTACACACACACACACACACACACACACACACACACACACACACACACACTACCATAACAGGGATTCTTTGAAAAATCAGATTAAAGTTTCTGACACAGGGTGTGTGGGCTTATTGCCTGAGAGGAGAAACTTAGACACCCCTCCAGCCAGCCGCCCATGAAAAAGCAAAAAGGGTGGGGTAGAGAAAAGGGAAGAGGGGGAGTAGGGGGAAGAGAGAGGCAGCCAGAGAAAATGAGGGGGTGGGGGAGCTAGTGGGGTGGCTGCTGTTAACCTGTGTGCATGCCATTACCATACAGTATGCCCTGTGTGCCACTGCGAATGAAGGATAGGCTTTTAGGAGAGAGGAAAAGCTGCAGCTCCACACGTTCCTGTCTGAAGGATGGTCCAGAAATCCCAGACGTCTGGTCGCCTTCTCATTTCCACCTCTGAGAGAACTAGAGAAGATCGTTTCATGTTGACGGACTGGGGGGAAATGTGCTAATGTTTATGGGTAAGTGTTGCTTCGGGTGTTAATTCTGCTGGATTTCTTTCTTTGTTGTTTTTTTTTTTTTTCCTTTTCTTTTCATATGGTGTTATTTTCAGGAATAACCGGCAACCTTGTTTCCTTGGGCTATAAGTTAGAGAGAAAGGGTTTGTCTTCTGCAGCTCCTTCCTGACTTGGGGCTGAGCGGTGGGGACAATTCTTGCGTTACTGATACCAGGGAAGTACAAAGGATGGAAAGAAGGGGCCACTTGTGTGGCTGCTAGCAATTTAGAGTAATAATGACTCTGAATTTTGTTTTCCCAGTCATAACCTCATTCTCCATCCCCCCTCCCCCATACGCGCGCGCGCACAATACACCATCACACACGTACCCAGGTATGCATCTATTTTGGTCATATGCCCATAGTACCTGCTTATTTACAAATACACACAATTCACACTTAGTGCCAACTTTTTTATTTGCTAGCGGTTCAACCCTCTCCCTGTCCAATAATTGAACATCAGTTGTGACTCATCCCTATCCCTCCCTACTCGAAAAGACCATTAAAGAAGAACCCTAGAATGACTTCCAGGTGAAAACAGTGATGGGAATTGAAAACCAGAAATATACAAAGAAAAGAAGCATCTTTTTTTAATAGACGCACAGCTTTAGAGTGGAAAGCGGCTTTAGAAGATTAGTAATACCTTGGTCTCATTTTACAGATGAGGAAATAGATCATTGAGAGACTAAGTAACCTTTTCCAAGGTCAGAGTAAGCGGTGTGAAACTGAAGCCTCTGATAACGCAACCCAGCGCCGTGGAGCAGGAGTAAACCTTCCTTTCCCTCCCCCCACTCCTCCCCAATCCATAAGGCATCTCTGGCTTCTTACGTCCCTGGGAGCTTTAACACTCTATTTATTCCTTCAATTTAACCTTCCGTTCTAGCGTAAGTCCCAGTATTCTGTTGTGCTTTCGTGAAACTGACTTCTCGCTGGGGCTGCGCGCACTTTGCTCTTGGATTGCAGCCCGCGGCAGCCGTCTAAGGGAGCTGGGGCAGACGGGCTGACCGTCCGCTCCCGGCCCGCGCCTCCCTCTGCAGACGCTGTCAGAGCAGCTGGGGCGCGGAGAGGGAGGGCTTTCGGGGTTGGCAGATGCCCCCCTGCTGGAAGGAGGCGCGCTGCCCGCCCGTCGGGGGTGGGTGAGGTGAGGGAGCTGGCGGCGGCGAGAGGCAGGCCCTGCCCCTTTTTTCATTTAGACTTTTGCGAGGAGACACTCCCGCTGCCAGAATCCGAGATTTCCGGCGGAGCTAGGTCCAGGACATTTCCAGCCCCGGCCCATATTTGGTGAAAGTCTTGAGAGGCTCCGTCATTCTGCTACGCGGCTAGGCGGGGGTTCCAGCCAGGCCCTTTGAGATACGCCGCTAGAAATCGCGGGGCCTTTGACCCTGCTGCATTCCTGCAAATGTGGGTCGCCTTGGAGAACCCGGGGCCTTCCTCCTTCCTCTCCGCTCCCCCCCTCCCACCCGGTGCCTCAGGGGACCCATCCCCCGGCCCGGGAGTGCCTCCAGGTCGGAATCTGCCAAGCACGCAGTTTTTTTCTTTCCATTCCAAGAGTCATTTCATCATTAAAAAAAAAAAAAAAATCACGCAGGGGATATCCTGCGGAGGATTGCAACCCTTCCCCTCCCTTCCCACCCCTTTGGGGATCTCTCCTACGTATGTCAAAAATGCGCCGGGCAGGGGGGGTGGGGAGGGAATCCCCTGCCTGATAGTAGTGCTGTTTCCTTCCCTTCCTTCCTCCCCCCATAATAATACACACATCCTCGCCTGCTCATGGGCTGCCTCCAACTTTAAGGCCTCTCTGGTCTGGTTTGTCTCATGGCTGAGGCTGAGAATGGTAAGGTTTAGTTAGGAGATTGAGACTGGAGTTTGGTCCATTTCTCCCCCGCCCCAGCCCTCTGGTAACTTCCCCAAAACAATCTGCTGATGTTCTGTCCCAGGTGGCCAGATCCTGAAGTACTCCGAGAAGTCTCAGTCATTTTCTGCCTCTTTTTCTTCTCAGGGTAATCCCTTTCCCTTTCAGATTAATTTCTACTTAATTTTACCCTGTATCCTCTATTCCTAGTCAATTACATAGTGTCAGAAAACTTTTTTTTTTTTGCTCTTCTTTGCATGTTCTGTATTTTGCAGCGTGCCTGATGTTTAATAAAAGGTCCTTGACTGACAACAGCGGCCCCACCCGACATTCGATTTAGGGGACATTTGGAGAGGATTCAAGAGGGAGGTTTTGTTATTGGATTGTCATTATGCCAAGTGCCTTAAGGAAAATAGGTAAAGTTTGGCCACTGGTCTGGTTTTGTCCCTTCATCTTTTTGTTTTGTTTTTGCTGAGGCAATTGGGGTTAAGTGCCCAGGGTCACACAGCTAGGAAGTGTCAAGTGTCTGAGGTCAAATTTGAACTCAGGTCCTCCTGACTTCAGGGCTGGTGCTCTATCCACGACTCCATCTAGCTGCCGTAGTCCATTCATCTTAACTGCCACAGCCCGGAGCAAAACCCTGCGTCTTTTAGAATTTATCCTTTTTCGTCCCTTATCGAAACTTAGCTATACAGTGACTCAACTATTCTAGGTTTCCTGTCACAAAGGACTTCTGACAAACTACTCAAGCTTTGACATTAATGGCCAATGATGTTATCCTTCTGGGGGTGTTTGTATTTTAACAAGACATTCCTAGAGAATTTGTCTTTAACTTAAAAAAAAAAAAAGTAATCTCTAGAAGTGGAATTTCAGGCACCAGGGTAAGTTGGGTTGTATCGGTGGGGTGTGGGTGTGGGTGTGAATATTTGTTGGATTTTCTTCCACCTCTTAAAAGCACAGGCTGCCTATGTCTAGTAATAAAGCTAATCATGTCAATTAGAGGATGGAACCAAATGTGGAAGGGAAGCCAAAGTTACAGTTCTGCTGTAAACGCCTATATGATACCCAGCTGAGAGAAATTCATACCCATTAAGAACATCTGGGACTTTTCAGATTTTCTATTTATTAATTTTGAGTGGGCTTTGGCTCCTTGGTGGAGTTTTTAAATTTTTTTTTTATTTAGAGCCATTCTTAACCCCTTTGGGGGGATGATGTGGACTCCTCAGAATAATGTTTTTTGAACAATCGAAGGAAATGTTCAAGTTCAATTAGAGAGTAGTGGAAATAAAGATATAATTTTTTAAATTCTAATTCATGGACTCCCTGAAAGCAGAGGTTTGCCAACTCCAGATTAAGAACTCCTGGTTTAGGAGCAGCTAGGTGCGGCAGTGGCTAGAGCACCAGCTCTGAAATTAAGAAGAACCTGAGTTCAAATCTGACCTCATATACTTAACACTTCCTAGCTGTGTGATCCTGGCCAACTAACTTAATCCCAGTTGCCTCAATAAAAAAAACCAAAGCAAAGCAAAACGAAACAAAACAAAAACAAATAAACAAACAAACAAAAACTCCGGTTTAGAGTTAGCCTGGTGAAATGGAGGTAGATTTAGCTGTGGGTTGTGATCATTCCTCTGACCCATTCTTGTTCCATCTTGGGAAAGGCCCTTAAATGTTCAGGACCCCATATAAAGAAAAGAAAAGAAAATTTGTCTCCAAAGAAAAATTTGAGAGGGGAGGCCAGTCTGAATTGATAGAGGGAATATTCTTACTTTGAGTTTCCTGTACCACTAAAACCACAGATTTGGTCCAAAAGAAAATTTGTTTAAGGGACTAGTACTGCCCCCAACTCTTGCCAGACATACTGCCGGCATACTGTTCACAGACTGAATCTCAAACTTTACCCATTCCTATAATATTTTTTCCTGTCCCCTTTCCCTTTTCTTCCCCCACCCCCAATAATGCTGTAAGTAAGCTGGCATTGCCTTAGAAACGTCCCAGGATGTATTCGCAGCCCATCTGTATCCAATGGGAAGTTTATGTAGCTGTTTATTCACTTTCCTTGGCAAAAGTCCATAGGAAACCAGGCATTCATCGTTCCTTACCTTGCAATTTTTTTTGTTTGTTTTTTGATAGTATGAAAGTGTCTCATAGGAACAGACTGGGAGACCCCTCTTCTACCCCACCCTGCAATGGGATGAGACCAGATGTTCTGTAATAGCGACAGATCACCAGTGGAACAGGCCAGCTTCACATCAGTGAGCTGAGAATTGACCTTGACCTCTTGCATTCCAGCCTGAGAGGTTTTGTAATTTGTCCATTACAAGGCAAGCAGTCAGTAAACACTACCCACCAGCAGCTAAAACAAAATAAAGCAAAGAAACTCAGAGCTCGGAAAGTTTGCTCTCTGCAGGTGGAGGATGGGGGACGTTTTAGAGATCTAACAATTCTTCTGGCATCTTTCTATTGGAAGCAGCATGGCACTGTCGAAAGAGGAATTCCTCTAGAGATAGAGAACCTGAGTTCAAATCCCCAAGGATATTTAAACCACGTATGATCTTGGGCTAGTCATTTAGTCTCTTTGGGCAATTTCTCCATTTGTAAAAATGAGGAGTTCTACTAGATAGTTTCTGAGGTTCTTTCTAACTCTAGATTTATGATTCTAAATCATTCATTCTATATGTTGTGGCAGATGATAGAGTAGAATTGTGTAAAGGAAACACTACTGGATAATGAATAGGAAGTCTGTTGTAGTTGCAATTCCCTAGCTGTGTCTTAGAGACAGATAACTTTTCATGGGCTCATAGAGCTGGAGGGGAGTTTACCCAGAGTTTTGGTTTTTTTTCCCCTGAGGGAATTGGGGTTAAGTGACTAGCCCAGGGTCACACAACTAGGAAGTGTTAAGTGTCTGAGACCAGATTTGAACTCAGGTCCTCCTAACTTCAGGGCTGGTGCTCTATCCACTGCAACACCTAGCTAGCTGCCCTGGAACTCTTTTTTTTTTTTTTTTTTGATTTTTTTTACAATGAAGGAAACTGAGGCACAGAATGGTCTAATGACTTGCTCAAGTCATATGCCCAAATAATAACTCATATTTATTTAATTCTTGAAGGTTTTCATGAGTGTATGAATAGAGGGACCAGCCTCTGGAAAACCAGTGTCTGATGTACTTGGTATCTAACTCTAAGTAATGCACTTAATATGTCATCTATAAAATGGGTTTAAAATAGCACCAACCTCATAGAGTTGTGAAATATATAAATTGCTTTGCAAACCTTAAAACAGTATACAAGTGCTAGCTATTATCATCATCATCGTGATTATTATCCAATACTATTTTGGTACCCAGGTAACTCTTTGACTATAAATTGTTGATCTGCAGTGGTAGAGGGAATTTTCACATCAGAAATATTCTATTCTGGTTCAATCAACAGTTCTGCAAGAGAGATAGTGACTGCAGATGAGGAAATAGGCTGTGGGGTCAGCTGACTAACCTTAAAGACTAGAAGCATTCCTACTCTACCATACCCTCCCCAAAACCTCCTTCTAAAGCCTCCCTTTATATTATAGAGGGCTCCGAATTTTCCAACCAGTTTTTCATTTCCAACTAGCTTTTCTGTTTGATTCCAACTCTACTCGGGTTGTGCGGGTACCTTCTGGAGTATCTGTCATTCAGTTTCCTTTTGGAGATCTTCTCCCACTAGATTGTAAACTTCTTGAGGGAAAGGACTTTCTCTTATCTCTTATCTCTCTTATCTTAACTCTTATCTTAATTCCAACCTTCAGCACTGTACCTGACACATAGCCAGTGTTTAAAAAACATTTTTTTGATTAGTTTATGTGGGTACCATTCTGCTTTCATTAGTAGATAGAGAACTGGAATTTGAATCCGGCTCTTCTAACATCAGATCCAGGATAGCTAGAGAGAGAGCACCAGACTTGGAACTGTAAAAACCTGAATTCAAATCCTATATCGTTTACATGCTTGCTATGTCATTTAATCTCTGCCCCAGTTTCTTTATCTATAAAATGAAGATAATAATAGCATCTACTTCCTAATTTTGTTGTAAGGATTAAATGACCTGTGATATTTGTAAAACATTTCGCAAGCCTTAAAGTACAGCATAAATGTTAGCTATTAACCTCCATTAACCTTTGTAAAATGAAGAAAGGATAGGGCATTGAAAGAGATGATCTATGAGAACCCTCCCAGTTTTGAAATTCAACAATCTCTGGTGTGACCAGAATTCAGAGGGATAGTGTCAAACATGGTGGCTTCAAGGATGGATTTTTAAAAGGATCGCATCCAATCCTTTCATCTTACAGATAAAGATTCTAAAACATAGAGAGATTTACATGACTTATTTCAGTTTTAAGAGGACACTAAGTATCTGGCATAAGGCAACTCTTGTGAATTCTAGTCACTACAGCATTCTCTTTCTCTTTTATAGGAAATCCTGGCAGTTACTCTGAGCTCTCTATCTCAAAAATTTAGGGCTATTCACCTACACCATCCCGCCACCTCATTATAGATCTGTCATCTTATTTTACTCAGCCAGTCATGAATGTAGCCTTATTTTCAAACGATGGAGAGCCTTGGTTTTTACAGGTTAAAAACTGAAACAGATGGGGAAGAGTTAGAAGACTTCTCTTTTTGCCCTCAGCTCTGCTGAGCTTATTTTAACTTCCTCTGAAACCTGCAGGAGATGTGTCAGAACAGGGAAAAAACAAAACATTTTGACATCTTTCCACTGTAATCTAGTCTTGCCATTTTCGTAACTTGAGGCGAACTAAACTGTTTGTCTTCCAAGTCACTCAACACCCACACAACAGAAAGGAATTTGGCCACACTAGGCAATCTGGTAGTCCCAAAGGACAAGAATACTCATCAGAGCTCAGAATTCCAAGTGCAGAAAATTTACAAAGCAGTGGTGTTATATAGAGAGGGGCCCTAGAGTGCTTTTAGTGATACTAGTAAATAGAAATAAAGTTGACATCTAATCAGAGTGTATACTTAAAATTTGATGCTTCCTTCTTTCTTTTTCTTTTCCTCCTCTTGTTGGCAGCAGGCAGAATTCTAATCCTTCCTCATCAGTCTTGGCAAATCACTTGTCCTTTCTTTGCGTCAATTTTCCGAATCTGTAAAGACAGAGATAATAACAGCACCTACTTTCTTGTTGTAGACTTGAAAGAAATTAACATAGGAGAAGCACTTTGAAAACCTTAATTATAGTTGTGTAACCTCTCCTGTCCTGACCTTAATTTCTTCCTTTTTTTTGTTTTATATAAAGCTGGTGATTAGTCTGGATAAGAGATGTCAAACTCATAACCTGCAATATTCCAGAAATGTATTGGGAAATATTTTAAAAAATAAACATACAATAAAATATGCAAAACATTACATTTTAAAACTAAATCAACATGTAACTTGCAGGGATCGTTATGTATTGATTAATGGTCCTATTTTCATTTGAGTTTGTCACTATCTGGGTAGATGATTTCTAAGGTGCCCCTATGATCATCTGTAGTCTATATAATAGCTGTAATCCCCAGTATGGGGCCAAAGTACTCAGGTCATTTAAACTTTGCTAATGATTGGATAGAATATGTAGAGCATATGTGACTCAGTGGATAGAGTTTTGGATTTTGATTTAGGAAAATTTGCATTGGAATCTGGCCAAAGATTCCTGTACAAGTCACTTTGTTTGCCTCAGTTTCCTCACCTGTAAAATGAGCTGAAGAAGGAAATGATAAACCACTACAATCATCTTTGCCCCAAAAAATCTCCTAAAAAGGGGTCAGTCATGAAGAGTAAGACATGACTGAAACTGTCTAAATAATAGTGATTGGATGGGCTACTCAGTCCACTGTCTGAAGATCTAAGGTTCAGATTATATACTGTGATGGGAAAGGATCTAGCAGCGGCATTCCTTTTGAAGCCAGTGACTGAAAGACTACACTTTTCCTAGGGATCAGAGAACATCAAAAGAGAAGACTTGCATGATTGCTGAAGAATTATTGATTAAAGACATGACCAGCACTTGTGGATATGGTAGAAAACGCTCTTCTTAGTCATCACCATTCTCCTCACCTTGCTTTCCTGTGGCTCTCTTTTCCCTGTTCCAATATTTGCTTTCTCTTCCCCTTTTAAAAATGTTACGACTGCCATTTATTGTCACTGCCATAATTGAGATTGTTGTGCCCAGAAGGTATTGATGGAGATGACACTCCTCTATCTACAACTGATCTGTCACCAAGCATCACATAGAAGAAGTGGGACCTCTGTGAAGTGTGTTCCCAAAGGAATGACAGCCTAAAAGAAGTTGAGTATAAATTTAAGAAGTCAAAAGGATCATTTGAAGATAATTTGAAAAGTAAAAGAATAATAGGTATTTATACTGCATTTTAGAGTATCCACAAAATCTTAATGTAGTGTTAAGCTTTAAGATTTTGGGGACACCCTATTTATTGTCATATTTGTGCTTCATAAGAGTCTTTTGATCTAGAAAAATACTCAAGACGTTATCTCCATTTAGATATAAAAAAGTGGAGGATCATGGAGGTTGACTGGTCTATAATCATAAAACTATTAAGTTTTAAAAATAGGATTTGAACCCAGATTTTTGTGATCCCGAATTCAGATATCTAGACACATTTCCATGATGTGTCGATGGAAGGAGAAGAAATGAGCTCATACAATCATATGTTCATTATCATAAGATTATTGAGCTAATGTTGTAGAAATTATCTAAACCCCAGTTTTTAAAATCCCATATGGGGTCTCATAACTGAAAGTGGGGATTATAAATCATGATGTATTGTCAGTAAATGTTGGATTTATATACATATTTTATATACCTATATGCTCGGGGTCGTGTAAAAAATTTCTTGGGTAAAAAAGGATCAAGAGTGGAAACATTTTAAGAAACCCTGATCCAAGCCATCTAGTTCTACTGGATTTTACAGGTGGGGAATAGGATCACAGAAAGGACTTGCCTGTGATGACACAGCTAAATTAGTACCAAAGCTGGGATTCAACTTGGGGTTCTTTGTTGCCAAATCCCAGTCTTTCCATTGGTTTAGAAGAT
Source organism: Antechinus flavipes (assembly GCF_016432865.1). NCBI lineage: Eukaryota > Metazoa > Chordata > Mammalia > Dasyuromorphia > Dasyuridae > Antechinus > Antechinus flavipes. The sequence continues at coordinate 445,369,658 of NC_067401.1, read as the reverse complement.
TTGAGTTTGGGTTTAGGGGTCATTCATCATTACTGCACAAACTGGAAAGTAATTTGAAGATGAAAGTTAGATAACTGAATGGATGGGGCTTTGAGAAAAGGTTTCTGCGGGTATATGCGTGTGTGTGTGTGTGTGTGTGTGTGTGTGTGTGTGTGTGTTGGGATGAAAAGGATGGAAAGCAGAATAGAAGTACTGAAAAATGTTTTTGGAGATGCTTATACAAGGCATCTTGGAGAAGGCTTTCAAAGGACAGAGGAATGATACTGTGAGTCATAATGCATCCTAAGATCATTGTTGAATCTTTAGGAGGAAAGTAGCAAAATCCCCATTATGCACTATGAATCTGCTCTCTTCTCTACCTTTGGTGGACTTTTAATTCAGCTCTTCTTCTTTCTTTTTTTCTTTATTTTTGGCTGGGGCAACTGGGGTTAAGTGACTTGTCCAGGGTCACACAGCTAGGAAGAACTCAGATCCTCCTGACTTCAGGGCTGGTGCTCTATTCACTGCACCAACCAGCTGCTCCTAATTCAGCTCTTTCAAAACCTCTTTCCACCCTGGAGAAAGTTTCACTCTGAGATCCCATTCTTCTAATGAATGATTCTTTCAAAGGAACTGCGCTTTAGACTTACAAACTTATTCATTTTATTCCCCTCTGAACTTCACTTCTTCATCAATTGCCTTGTCATAAAGCAAGTCATTTATATTTTATTCATATTAACAGGCAAAGCCTTGGACTCTAGAGCAAGACTAAAAGGCCAAGATAAGAATTTTTCTTCAGGGATAGGAGCCTGCAGGCAGAACTCTAAAGAACTAGGGAGGTCATAGTCCAGTTCTATTCTACCCTGGTTCGATTCACAACCTAGGAAGAGGATGGAGGTGGTCAAGGAAAATGGCAAAGATTAGACAGTATGAGAAAAGGGTGAAGGAACTGGGCATATTTAACCTAGAGAAAATAGAGATTGGGATAGGGGAAACATGATCATAAGTACTGTTTTCAGATATTTGAATAGCCCTTACAAGGATAAGAAGGTTATTCTGATTGTCCCTAGGGAGCAGAAAGAGGAGCAAAGTTGTCCAGAGGCAAATTTGGATTTGAGGTTAGGAAAAACTTCATACCAATTAGAGGTATCCCAAAGAGGATCAGACTGCCTCTGGAGATCACGGCTTCTTCACTGGAGGGCTTCAAACAAAGACTAGCCCACCAAGATGTTCGGTCTATGTTTTGTTAGGTAGGAATGGAGGACCCTTTTCAGTTAGGGGTTCTGTAATTCTAAGAAAAAGTTCTGGTGTCTAGAAGACTAGAACTGATGCCATGAAGCTGGGTTATGTGTTAATTTAGAACAAGACTCTGACACTTGGGTTGGCCAATTATTTTGTTTGGCCTAGTTATTTTTATGCAATGTGATTTCTCCCACTCTCTGTATTATCAATTAATTTACTCTTGTCCCTACAAATAAAAGGTGCTATAATAATAAGTCATAACAATAATGTTTACATAGTGATCTAAGATCTGCAAAGCATAAATAATGTTATCTCATTTGATCCTTAAAACTCAAGGTGATGGATTTGGTGAGGCAAAAGAAAAAGAGGGACTGGTTAAAAAGCACTGGAAGCTGAAAGGGATAAGATTGTTGGTATCAGTATATAGGACTCAAGTCTGGTCAAAATGTGTGACCTAAGAGGCAGTCACATGGGTAGCAGAGTATTGAAGGAAATGATAGTTCGAACTACAGGATCATATATATATGGGATTACTACAGATCAATGAAATTCAAACATGATGAGAACAGAGATGATTCTGTTGTTCTCTTTACCATAACACTTGGCACAAAAAGGCACTTATTAGATTCTTGTTGAATAGAACAAAATAGAGGGAAATTGAAATAAACTGAATTAAATTGACATTGCCATTAGCACAGCTTTAGGACAGGATTCCTTTGAGAGGAGCTATCCATGTTCCAAGGGATATCAAGGAACAGAAGCATATCATATTACCTATAACTAATCCACATCTCCTCTTTTCTTTGTTTTTCCTGTACTTGCTATCCACCTAGCTACTGTGCTTTTGTTTGTCTATATCTAGGTCATTACTCTTCCTTGAATAGATGAAAATCCTCTTAGCTAAGACTCAGAGCAGGGAGCTAACTAAAGGGTTAACCAACATAAGTGAACCAAGCCAGAGAAACAATATGTTTCAAGGACCAAAACAGGATAAACCAAGAGGGGCAGCCAGCCCCAGGGAGGATTTCAGAAGAGGCTCTTTTACAGAGAGATTTTGTAATATTCCCACTGGGAATTGAACTCCTCATTATTTCTGTTATTAAGCTCCTGGAACCAAGCATGCAACACATTGGGAATGTGGGGTTGCTGGCAAATCTGAACTTACCCAGTGCCTTAGGACACTATATTTTCCTGTCCTTTGTAAAAGCTTTTCTCAGGGGACACAAGTTGATTTGAGTCCAAAGGAAGTTGAACAAAACTCTTGCATCTCATGAGTCATCAGCAATCACTACTCCGTTTCATCCTGCTATTATAGAAAGATGGACTGATAAAAACAAGGACCCACCCACGCTTTCGCTTAACACTTGAAAGCTATCCAATTTTATTTTCCAACTTTTAAAACACCTAGTTGAGTTTAGAAATCAAAACAAAATCCAAACAAACCAACAAAAAAGTGAAAGTAGGTAAAGCTCTTTTCCGAGATTTCTAATGTTTTTTTTTTTTTTAATGGGATTATAGAACCTCAAACAAAAAAGGATCTTAGCAAACATCAGAACCAAACTCTTTCACTTAAAATAAACTAATAAGTGTGTATTAAATACATACTTGGTGTATATCCTTGTACTGAACATTGACGATTCCAAGTGTAATATTTTCTGCTTTCAAGAAGCTTATAGTCTATCTAGAAGAAAACATATGTGAATATATATATATATATACATACAGATTACATATATATCAATCATACACATATTATATATGTGTCTGTAGGCACACACAAACATACAAGGTATTTTGAGGGGGAGAGTACAAGTAGATGGTGAGGATAGAGGGGAGAATCAGAGAAGCCCTCACAGGGAAGATGATACTTGAACTGAATCATAAGGGAAACAAGGAATTCTAAGAGGTAGTGCCAGGAGTAAAAACAATCCATTAATGCATACAAAAGCAGAGATGGAAGTCTTTCAAAATGGCATGTTTGAGGAAGAGCAAGAAAGCTGTTTGGGTGGATGATAGAGTATGGAAAGAGACATAATATACAATAAAGTTAGAATTATAGACTAGGGTTGGGTTGTGAAGAGCTTTAAAAAAAACCAAATAGAAAAACTCATATTTGATTGTGGAGGAAACTAGAGTTTACTGAACAGGGGAATAACATGAGCACAATTACATTTTAGGCAAGTCACTTTGGGAGCTAAGTGAAGAATGGTTGGGAGTAAAGCAGGGAAGACTAATAATAATTAATAAAAATAATAATAAAAGGTTGAGAGCTGATGAGGGCTTGAACTAATGGTGTCTATAAGACTGGAGAGAAGAGATTTCATGGAGCAATTTATTGGCTATGTGAAATAAGGGAGCGAGAAGCCAAAGAAATAGAAAGAATAATTTACTTAATTTACTCAGCAAGTGAGAACTAAAAAAGTTTTTGAGGTCTAGAGGACTTTTACAGAGCTCAGTGGTTCAAGGTCTCAATCTCTTACTAGAGAATTAGAAGAAGTCTGCTCCCTGGCAAGACTGGTTCCAGATGCTGATATAGCTTTCTGTCATTGAGCTCCAGATAAACTCTTGACTGCAGCTCAGGTTTCCTAAAGGGTTAAATGGCTCTATCTTAAACAATGATATCTATATAGGCATTAAGGGGCCTCCTTAGATGACACCCTATTATTAAGAAATCAGGTATATGGTTTTTGAATTCCTTCCCACTTTCCATTAGTAGATGTTCCAGACGCTGCTTCCGAAGGCTGGTAATCTTTTGTGTTCATATCCGTCAGTTTATATCTTAATTATAGCCGGCAGATAGACAGTGAATATTTTCTGTTTTATTCTGAAGCATTGCATAGCATCTATCTAAATCTCTAAAAAGGGATTCCTAAGGACACACATGGAGGTTTTTCATGGCATCATCATAGGATTATAGATTTAGAGCTGGGAGAAACTTTCAGTGGTCGTCTGATCCAATTTCCTTCTTTTTCAGATAAGGAAACCCTAAGGGGTTAAGTATCTGGCTCCTTCCCCACTTTCCCTCCCCACAGTCACTTGACAATAAATAGCAAAGCCTGGATTCAGATCCTCTTCCTTCAAACTCAGCATTTTTTCTATTATTCGTTTCCCCTACTTAACAGAATTGTGAAAGAGACCAAAAAGGAAAGGTGAAGGGCAAGAGAAACATGGTTCTCTATTATTTTGAGTGATTTTTAACTGTGCTATTAAGCTTGGCTGGCCAAATCTTGACTGAGTTGACATTGTGTGCTAGGCAGTGTAGAGGTATTAAAAAAACCCAGGGTGGTCCCATGTCAAGTAGCTCCCACACTAGTTGGGGACCTAAAACACAGAAAATCATTAAATTTCCTGCTCATGGTAAAATCACTGACCAAGTGGAAGGAAAGATTGGGGAATGTAGAAGACCAAGGTTAAAAACCTAGCTCTTCCTCTTATCCCCATATAATCTTGGGAAACTCCATTTGACAAACATTTGTGTGGAAGGCTCTGTGTCAGCTCTTAGAGATATGACCAAAATAAATATAAGCCTTACCCTTAAATGCCTTACATTCTCCTGGAGAGAAAGAACATGTATATAGATAAATCAATATAGGAGATACACAGATACCTATAAGTCTATCTTAGGTAGACTAAGTTTATAAGTCTATTTAAGAAATATCTAGATGCTAATTGAAATGAGCAGAACCAGGAGATCATTATACACAGCAACAAGAAGATTATATGATGAACAACTCTGATGGATGTGGCTCTTTTCAACAATGAGACAATTCAGACCACTTCCAGTGATCTTGTGATGAAGAAAAACATCTACACCCAGAGAGGACTGTGGGAACTGAGTGTGGATCACAACATAATATTTTCATTCTTTTTGTTGTTGTTTGCTTGCATTTTGTTTTCTTTCTCATTTTTTTCCCTTTGTGATCTGATTTTTCTTGTGCAGCAAGATAATTGTATAAAGATGTATATGTATATTGGATTTTTAAAAAGATGTCTATCTATAAACTTGTATCTAAAGTTAGACTAAGATGTGTCTATATCTAATTGTCTATAATCTGTAAATCATTTGTCATTAGGAAAGCACATTATAGACCTTAAAATGCTACATCAATGTGAATTTTGTTTTTTATTAATTAATAATAATGATAATGATAATGCACTCCTAGGTTAGATTCCCCTCTGCTTCTGATCCTCTGAAAAGGTGAAATGGTCAAAACCTAGATAGAAACGTATTTTCATGGGTGGAGTGCTAGACTTGAAATCAGAAAGATCTGAATTCAGAAACTCTCAGTAACTATGTGATCATTGGTAAATAATTCACAGCCTCTGAATCTTAGTTTCCTCATCTGTAAAATGGGAATAATAACAAAGGCTGTGGTTACTGTCTCAAAAGGTTGTTGTGAGATTTGGATATGACAGCATGCTTAATGAGTTTTCAAGCTTTAAAATATGAAATAAATGATAGTTTTTATCATGATATTATTATTGCTATTCATTATCAAATTAATTCATCCAGATGTCTGGTGAGGACTCCCTGCTCGCTGGTTGTATAAAGGACATCAGAGGATCTATTGGGAACTTTAAATAATCACTAAAATAACTGTTCCCAGGCTCATCAATTCTGGCACTGGTTGACTCTGCTCTCCCAATGGCAAAAGGCCCAGGAGGGTGGAAAGAATCAAGAAAACCTCTTTGATAGCTTGCAGCAGTGAGTTGGAAGCAGAGTAAATACTAACTGCCCGCTTCCCTGGTATTGTAATGTGCCCGGCTGCTATTCATAAAGGCCAAGTGGTAATTGAGCGTTAAAAAGAGAGGTGTCTTCCAAACCTCCATGTGGCTCTTGGGAAAGAGTGCCCCTCTGGGCCCTGTAACTTTTCTTTGGCTATTGTCTGACTGGAAAGATCTCATCTATCTGACAGCAGTAAACCGGTAATTAGTCAAAATTATATCTTCATAGACAAGAATGAGTGTTAAGCAGCCAAGAGCCCTCCTGGGTGTTTTTAAAATGTTATTTGAGGGAGGTTTCCCTTTCAGGAATGTCTAAATAACAATTGTCTATTCACTTTGCTCTCTTTCAAAAGTTTTAATTTTTGCTTTTCACCTACCATTGACTTTCATCTCATTTGACGCAATTCGATGAGCAGGTATTAAGTGCTTCCTGTGTGTCAGGCACTTTGTTAGGCACTGGAGATACAAAGATCAAAATGATCTTGTCTCTGCCCTCAAAAGGTTTATATTCTTTCAGGAGAAATCATGTCTAGAAACTTAAATAAATGGAGAGTTAATTCAAGAAGAGAAGAATATAGCTCTTGGAGGAAATCAGGAAAGACTTCTTGTAGGAAATGTCATTTCAGTTGTTCTTTGAAGGACTCTAGGAGTTCTATAAAATAGAGGTGAAGAAAGAGTATATTCTAGACTCCAGAAATAGAAATGAAAAGTGACATGTTATTTGAATACCTCTTAGCACTCATTCCTCAATCCAGACTGCCACTAGTTGGTTTGGTCCCCAAAGGAGTGATTATTAATACTCTCACAATTCTAGAGTTAATGTGGTGGGTAACTACCCTTCTAAATGTTAGCTCACAAGCTCCCACTAATATGCTTTCTCTTAACAATCAAACAGTAGACTAAGTTCTTTAGCAAAGGAATTTATTTAAATGGCATAACAAGGCCAGTAGGTATGAATCATTTCTCCCCAATACCAGGAGCTTTCTATCTTACAGATAAGACCAGAGTCTGCAGGAATACAATAGTCCTAAGGTATTTCTGAAGGGAATACATGTAAGTGCTCCAAAGGCCCCTTTATAACAGTCTCTGCTAAATTGGTTGAACTAGAGATCTCATTCTTCACACATTTCAATGCATTTTTTTACCTTTGACTTCCAAATTTGAAGTTAGGTTTTTCCCCTTACCCCAATTTTGAAGTGGTTTGTCAACTGGAAGCAAGAGATAGGTTTGTCTTTCCGCTTATTTATCCATTTAATTGATCATTCATTCATTCATTTAGTTAGTTATTCTTATGTAATTTAATAGAATTTTATTTTTCCAATTACATGTAATAGTTTTCAACATTCATTTTTGTAAGAGTTGCAGTTCCTTTTTTTTTCTTCCTCTCTCCCTTACCTCCCCATTCCCCAAGAGAGCAAGTAATCAGATATACATATAATCATTTAAAACATGTTTCCATATTAGTCATGTTGTAAAAGAAAAATCAGAATAAAAGAGAAAAACCATGAGAAAAAATGGTGAAAATATTATTCTGCAATTTCCCTTCAGTCTCCATAGTTCTTTCTCTGGATGCAGATGACATTTTATATCCCAAAGCTATTGGACTTGGATCACTGTATTGCTGAGAAGAGCTAAGTCTATCATAGTTGATCATCACATAACTTTGCTGTTACTGTGCATAGTGTTCTCTTGGTTCTGGTCACTTCATTCAGCATCAGTTCATGTAAGTCTTTCCAGACTTTTCTGAAGTCAACTTGCTCATCATTTCTTATTGAGCAATAATATCCCATTACATTCATATACCATAACTTATTCAGCCATTCTCCAATTGATGGGTACCCACTCAGTTTCCAGTTCCTACTATAAAAAGGGCTGCTACAAACATTTCTGCAAATGTGGGTCCTTTCCCCTTTTTTGTGATCTCTTTGGGATATAGACCCAATAGTGACACTGCTTGATCAAAGGGTATGCACAGTTTTATAAGTCATTTGCGTATAGTTCCAAATTGTTCTTCATAATGGCTGGATCAGTTCAGAATGCCACCAGCAATGCATTAGTGTTCTAGTTTTCCCAATCCCCTTCAACATCTGTCATCATTTTTTCCTGTCATCTCAGCCAACCTGAGAGGGTAAGATGATATTTTAGAGTGTCTTAATTTGAATTACTCTAATCAATAGTGACTTAGAACTTTTTTTCATATGATTACAGGTGGTTTTAATTTCCTCATTGGAAAATTGTTAATATCTTTTTCACCATTTATCAATTGGGAAATGACTTTTATTCTTACAAATTCGACTCACTTCTCTAGATATTTTATAAATGAAGCCTTTATCAGAAACACTGGCTGTAAAAATTGTTTCCCAACTTTCTGCTTCCCTTCTAATCTTGGCTGCATTTGCCTATCCTTTTAACAAATTCTTTGTGGTCCTAAAGACTCTTCCTTTTATATATCACTCTATGTTACCTTAAGGTGATTAATTTTAGTTCATTTATTACCTCCCATATTCCTTTGAAAATCTTAGGTAAGTGAATATCTAAAGGACAAAGGTAAGAATGGAGTCTATACAAGCTATATGATCAAGTCCCTTAACTCCGATTGACTCCAACCCCTCCTCCCCCCATAAAGACCCAACTATATAAATTAATGCATAAGACGTGAAGGGACATCCCCCAGATCCCACCCTGAAACCCTTGGTTTCTATTAATAATCACTAATTATCTTGCCCTAGTCCTAACCTCCCATCCCTCCATGATACTTCCCAGATATCTTCTTATCTTCATCCAAACAAATACCTTTCCTCCTCTTTCCACTTTATAGCTCTGGCTCTGAGAATGATATAATCAAACCAGCATCACTACTTTTGTAAAGTTATATCAGTTATTTGGTCCTATCACCATCCCCATGACATCTATCTTATAACACTCCTCTTTGATTGTCAATCTCCTATAAAGTTTTCTTTACTGTTAAGAATGTAAGCTTCTTGAGGGCATACTAAACTCCCAACTCCCAGCTCAAATATGAGGCATCATATCAAACATGTAAAACTGAGGAAAAACAACACAGAATAGAGAGTCTTGTCTCTGAGACAGGGTAGAAGGTAGAGGGGAAGATATCTTTCCCTCCCAGTCCTGCGTTCACTTCTCGGTGATCCTTACCCTGTGTATATGTGTAGGAAAGAATTCACAGGAAAAATCAAGCTGGGAAAAGAGCGACTGTATTAGCTTGTCCAGTTTCAAAAACACAGATTGTTCCAGCTTGTTCTAGGTAATCAACCAACTAAAGGCAACCACACTTACCCAGGTGGTAGAGGACAGGTGTCTGTTGGATGATCCGGGTCTGTCCAGACAAACCTCCTTATGCTTTTTTCTTTATTAATTATTCCTTTTTTCTTTCACTAATTATTGAATTGAGAAGAATAGTTTTGGGGTGATGGAAATTTTAATAAAAGCATCTACCAAAACATCTTCAACATTAATTGGTTTTTTAAATGCTTTATTTTCATAATGAATTCATCTATTAATTAGGGTCCCTGTAGTGTAGGGAAGCCAGGAAGAACAGAGATTAAGCCCTGCCCCTGACACATGCTGGTTGGGTGACCCAAGGCAAGACACCCCCTCTCAGAGATCAAGGCTACTAAGATGATATGTTGCTGAAAAGGAGCCCATCTGCTCTGTGAGAGGGCGTTTCCTCACTCAGAATTCTTCATACCAATAAAATCACAGCCCAAGTTCCTATGCTATGCTTAATTAATCCATTTAATTCCTTCTGTTATCTCTACATTGTTCATTTTGTATGGGGGCAAATCATGAAACACTGTAGTCTCTAAAGAACTGAGATTGCCAATTGCCCAAAAGGCAACAGAGAGGTATATGGTGGGCGTGAGCAAGCTGTAACACATTACAAATGAGGAACTAGGAACAGGGAAGTAGGGGAAAGGATGTTAAGAGAAATATTTGGCTGGCAGAGACAACGGACTTGTCACAGATCCAGAGCGAGGTACAAGAGATGTTGTATGCTTCGCTGGTACACAACTAATGGCAGAGAAAGCAAGGAAATCCCCTAGCACATTGGGTGGGGCCCCAGTGGTAAATTTTTAAAAAGCCATGGATTAGTGTCACATAGGATGCAATCTGCATTGCTGGAAAGACTTTACCATATTGATGAGACAAGGAATATAAAGTTGGTGTAATTACAACTAGCTCACTAAAATAAGAATAAAAGTTTTACAAAGGGCTTTGCTTATAGTGATGTTGGGAGGTAACTAGCATTAATATGATGGTTCTCATTTTACTGAGGAGGAAATGAAGATTCAAAAAGAATATAGGATTTACCCAGAGTCACACAACCAGATGTTAGGAATATATCATTTTATGATATGAGAAGGGACCTTTGAGATTATAGAAAGTGAGATCCATAGGGCACCTAATTGGTACAATGGATAAAACATCAGCCCTCAAGTCAGCAGGACCTGAGTTCAAATTTGGCCTCAGACATTTAACATTTCCTAGGTGTGTGATCCTGGACAAGTCACTTAACCCTAATTGCCTCAGAAAAAAAAAAAAGAAAGTGAAATCCACAGAGATTATAATTTAGTCGATTGAGCCACTCAAGTAAGATAGGTATCCAGTGGAGCAGGCAACAAGAATTTATTATGCATTTCCTATGTGCCACACACTATGCTCAAGCACCAGGAATACAAATATGAGCGGAAAGAAAGTTACTTCCCTAGCAACACATAAAAAAGAGCTGGAAAAAGGGGAGGATGATCTTTGTGAAGTTATCCTGCACAGGGGAAGGGTAGAGAAGTTCAGAATATAGAACACTGTTCCTAGGCTCCCTCTTTATTTTGTTTTTAAGTTTTATTCTTTTTAAATTTATTTTTTGGCAAGGTAATTAGAGTTAACTTAATTTACAACTAGTAAATGTTAAGTATCTGAGTTTGGACTTTGGTCCTCCTGATTTCCAGGCCGATGCTCTATCCATTGCATCATCTAGTTGCTCCGTAGGGTTCCCTCTTTAAATGGAGGAACCATACAAATTAAAGAAGAGGTATCAGAGGTAGAGGGTACTTCTAAGGTATGAACTGCAGAGAATGAAGATTATTTTATCAGTTTATCAGTTGGGAAGTTGAAGGATCTCTTTGTTTCCCACCTAGCTGAACATGTTTGGATTTTCACCATGCCCTCAAGAATAGCATCTTCCTGCTAGATCATAGCTCTGAAACTCTCACATCTCCTCGGTAGTCCTGTAATTCCCCACCCCCAAATAAGAGAGAGTGCAGGTTGGACAGTGGAGAGCTCCTTCCAGATCCTCTATTGAAGGAGGGCACTTAAGGCATCCATCTCATAATTTCCCATCTGGCTGTATTTTTAAAGACTTTCATCATGTCCCCGGACTGAGTACCCTTTCCCCTCTCTCCCTTTCAGCTTCTTTTTATATGCTCTCCCCCAATTAGATTGTGATGGAGGACAGATTTTTTGATGTTTATGTTCCTGATGCTTAGCAAAATACCTGGAACCTAGTAATTACTTAATAAATGCTTAGTGATTGACTAAAAAGGTTTGAGGGCATAATAGAGAAGTCCTGGAGAGCAGCCTGATAATTGGTCCTCTGAGTCCCAAGTCAGACACACCAAATGTCCCTGAATCCTCCATACTTCCACCCTTGAACTTTCTTTCCACTATACCAGGTGTTGGAGATCAAATGATGTAACATGTCAAAAACTTTGCAAACCTTAGCGTGCTATAAAAATGGTAGCTGCTATTGTAATTCATGTCAGGTATTCCAGAAAGAGAGCCAAAATAAATGCCAGGATTCTTCCCCTCTCCCCAGCTGGTATTCTACTTCCTCCCCACCAATGGAACGGATCCTTTGTTGTATTGGTTCAAGCCAAGGTGATGCTAGTTCCTAATCATGAGTATGGAATATATGTATTAAATATATATATGTGTGTGTATGTATATGTACGTATGTATGTATATTTCTATTGTGTATACACAATGTGCATGCAGATATATTTATTCATGTGTATATGTTATATTTGGAGAGGGAGTGAGGCAACTAGGTGACTCAGTGGACAGAGTATTAGTCTAGGAATCAGTAATACGTTAGTTCAGATCTAGCCTTAAATAATACCCATTGTGTGACTAAACAAGTCACTTAATCACTGTCTGTATCAGTTTCCTCAGCTGTACAATAGGAATCATCATATACCTCCCAGGGTGTAGTGAGAATCAAATGAGAGAATAATATTGGTAAAATGCTTAGCATAATGTGAGGCACATAGTAGGTATTTCTTAAATGCTTGTTTCCCTTTTCCCCCCCTCCTTAAAAGAAGTATCATAACAATAGTTACCTCTCAGGGTTTTTGTGAGAATAAAATGAGGTCACATTTGTAAAAGCCTTTTGTAATCCTTAAGGGTTTATAGAAATGAAAGCTACCATTCTCATCCTCATCTTCACTATTATGACATGCGTAAAAGGGTTTTTCCCCCTCACTTCAACTCTACATGCCATTCTCATAAGAAGCAAATTTAAATCTGGTAATTAATTTTTATAGGATCACAGATGTATGGTTAGAAATTAAATGCTATATTGAAACAACTTTTGCACAACTGATATGCCTTAAACAGCAACAACAAAGAGTGAGAGAGATTTCTAGCATATGCCTTTTAAATAATAGAGCAGATTTTGCCAATCTATTCTTCAAATATGGTTGAATTAGGCATAGGTGCTATTAATATAGTGATTACATGTCCTAATAATTACAACTACATTTCTTTATTCTGTACCATCAAACACATTTTGGAGGAGAGACGGGATGTCCAGACATGCAGTTTAAGTCATGTAGGGAAATACCATCGAGAAAGTTTAGCTGCCAATGAAGATTAGTAACCATTGTGAAATTATAGAGCTGAGAGTTTCCAAGAACACTGAGAAGATAAAAATTTGCTCTAGGTTATTGTCTATTTGTGTCAAAGGATAGGATTTGAACCCATCTTCCAAGCTAGCTCTTTAATTATTATGTCACATTCTCCCTATAGAATAAGAAATATCTTGTTTCTATGTGATCCCCAAAGAGTCAGATTTCTTGGATTGGGAGTAGGGACTCCACTGAGATGGCACAACTCTTGGAAAGCCACTATCCCCAAGATTTGAATTGCCCATTCCTCAGAAGCTAGCTTTCTGATCAATGCAGATTCACATATAAGTCTAAACCAAAATATCTCTCACAATTTGCCAGGTTTAATTATAGAGGATAGATTTTCCCCCTTGCCCTTAACTAAGTCATTTAATAAAAATTTCATTTTGTTGCGATGTGAATCAAAGACATTGATTCTCAGTCCTTTGACCCATTCATCCATAGCATTCAAAATACAGTTTTAATGGATCCCAAATTCTTTGCTAGGGTCATCTTCTGTCAAACACTGGCAATTCAGTGAAAGAGTAGTTGTTAGCATTAGTTGCCTTCTATTGGAGCCATTTTTTTTCTGGCCCTGTGTTCCCCTTCTCCCAACCCCCACAGCCATCAGAATAATTGGGCATTAGAGATAGTCCCAAAGGAAACCTGCAAGAATTGGCTGTCCCACTGTTATCTCAAAAGTAGCTTTTTATCGCCACATGAATATTTGTAGCCAATTAATTCTTCATTATTGGAAGAGATGTTGTCAAATAGTCTCCCTCTAAAAATTCCATTTAGAAATGTTAAAAATAGAAAAGCCACCAGTTAATCACTAAACTCTTCAGCCAATGGGCAACAAATGTTATTTCCAGAGTTAACATCACTGGTGATTGAAGTTCACTCAGAATTAGAATTGAGTCATGAAGGGCTATATTTTAAAGCTGATTCTTTCACTGACTAATAAAGCTAGATCTGGTTAAATTGTTTTATATCTCTCTTTACTCCATTTTTACCATTTATTATTTGTATTTACAAAATGGGGATATCTCTACAAGGAAGATTCCCCCACCCACCACTTCTACCACCAAGGATGAGTTAATTTTTAAATTCGGAAAGTTTTTCTGGTGGCTGGTATTCCCTCACCCTCCAATAACTTTGTACTTATTTTGTGTTTGTTTATCAGTGCATAGTTTCTCCCAATCCAATCAATAGAATGTAAACCCCTAGCAGGCAAGCAATATTTCATTTTTGCTTTGATCACCAACATCTAGCACAGGGCTTGATATAATAGAAGAAAACTTCAAAGATTAGAAGATCGTAGATGTAGAACTGAGGTTATCCAGACCAAGGGTTCTTATCATGGGATCCATGGGTCCACAGACAGATCTCAGATGAATTTGTGAACTCCATTGGGGGGAAAAAACAACAATGACATCATCTTTATTTTCACTAACCTTTGGTTTCCTTTGTAATCCTAAATGCTTTATTCATTTAAAAACATTATTCTGAAAAAGCATTCATAGCTTCCCCCAGACTTCCAGCCAAAGGAGTCCATGATACAAAACAGGTTAAGAACTCTTGATCTAGTCCAATATAAATGAGTAAACTGAAGATCAGAGACGGAATATAATAATAGCTAACATTTATATGCTGCTTACTATTTACCATACTCTTTAGAGTTATTATCTCACTTGATCCTTAATAACCCTGGGAGATAGATGCTATAATTACTCCCATTTTATAGATGAGGATCCTGAGGCAGAAGTCAAATGATTTGCTGAAGGTCACAAAATTAATAAATATCTGAACTCAGATCTTCCAGATTCCAAACCAAAAGTTCTAGCCACAGTATCACTTACTTCCCTTAGTTAAGGATACACAAGTGGTAAATAGCAGAGCTGGAATTTAAGATCAGGTTTTTTGACTCCAAATTTAGTGTTCTTATGAATATGCTTTTTGTTTAGCTAAATAAAATTGAAATGGAACATAGTGTTATTATTGATTCCAGAGGATAAATTAGTGAATAAAATGAAAAGGCATGGTTGATTTTGCATTGTTTTGAAAACTCAAATGGAAAAAGATGAAAGCAAATGCTTAGTTCATTATCATTATTTTGTCCAGATAAGTCCTCTAGAATTGATAGAAAAAGAACATTGGATTTCAGGTTTCCAAACTAGATAATTCACTTCACCTTCAAAATACTTGAGATTATCATTGCTACAGGGATTTCCCACATCTGAGTATTATAATACTGCCCATGTCCAACCTATCCATATCCACACACATGCACATATTTTAGTAGAGATTTCAATGAGTTCATGAGAGAGTTGAGGAGCTTTAAGTTACCCTAGAAGTCAGCTAGTTCAACCTTCATCATTTTACGGATGAAGAAACTCATGGACTGAACATATGATTTATCCAAGTAACAAATAACACAGCTAGAATTACATAACTGGTACCCTGACTAAGATCGTCTCATCTTTCCATGGCACCAGGCTATTTCCTAGTCTTGGGAGCCTTCCAAAATTCATTACCTGATAGCTAAAGCCTTTGACTATGTGGATCACAACAAAATGTGGCAAGACCTTAAAGAGATGCAAGAAACAGATCAACTTATTTGACTCTCAAAGAATCCATATCAATAACAGTTGGAACCAAACATGGAACAACTGCTTGGTTCAAGATTGGGAAAGGAGTATGAAAAAGCTATAAATTGTCACCTTATTTATTTAACTTATATGCAGAGAACATCATGCAGAATGGTGGATAGTGAATTAAAAACTGGAATTAAGATTACTGGGAGAAATAGCAACAATCTCTTATATGCAGATGATACAATTCTGATGCAGAAAGTGATGTTGGTAAAAGAGAAAATTATAGCAGCTGACTTGACATTAATATATAAACAAACAAACAAACAAAAACTTAAGATCTTGGAATCTGGTCCTATTATTTCCTGGCAAATAGAGGGAGAAGAAATGGAAACAGTATCCGATTTCATATTCTTCAGCTCATACTTCACTGCAGATGGTAACTGCAGACATGAAATTAAAAGGCACTTTCTCCTGGGAAGGAAAGCCATAGCAAATCTGGATAGCAGGCTAAAAAGAAGAAATATCATCTTGCTAACAAAAGTACTAGAGTCAAAGCTGTGGTTTTTTTCAGTAGTAAGGTATGGCTGTGAGAGTCGGACTATAAGAAAAACTGAACACTGGAGAATCGAGGCTTTAAAATTGTGGAACTGGGGAACACTTTTGAGAGTCCTTTAGACAGTAAGGAGATCGAATCAATCAATATTTAAAGAAATTAATTCAGACTATTATTAGAAGGACAAACACTGAAGTTAAAGCTGAAATATTTTGGCTACATCATAAGAAGACAAGACTAACTGCAAAAGACCCTAATGCTGGAAAAGATTGAAAGGAAAAGGAGAAAGGCAAAACAGAGGACAAGATGGAGAAACAGTGTCATGGAAGCAACAAACATGAGCTTGGACAGACTTTGGGAAATAGTGGAGAACAGAAGGGTCAGGTATGTTCTGGTCCACGGGGTCACAGAGTTGGACTTGATTGAACAATAGCAATACTCCTTTTTTTTTTTTTTGGTTGAGTCTCTCTAAATTTAGTTGAATTGGTCCTCTTATGGCAGATGTACCACCATGCTATTATTGAATAATACTCCAAGTCTTTCCAGGTTAGTAGGTCATGCCCAAGAGAATCTACAGACAGTCACCTACATAGACTACTATGAAGCCTTTGAATAGACTTCTTTGGAAAACTTAATAAGAAATAAAATTAAAGATATTATCACTTGGAATAAGTGTCTGAATGACATCAATGATAATAATAGCAACAATAATATATAACATTATGTAGCATTATTAGAGTTTGAGTTTTTCTCCTAATGGTTTCCCTTTGATACTAGGGCTACATATTTCTTTTTTTTTTTAATTTTTATTTAATAATTACTTTATATTGACACTCGTTTCTGTTCCGATTTTTTTCCCTCCCTCCCTCCACCCCCTCCCCTAGATGGCAAGCAGTCCTTTATATGTTGGATATGTTGCAGTATATCCTAGATACAATATATGTTTGCAGAACCGAACAGTTCTCTTGTTGCATAGGGAGAATTGGATTCAGAAGGTATAAATAACCCAGGAAGAAAAACAAAAATGCAGATAGTTCACATTCGTTTCCCAGTGTTCTTTCTTTGGGTGTAGCTGCTTTTGTCCGTCATTTATCAATTGAAACTCAGGTCTCTTTGTCAAAGAAATCCACTTCCATCAAAATATGTCCTCATACAATATCGTTGTCGAAGTGTATAATAATCTCCTGGTTCTGCTCATTTCACTTAGCATCAGTTCATGTAAGTCTCGCCAGTCTTCTCTGTATTCATCCTGCTGGTCATTTCTTACAGAACAATAATATTCCATAACATTCATATACCACAATTTACCCAGCCATTCTCCAATTGATGGGCATCCATTCATTTTCCAGTTTCTAGACACTACAAACAGGGCTGCTACAAACATTTTGGCACATACAGGTGGGGCTACATATTTCAAAAAAAAAAAAAAAAAGGAGGCAAAGTCAGAAAAAGAAAAGAAAAACAGAATTCTCCTCTTCTCATCCGCCATATACTTTCTGAGGCATCAGCCTGCTTAATTCAAGGAAGTTTATTAAAAGCCAATTATGTAGAAGGTCTGACAAAAAAAAAAACATTCCCTTCTCTCAAAAAACATAAATTCTGCTAGATAATAAATACAAGATAAATAATATACCAATAAATACAAAGTAATTTGAGAAGGGAGAGAATGCTAACAGTTGGCCAGAGAGGGATTGGGGTAGAGATTAGTAAAGGCTTCCTAAGGAACTTGAGGGAAGATAAGAATTCTGAGAGGTGAATGATGGATGTAGGTGGGGAGAAGCCATGTATTCCTGGCATAGGGGACAGCCTATATAAATGCATGGAGGCTGGAGATGACACATCTAGTTCTCTGAATGATGAGTAGTTCAGTTTGCCTGAAAAATAATTTGATAATAAAAAATCAATCTGGATCAGCACGTGAGAGACAGACCAGGAGAGACTGTAAAGGCTAAGCTGTGAAGTTTGTTGTTTATTTAATACCCAATATGATGCCCTTGAAAATTTTTGAGCAAGGGAAGACCATAGTCAGAGCTATGATTTAGGAAGATCAGTAATTTTGTGAAGAATGGGTTGGAGAGAAGTGAGTGGAAGTAGGGAGATCAATTAGGAGGCAATTACAATAATCTAAGTGAAAGGTGATTAGAGTTCAAAGTGGGATGGTGCTTTCAAAGAGAAGGGTATAGAGGTAAGAGATATAAAAGAGTATGTTGGGGTCTAGATTTGGGGCACCTAAGTGAAATTAAGGTTTAGTTGAGGTCTAGTGGCAGATCTTTCCCACATCAAGTAGACTTGACAGGTCTTGGTAACTGATTGAATATGATATAAATATGGGTTATTGAATATGAGTCAACAGAGGATGATTCCAAGCTTATAGACTTGAATGACTTGGAGAATGATGTTACTTTCAATGGAAAGAAGTAATTGGATGAGCGACAGGTTTAGGAGAAAAGAAAATAGGGGGGAGAACATTTTTCAGAGTACCAAGTTTATGATATTGTACAGCTATCCAGGCAAAGATTCCAACGAGTGGTTAATGACATGAGACTCAAGTTCAAGAGCAAGAGGTAAGAGCTGGAAAATATAATTTGGGAATCGCCCTACTAGAGATGACACATTATTCCACTCAATCCCCGACCCCAACCTTAGTTTCCACTTCTAATATAATAAAAATTCCTTTTGGAAATGCCCAAAGGCTAAAAATACTTCTTCCCTTTGTGTATTGACTCTCCCATTGGATAAGTACTTTTAGTTCCTTTCAAGGCAGAAGGATAGGTTTATACTTACCCACCTGCAGCATTAATTCTAGCAGTAGTAATACTTTTGAAAAGGAACATGATACTGAAATAACTCCCAGACCAAGAGTGCCATGAAGAGTCAAGGGGATGATGAGGCAGAGGATGTCAAGCACAGGACTGCTAAAAATAGTGAGATGGAGATCAAAGCACTAATAGCCACAAGGAATCTTTTGTGGCCTTAGCCAGTGAACCGCCTTGATCCTGCTTTGTCCACCGCTCAAACTGGAGTCAAGAGCTCAGAAGAATAGGATAGAATGGGGCCAGTGAATTGCTGATGTATGTTTTCTTTTCTGAGTATGGAGTACTGTCAAAACGATCCTAAGAAGGACAGTAAGTGATAAGAACAAAACTCTTGGGGCAGCTAGGTGGTGCAGTGGATAGAGCACTAGCTCTGAAGTCAGGAGGACCTGAGTTCAAATTTGACCTCAGACACTTAACACTTCCTAGCTGTGTGACCCTGAGCAAGTCACTTAACCCCAATTGCCTCAGCAAAAGAGTAAATAAACAAACAAATAAAATAAATAAACAATCTCTTAGAGAAGTTGCCCTCAATGGAAAGTTGGACTTGATGTGACACAAGTCAAATCCATTAGATTGTAAGCTTCTTATTGTCTTTTTTAATATTCTGACATTTGGCATGGTCAATAAGTCAATAAGCATTTGTTAAGTGCCTACTATGTGCCTAAGCACTGGAGACACAAAAAAATTGTAAAAGAAGCTTATGACTAACAGGCAAGAAAACATGCAAATGATTATATACAGATTAAAATCTAACTAGAATAAATTGGAGATAATAATGGTAATGACTAAAAACTAAAAAGATAACAAGGGACTAGATTAGAAAGGGTACAGGATCTAAATATGATAAAATTATAGCCATGATATTATCAATCTGTCACTTTATAAGCATTTATTAAGCTCTAACTATGTGTCAGAGATTAAGTGAAAAGAGAAATAAAACACAAGAAATTTCTGCCCTCAAGGAACTTGCATTCCATCATGGGAAACAACACATATGCCTATGAGTAAATATAAGGTAATTTTTTCATATTGACTAACAAATGAGTTAATAGGCAGCATGTAGGTTGGACTTCAAAAGAAAGTAGGAATTCTAAAAAGTCAAAGCAAAGGACAGAGTTGGCCAAGCATGGGTGTTCAATATTACCCAAGCAATGTGGATGGTAGATGAGTGTAATCCAGCTTTGAGTCATTTGCTCCATGTCTTCTACTTTTATAATCTTAGGCCATTAGACTTGTTGAAGTTTCAGCTTTCACATTTATGAAATGGGGATGGTAATATTGATACCACCTAACTTGGTGTAATGGAAAGAGCTCTGAATTTAAAATTAGGAGAGATTTGGATTTGAATTCTGCCTTCACTATATAGTCAATGCAAGGCATTTGATCCCTTTTATGCCTCAGTGTTCTCATCTTTTTTTTTTTAAATAACAGCTTTTTGTTTTCAAAATACATGCTAAAGATAGTTTTCAACATTTAAACTTTATGTTCCATATTTTTCTCCCTCTCTTCCCCCACCTTCCACCCCAAGACAGCAAAAAATACACATGTTAAATTTGTGTAGTTCTTCTCTACATATTTCCATATTTATCATACTGCACAAGAAAAATCACATCAAAAAGGGAAAAAATGAGAAAGAAATAAAAGCAAACATACAAAAAAAGGTGAAAATACTATAACATATTCATATTGAATATTGTAACCCATATTCAGTTCCAATAGTTCTCTTTCTGGAGGCAGATGCTTCTCTCCATCATAAGTCCATTAGAATTGGTCTGAATCACCTCAATGCCTAAAAGATCCACATCCATCAGAATTATCACATAATTTTGTTGCTGTGTACAATGTTCTTTTGGTTCCACTTACTTCATGTAGCATCATTTCACGTAGGTCTCTTCAGGTCTTTCTGAAATCATTCTGCTGATCATTTCTTCTAGAACAATAATATTCCACAACATTCATATAATATAACTTATGCCATTCCCTAACTTATGGGCAACCACTCAGTTTCTGGTTTCTTGTCACAAACATTTTTGCACATGTGGATCCTTTTCTGTTTTTTTATGATCTCTTTGGAATACAGATTCAGTAGAGAGTATCCTTATCTTTAAAAAGTAATAATTGTACCTAACTCACTGTACAACTAATAGCTAATTGTACCCTAACTCAATGGGAGGTTCCATTGAAATAATGCATGTTCAGTGTCTTTTTAAAAATAAGGTGATATATGTGGTTGCTATTGTTATTTATCCTTCATTCACAAAGGCAACCATGATATGAAGGAGGTGATGAAACAATAAGTGCATGAGCTGGTTTTAAATGAGGGAAGGCTATCGAAAGCCACCAACCCCACTTTCTTCTGCAAAGCCATCTAAATTCAATGGCAAGATATAAATCAGGACAACTGAAGATGGCCCTAGATGCAGTGGGAGACCTTAGCCTTTTTCAGGTAAGGATTTTATATGAGAATATCCAAAGAAGCAAAATATATAAAGTATTTATGGACCTTAAAGCATTGTATAAATTCTAACCATTATATCAGCCATTATTGTTCTTGAGAGACAACATGGTGGAGTAGAAAGAGGGTCAATCTTGAGACCTGAGTTCAAGCTCCACCTTTGACACACAGTGATTGAGTGACCCTCAATTCACTTACCTCTTCAATGCTCCAAGTCAAATCTAAAACCATGTTTCAGATCATCCCAGTCTGCATGAAAAGAGGGAAAATATGATTAATGGACTGTTGATTCTGCATTGGTAAAGGAAGTCTCCATAGTGCATATCCTACAATTAAGTCACAGATCACAAACAAAAAAAAAAAAAAAAACTGTGCTCATCAGATATCATCATGTTTCTTAGTTGTCTGTATTTCTACTAGACTATAAACTACCTGAGGACGGGGACTGTATCTTATCTAACCTTTGTATAGCCCCCTACTGTCTGACATAAAGTTCTATATATTAGAGGCTTAATAAATGCATGTTGTCTTATATCAGTCCCAGAAAATCCACTTCTATATAACAGATCCTGTAAAAGAGATCGAGCAAGCATCATTCCAAGTTATATAGATTGTGATGAGATATTAAGGCTCAGAGAAATTAATTTTCCCATGGGAGTTAGCATGAGAATCCAGACTTATAGAACATTAGGCTTAGAAGGAACCTTCCAAAATGATCTGATGGGCAGAGATAGGCAGCTTGCTGGCGTCATGAATGAAATGAAGTTCTTTGAATCAGGAAAAGTCAGATCTGAAATCTGCCTTAGATACTTTCTAGCTGTGTGACCCTGGAAAAGGAACTTAACTGCCTCAATTTCCTCATGTGTAAAATGGTGATCATAATAGCATTTACCTCCTAGGATCATTGTGAAGATCAACTGAGATAATTATTTAAAAACCTTGGAGTGTTATAAAATGCTAGCTAGTATTGTGGTTATTATTATTATCATTTTCCCATAGAAGGCAATATAATAATTCCAAAGAGAAAAAAATTAACACATAGATCCAATTTTGTAAATTAGGCTTTTCCAAGAAATCAATCAATCAGTCAGTCAATCAATCACTCAGTATTTATTGAATTTTTGACATGTGCAAAGCTCTGAGCTAGAACTTGTGAGATCCTTCTTCTTCAAATGTCATGTGTAAGGTTATGAGCAGATGGCTGCTCTTCTTTAGGGAATGGTAATGAGAACAACTTATCAGAACAGAATTCTGCATCCAGAGAAAGAACTGATACATAGAAGGATATGTGGAATGATTTTACACATTTTACAGATATACACACATAATATACACATATGTTTTATGTATATGTACATATAGGTATTCACACACATACATATGTACGTGTGTGTGTGTGTGTGTGTGTGTGTGTGTGTGTGTATGCTGGGACTGATACAATGCAACATGCATTTATTAGGCCTCTAACAGAGAGAACAGCCAGTTTTAAAGTTATATTTGTTCATTAAATAAACATTTATTAAGTATTTATTGCATTCAAAGACTTATACTATCGGGCCATTTATTCCATTTTTTTAAACTTTGTCTTTGATTTCATCTGAGAAATTCTCAGTTAGAAAACTCCTGCTACCAATGCAGTTCTGACCCATAGCCTAACTTTCTTTGACTCATAAATTCCCATAAATATTTTGCCAGGAGATATCAGAAAGAAAGGGAACAATTTGTGGAAAACAAAACAAAACAAAACAAAACAAAAAGTGCCAGAGTTAGAATAACAGGTTTTGGACTTGAATCTCACTACTTGATTTAATTTGGACAAAAAAAAATCTGTTCTGTGGTACAGAATTCTCATCTGGATTATAATGATCTCTGAGATCTTTTCCAGCTCTGAATCTATGATTCTTTGATCCCAGAACTTTGAGGTTTGGAACTAGATAGCCTGGATGAAGCAGTATCATAGAATGAGGAGAGGTAATGAGTTTCAGTGAAGGGCACCATGAGATACCAGAAGGGGTAAGATGTAGTGTGGGAAGAGTTCTAATATGCCATCTCTACCAGTCCATCTTGTTATATAATTGGGTTCAAGTCATTTCACTATTCTAGAAATGTGTTATCTATAGAATTTGGTTCAAGGGCTAGGTAGAGTGATAATAGCATTTATATAGTATTTTAAGGTTTGTAAAGCCACATATCCTCCCTGAAACTCAGTTTCCTCATCTGTAAAATGAGGGGGTTGCACCAGATGCTCTAGGAAGTGTCTCTTCTAACTCCAAAAAATATAATATGATAATGCTAGATATTTAACAAAAAGAAAGAAATAATAACCTAAAATCTTGCTGTGATCATGTAAAAGTAAGATTGATTAAAATCATTTATGAGGATTAATGCTATTTATGCATAATTGCCATGTGCACCATAACTATAAATTCTGACTAGTATATATCCACATTGAATTTTTTAAAATTTATTCAATTTTTAATCTGTTGAATATAATAAGCATTTTCATAACAAGACTAAAAAAGATGATTGCACATGAAACTGCATATCTCTTATATACAACTTACTATTTCTTTTCAAAACAGAATTAAGTTATCACGTAAAATTTTTTCTTCCCTTCCCCTCCTACCCTAGAGACGGCTATCATTAGACAATGTGTATACATGTGTGTATATGCATATATCCATATACACATTTTTTCTGTATATGTGTATGCATACACAGACATATGTGCATAAAATCATTCCATATATCTTTCTATGTATCAGTTCTTTCTCTGGAAGCAGAATTCTGTTCTGTAAAGCTGTTCTCATTACTATTCCCTAAAGAAGAGCAGCCATCTGCTCATAACCTCATATATGACATTTGAAGGAGAAGAAAAATCTCAAAAATCCTAGCTCAGAGCTTTGCACATGTCAGAAAAGCAATACTGATTGATTGACTGACTGACTGATTGATTTCTTGGAAAATTATACTGTACAAAATTGAATCTATGCTTTGAATTTTTTTCTCTTTAGAATTATTATACTCCTTTCTATGGAAAAATGATGATAATAATAATAGCTAGCATTTTATAGCACTCTAAGATTTTCAAATGATTATCTCAGTTAATCCTCACAACAATCCTAGGAGGTAAATGCTATCATGATCACCATTTTACATATGAGGAAACTGAGACAGAAAGCACTTAAGTTCCTTTTCCAGGGTCACCCAGCTAGAAAGTATCTGAGGCAGATTTCAGATCTGACTTTTCCTGATTCAAAGAACTGCGTTTCATTCATGATGCCAGCAAGCTGCCCATCAGATCATTTTGGAAGGTTCCTTCCAAGCTTAGTGTTCTATAAGTCTGGTTCTCATGCTAACTCCCATGGGGAAATTATTTAATTTCTCTGAGCCTTAATATCTCATCACAATCTATATAACTTGGAATAATGATCGACCTCTCTCACCTGGCACATAGACTCTTTAATACTTTATCCACTCAAGAGCATTGACCTGCTCATTTTGGTAGAATTTGCCCCTGCTCAAGCAAATGGCGGGCCCTTACCCCCTGGGATCCCATGATCGAATGCCCAACCTTATGCAGAAGAAAGCTCAGTCCACCAATGTCAGTCATCGTCTTCTTTGAAACATAATCAAGGAGCTAGACATGGTAGTATACTCCCATAATCCTTGCTAGGGGAAAAGCTGCAGGCTGTTGAACTGGACCTCTGATTTCCTCAATATATCCTCCCAGATGAGGGAAATTCCCTGTATCTTCAGAGTCTCCATTCAGTCCTTGGCTTGTTCTGAATCCTTGGCTAACCCCAATTATTGAATTACAGAAGGAACTTTAGCAGTCATCCACTCCAGGTCATTGATGAGAGAACTGAGGCCATGAGCAATCTTTATCTTTCTTCCAGTAACAAAATTGTTTGTTACATCTGATCTGAGGTTAATTGCCTTTTAGTGCTATTGTATTCATGTTATTTTTAAGACTGAGTCTGTGTGTGTGTGTCTCACTGTCTCTGTCTCGCTCTGTATCTGTGTCTGTCTCTCCTTCTCTCTCAGTCTCTGACAGTCTGTCTATGTCTCTTTCTGTCTCTTTCTCTCTGTTTCTGTCTCTCTTCCAGCCTGGAAGCTCAGAGCCTTGCTCCCAAACTTATCCAACCCCCCTACCTCCAACCAGGTTTAGCCCATTGCAGCTCAGAACTCTGTAGTTCACGAGATTTGCCGGCCTCAGCCTCCACTGTAGTAGGAATTCCAGGCGTGTAGCACCTTGCCTGGCTCTCCTTTCCATTGTGCAGAAACACAGAATGAGAGATTTTTAGAACTGGAGGAGGCTTCCGGAGTTAGCTAAAACCCACAGATTCCCCCAAAGAAATCCCACCACAATGAACCCAACAAGCAAAGATCTGATCTCTTCCTGAAGACCTCCCAAGAGGGGGAAATCCATCCTTTCTCAGGATAGGGTTTCCGACTTCAGGCTGGTTCTAATTAAGAAGTTGTTGTTGGTTTTTTCTCCTGACCTTGAGCCTAAATTTGTCTCTTTAAAAGTCCTATCCATTGTTCCTAATTTTTTGTGTGTGCTATAGCCAATCAGAATAGCCACAATATTATCCTAAAGCCCTTTCTTCTACAAGTTGTCTTGTACATCCCTGGATTTTCACCAATCTTCTTAGAGAATGAACTCAAGTCCTTTATGTCTTGGGCTGTCAGTCTTTTTGATCACTCTTCGACTTATGAATGTCTTTCCCAAACTATGATATTCAGAACTGAAGACGGTTCTGGAAATGTGATCTGATCAGGGGAGAGCACAGCCAGAAAGCCCAGTGAATAGAGTGCTGGCTGGGCCTGAATTCAGCAGAAGCTTACTAGTTGTGGAAGCCTTGGGAAGCCACTTAATCTCTGTCCCAGTTTTCTCAATTGCAAAATGGAGTAATAGCATCTACCTCACTGATAGGCTGTGAGGATGAAATGAGGTGATATTTGTAAAGTGCTTAGCATGGTGTTTTGCACATAACAGGTACTATATAAGTGCTTATTCCCTGCTAGCCCCCCTTCCTTATTTCTGGAAACTATATCCTTTTAATATAGCCACCTGGGACTCCATTTTATATTGACTCATAATGAGCTTGCAATATGCTGAAACTCTCAAATCTTTGTCAGGCAAATTGCTCTCCCACCATGTTTCTCCTCTCTTATTTTGGGAAGTCCATTTTTGTAACCCATTTTTAGACTTTATATCCATCCTTATTCCATTTTATCTTATTGGATTCTGTGTGATGTTTTAGATTGCCAAGATCTTTTTGAATCCTGAATCTGTCATTCAGTACATTAGCTATCCCATCCAGCACTGTCATTAGTAAATATAAGCATGCCATCTGTGCCTTTGTCCAATTCATTGATTAAAAAGACTTAAAAGCCTAAGGAGAAAGCAGCAATGTGACAGTGAATAGAATACTGGGTTTGAAGGGATGAAGACCCAAAATTCAAATCTAGCCTTAAATACTTAGAACCTGGATGACTCTGGGCAATCACTTCACCTGCATTTGACTTAATTTCCTTAACTGTAAAATGAGAATCATAATGGGTGCTATGTCCCAGGCTTTCTTTTTTAAGTGTTTCTTAGTGTGCTCTCATTTTAAAAATATATTATTTTTTCAAGTCTTAGGGAATTCGAGTTGAATTTATGGCTAACCTGTGGTTTTCTTTGTGGCTTTGTTTTGGGTGTTTGAGAGTCATTCTTTCCTGGGGTTTGTGTCTTGAATACCCCATCATCATATTAGATTTTTATGGTGGGATTGTTTTTGTTCCTTTGCTCCTTACGCTAGATTACTTTTTGACTTCAGATTCGATGTTAGGGCTGAGCTCTGTGAATTTGAGAAGGGAACTTCTAGGCTGCTCCTGTTGCTGCTTTCTTGGGATATTGGGTATTATGTTATTATTGTCTTTCAGAAGCAGTTCAAGTTGGAGATCTGAAAGCTTTCAGTGTCCCCCAAATTGTCTGATGGAGGGCAAAGTCTGACTGCTGTCCCCTCAGCCTTTACTCTGCACATTCCTGATCTAGGTTTAGGTCTGAGTAACAGTGTTCAGAATGCTAACTACTCAGCTCCTTTCAGCCAGCTGGGAATCTCTGCTGATTGAGAGCGACAGAACTGAAGGTTCCTTTTTGGCCTGGAATTCCCTTACTCCTCTGCAGGCTTGAAAGTGGACTAGATGCTGAAAGTAGCACTCTACTCTGCTCTTGGACTTTGAGCCCCAACGCTGCTGCTTGCTTCTGTATTTGCTTCTCTCTTGGTATATAATCCAGGGCTCCACCCTACTTCTTACCCCTGAATTCCAGCTTTAGCTGTTTTGCTTTGATTTGTGATATGGGGCCAAAGCTGCCAGTTGGTACCTGCTCCTGTCATGTGCCCCACCATGGATTTGGTTCACAAAGCAGCTTAGGTGGCTCAGAAGATAGAGTGCTGAGAAGACTTATCTCCATGAGTTCAAGTATAGCCTCAAACAGATACAAGCTATATGACCCTAGCAAGTTATTTAATCTTGTTTGTTATTTCTTCTTGTATAAAATGAACTGGAGAAGGAAATACCAAATTACTCTAGTGTCTTTGTCGAAAAAAACATGCCGAATGAGGATTCAAAATGATTGGACAACAAGATGGATTTTGGGACCAGTTCTTGTTCTGGTGCATAGTGTTTCCTTGTGCTAGGATGCTCCACAGAGCTACACTTGGCCGAATTCTGTCCCCAGTGTCCACAGATGTCTCTGTCTGTCTTTCTATGCAGACCTGGGCTGGATAAATTAATCACTGTGACGTTTTTCTTGACTTTTCAGTCTCTTTATGTTCTAAATTAGTTTTGAGGTGTTTTAGTGGGAAGATTTCTATTCGGCCATCTTCATCCTATTCTTAACTTTGGCCAACTTTTGAATTCATCTTCAGAAATTTACCCTTGCTTTATCTTCTTTACATCTTTTAAAAATCTAAATTGGTTGGCAAGAGCCCTGTTCATCTATATCTATCTCTTCAGATAATTCTCATTTCCCCGCTTCTTTTCAGAAATGTTTCTCTTTTTATTTTCTGAATTTCATAATGGAATTTTTCATCTATCTTTGGCTTACTTTTTCTTTGGAAATTTACTTCAGGGATTACTACCTATTATTCTTCTGAATGCTTTGAAATGGTTTTTGCAAAATTTAGAGTGAGCATTTAAGTATATCTGACTGTCTTTATCTTGAAGGGTCATTTGTATATTATCTTACCCTGTTCTTTTTTCTTTTTGCATTAGTTCCTATAAGTCTTTCCATGCTTTTTCAATTTCTAATATTTGTAGTCTATTATAGTACAACAATTTTCTATTATATTTAAATACTACATTTAAAAGTCATTGAGGCATCTGAGTGTTGCAGTAGGTAGTCCTGACAAGAAAACCTGAGTTCAAATGCAGCCTCAAATATTCACTAGTTGTGTGACTCCAGGCAAGTGACTTAGCTTCTGTCTACTTCAATTTCCTCAAATGTAAAAAGGAGATAATATTAGCAATTATCTCCTAGAATTGTTGTGAGAGTCAAATGAAATAATATTTGTAAAGTGCTTAGCACACCTGGCACATAAATGGTGCTTGATAAATGCTTGTTTCGTCCCCTCCCATTATCCCTCAAATACCTCCTTTGTTTTAATCAACTTTAATTGGTTGTCGGTTTGTTTTTATTCCAAATTTATTCCAAATTCTATTTATTTAATAGAAGTCCCTTCAGTACCAAATGTAGCTAATAAGTTATTCAACTGATATGTCTCCTGTTTTAGAGCAAAAATGGCCTGATTTCCCTCCAAAGAGGTGTCATTATTGATCAATAAGAAAAACCCCAAACAGGGAAATTGCAACATGTCCTTTCTCAAAATGATGCGATTTGTAGTAAAGTGATGAAAGTAACTGGATGAAAAACCAGCAGTGGAGCCTTGGACATCTTCCCATGCATCCCAAGCTTGATTTGGCACAAATGTGACTGGAAAATGTCATCTTTAAAGGGAATGATGCCCCAGAAACAAAGACAATAGCATTCACAGAGCTGTTAGCACTGGCAGAGTGCTTTACAGAGATGTTCTCAGATCAAAGGAAAGTGAGTTTAAAAATCATCAGGTGCTTGTGCCCAAAGAACTGGGAATGAGTTCATTCAGCATTGGCTCACGAGAGTTTAAATATTGGCTTTTGAGGAAAAGAAATCATTGGAAGACAATGAAAAGTAAAATGTTTTTTCTCATTTATTACACTAAGGGCTATTAAAAACAATCACTTTTATGTTCATTTAATAAATTCCACAGAATGACAGGGAAGAAATGGAGTAAGGACCTTTATTTCTGTGTTTCAGGTTCAGAAGAAGTTCCATAGCAGTATTCCAAAGGTATATGATATCAGCACCCTTTCATAAAAAGTAAAGTGATTTAGGATTTTCTTCAAAGATAAGTTGTATTCTTTGATCAATTTATTGAGGTAATTTTTGAGAGCTAATCCATTGAAAATTGGCAAATTCCATATTAATATAACTGTTCCCAGACCTCCCTTTCTCCCTTCTCTCTCTGTCTGTCTCTCTGTCTCTGTCTCTGTCTCTGTCTCTGTCTCTGTCTCTGTCTCTCTCTCTCTCTCTCTCTCTTTCTCTTCTCTCTCTGTCTCTCTCTCTCTCTTTCTCTCTGTTTCTCTGTCTCTCTGTCTCTCTGTCTCTATCCTTTCTTTCTTCTCCCCCCTCCTTCCTTTCTTCCCTTTTTCCTTCCTTTCCTTCTTCCTTTCCCTCTCTTCTTCCTTCTATCCCTTCTTCCTCTCTCCTTTCTATCTTTTCTTCCCTCCTTCCTCCTTTCTTCCTTTCCATGCTTCCTTCTTCCTTCCCTCCTTCCTTCTCCATTTCCTTTTTTCTCTACCTCTTTTCCTCCTTTTCTCATTTCTTCCTTCTTTTTTCTTTCCTTCCCTTTCTCTCTCTCTCTTTCCACCTTCTCTTCTTCCCTTCCTTTCTTCCTACCTTCCTTTCTTCCTTCTTTTTCTTAAACAAAACAAATTTCTTTCTCAGAATCATAAGTAACCCAATCATTCCACTTATTCCCAATGAATAAAAGTTGGAAGTATCCTTATGATTTTCAGATAACCAAGCAGCCAATGTTCTGGCCTTTTCAGCTATACTTGTCCTTTCAAAGTTTACATTCAAGGACATTTGGGATGTGAGCAGCCTCTCTGGTCTCTTTTCGGGTTTGCCATCATATAAATAAGGGCCTTATTAAAAAGTACTATAAATACCAGCCTATATACTTTAAGCCCTATAAGCCATCCCCTACCATAGGTCTGCTCTCTAGGGTAGGGAAGACATTTCTTACACAGGTTTTGTGATTCTTGGATAGACAGGGTTATTTTCCTGTGCTCTGATTACTTTTCCCCAAATTCTTGCTTTCCATTTTTTATTATGGACTCGCTGTCATGCTCTGCTTGAGCAGCTGATTTATTCCCATGTATGAAGAAAAATCTTTTCTATGTCTTTCTTTATTATGAGCTACAGCAGCCCTCTGTACTTATTAAGTAAGCTTCCACTGAAGCATGACATTTTGTATCCTCACGATTAAGAACTATTGGGATTTAATATTGCCCATTATTTACTTACTCAGGTTTTCAATTATAGGCAATCCCTTTCTCCCTTCCCTCCCCTTTAAAAACATACCCATAATAAAGTTATACCCTGCCAAGCTGCCAAACTGGGGAGTCACTAATCCAAAATCAAATTAACCATTCTCCCCAAAAATTCTTCTTTTAGTAAAAAAAAGAAGTCCATAAAATAGAAAGTTTCTCTATTGCACTTAGTTGTGTGATTACTAAGGATTGATTGAACCTCCATAAAGCTCTGTTGCTTTTCTGCCTCATTGAGGCATTGAACTGCTTTGGAAGCAATGGCAGGGGGTGCCCACACTCTGTCAAGTTTTGCCATGCTGGAAAAACTTTATATATGGCCCTAGCAACATACAGTATCTGCTTTCTGCTGATCAGCTGAACTAGCGAGCTGGCCATTTGGTGATGAATGCTTTGGCCATGGCAACCCATGAAATAAAGGAAAATACAAAATGACTCTGTGCCTTGCGGGGCCCCTTTCTGCTTCTCCGATGGCAGTGACAGATTGCAAGTGAAGGGGGGCAGAGAATGTTAAAGATCACACAGTTATTTCGGGTATCTATAAATGTTAACTTAGCTATTAATCCTCTAAATGTGAGATCCTTGCCCCCTGGATATATATTACTGGAGGAACTGAATTATATCATTCTTCATAGAAGGCAGCTGTGTGGCACAATGTATAGAGCCCTACATTTACAGTCAAGCAAACCTGTATTCAAATCTTGCCAAGAACTGTGTCATCCTTAAACAAATTACAACTTTTTTTTTCAGCCTCTGTTTCCTTATCTATACAATAGGGATTATAAAAGCTCTCCTTTTCCAGTTGTGAGTATCAAATACGAGAACAAATATGAAGTTCTATGAAAATGCTGGCTGTTATTGTTGTTAACGTGTCTTGTATATTCTCAGGGTTTAGCACAGTGCCTGGAAATGTAGAAGTACTTAAGAAATATTTGTTGATTGGCTGACTTGAAAATAATAACAAAAAAAGTTGTAGCTAAATAGAAGAATGGTTCCCAGATTCTTCTTGGCTAAGCAGATGAAAGAATTAGGAGCCTTAGTCTGATCATGGACCAAGAGCAAGAAGAATCATTATTCTAAGAGAAGTTTGGCTAAATAGGTAGGTAGCATAATACAAAGCTTCTTAACTTGTGGTTTGCAATCCCATATGGCATTGCGTAACAATGTGGGGAGTTTATAGAATGATGATTTATTATCAGTAAATATTTTATTTGTATGCCTATTTTATATACCAGTATACCCAGGATAAAAGAAGCTTGTGAATGGAAAAAGTTTAACTTCTGTCATACTGGACAGTGAATTAAGAAGACCTGAGTTCAAATCCTACCTTAGACACTTACTAGCTGTGTGACCTTCAACAGATAACAACCTTTCAGCTTCAGTTTGCTTATCTGTAGAATGGTCATAATAATAGCCTCTACCTCCTAGGATTGTCCTAAGAAGCAAATAAGATAATGTCTATAAAGTCCTTTGTGAACTTTAAAAGCACTAAATAAATGCAGCTATTATTGCCACATTTTGTGGTCATTATTGAGTCATTTTAATCATGCCCTATGCTTTGTGGCCCCATTTGAGGTTTTCTTGGTAAAAGTACTGTAATGGTTTGCAATTTTCTTCTTCAATTCATTTTACAGATGAGGAAAACTGAAGAAAATGTGTGACTTGCTTAAGGTCACACAGCTAATAAGTGTCTGAAGTCAAATTTGAGCTCAGGAAGAAGAGTATTCCTGCCTTCAAGCTTAGGACTCTATCCATTGTGCCACTTAGCTGCCTCTCATATTTATTATACCACATATTGTGGTACTTATGATTAAAGGTATGAAAATGCTTACACATCGATATCTGTGGCAGATGAGGAAGTAGAGAAATTCTACCAAGAAATAGACAAGAATCTCCCAATGAAATAAGCTTAACTTAAAACAGTGAATGATCTCAGTGCAAAGATGGGCACAGAGGAAATGAAAACAAATACATTGACAGAACAACTCTGGAATATGAAATAGAAAAGCCCAAACACTTGTAGACTGTACGGAAGCCTCCCAAACATATATTGCCAACACTTTCTTTAAGCAGAGAGTTGGGAGGCACGGATGCGTCAGTCACCTGATAAGATCATGAAATACAAAACTGATTATATTTTAACAGGCAGGAAATACCTGCTTACTGATAAGGGTGTCATTTCCGAATCAGCTTATCTGTACGGTCAGACCCCCGACTTGTTAGGACCAAGATCAAAATTGGTATCAAACTATATGGAAAAGAAGGATGAGATAAAGATACGTCACACAGGTGAAGGGGTGGAACCCTGATGTTTAGGTGCGTTGTAGAAGACCCAGCAATCATCTGGTGAATCAACACTGGAGATGAAGAGAATAATTTGAGGTGACTCTGTAGATTTGGGAGACGATAATTGAAGTCCCTGAAACTAAGAGCTCTCTGGGGCCCAGTTGGGAATCACTTCTCCATTTCCTAATTTAAGTCTTTGAGTTAGTTTCATTTATAGCAAAAAGTCCATTTGGATGTGATCCGCCACTGAATTGGTTTGTTGATTGCTGAGAAAGGACATGAGTCGAGGGTATCATTATTGTTTGTCCTTCTTTCTTGAACCATGACATGCAAGTGGATGGGATTGAAGTGAAGGAGAGTTGTTCAAGGCCTTCTGCCTCACTTTCTCCTCTCAAGACAACTGGATCCAGTGGACAGATATAGATCAAGACAGAGAATGGCCTCTTTTAACTAGTCAATATACACACCCACACATATATAAAGAGCAAGAGATAGAGACAAAGAGACAGAGACACAGAGAGAGAGAAATATGAGAGGGGAAGACCCTCAGTGTTTCTGACCAAAACAGATACAATTGCTATTTAAATTATATTTATATATTTACAAAGTATAATGTAAATTGAAATGGCATTTACATATCAACATGTAATGTTTATATGTTTTAAACGAAGGTTTATAAAACTAAGAACTATGACTCTCAACACCTTCATCTTCCTTTCCACTACTCTATTTTCTTTTCTGTGGAATCAGAAGTGGTCCCTAAGAGGAAAAATAAGTTTTGCCTGTTTCACATTAAATTTATCACTCAGCAATCAAATCACTGCTACCTCTATGGTCATACAGTTCTTGGACAGTGTTAGAAAGTTATCTAGAAAGATTTAGACATGATCCTGGAGATGAACACAATGGAATATAAAAGGTAGGCAGAATAAGCACTTTTAGTATGTTCTGTGTGCCTCGCACTGGGCTAAACTCTTTCCAATGATTATCTCATTTGCTCCTCACAATACCTGGGAGGTAGGTATGAGTATTATCCCCATTTTATGGTTGAAGAAAACTGTGTGAGACAGAAATCAAGTGACATGCCAAGGATCACCCAACTGGTAAGTGTCTAAGGTTGTATTTGAATTCAAGTCTTCCTGACTCTAAGCTTGACTAAACCACCTAATGTTGTATAAATGTATGTCTGTCTTTTGCTGGACTCTCAGCAGACTCTTTAAGGCAATGATCTTATTTGGTTTCTACCTGGGACTTCTCCCAGGTAGATTAGCTCAGGTGATTTTCAGATGGCAGAAGGTAGCACATTTATTGAAACAGATGCTTCTCTATGCTAGATGGTCCAAAGTGGTAGATCTATTCGCAAGAGAATGACTCTTGATCCTCATGGCATTGTTCTCCTATCATCTCTAATCATGGCATTGTGCATAAAATACTGAACCTGAAATCCAAGTTTGAATCCCACCTAAAATATTTATAAACTGTATAATTGACCAAGTCATTTCATTTTTCTTCATCTGTAAAATAGGAACAATGGTACCTGTAATATCAACATCACAGGGTCACTGTGAGACTAAAATAAACCTAGAAAAATATTTGTCAAACTATAAATCACTAGATTATTATTTATTATTATTCATTCACTTCCACTTCTGAGCTGAACTTTTCTTAGTCTTACACATTAAGATCTCTTTTTCTACTATTTGCTCCCCTCACCCCCCATTGCAGGGGTGATAAAGGGATGGAAAAAACCAAACCTCAATTTGAAGTAGCACCTTTGGAGCTTCAATAGTTATCATTGGGATAACTAATCCACCCTATTTGCTACTGCCAAATTCTGGTTTAATAATTCCATTCACACCTCCACCCAGAACACATCATAAAAAAAAAAAAAGTTGAGTTCCACCCATGTTTCTTCCCATCTCTCATGACTCATCACCATCCTGGTCATTCACTGTTACTTGGGAGAGTTGGAATCTACCCAGAAAGATTTACAAACTACTTTAGAGGCTGCCAAGATGGCATATAAATGACATTGACTACCACCAGATCCTTAGTAAGCTCCTTCCATTGTGACCAAGCTTGGCTTTCAAAATGGAATTTCTGTTACTAGTTGACTTTAAAGTTGTAACATCAAATCCTTCCCAGTAGAATAAGTAATGAGTCTGGTAGTTTTCTAGTCAAAACTCCCCAACACCATATTGCTCTATTCAGTCTTCTACAGTTACTGTTTTGGGACTGTAAATTGGCTTTCCCAATTCCTCCACTAATGGTTGAAGGATGAAAAAAGTTTGTAGTAAAGGAGAGTCTAGACAGCTGGTGTCAGTGGGACCAACTTCAGTACTTCATAAACTGGGGAAACCAGAGAACCATAAATAAGAAGCCACTAGGAGCCTCTGTGTTCTTAGGCTTCTCATGTGGTTCCAGTCTCTGACACACTTCTCAGGCTTGACCCCATAATCAGGTGTTCTGGGTAGGCATATGGTGCATTATCCATTGTTGGGAACATTCAGTGTTTGAGTCTAGACCAGAGATTCTTAACATGGAGTCCAAGGATCTTCAAGAATTCCATGGACATGTTTCAAGGGCTTATGAACTTGGATGAGGAAATATATTTACATCACTATTTTTACCAATCTTTAACTAAAATTTCATATTTCTTTCACTTTAGAATATAGACAAGTAACAATATTTTGAAGAGTCCAAATTCTTTATCAAACAATCAAGAGAGTTAATGCAACAAAAAAAAGTTTAAAACCCCTGATTTAGACTAATAAGAAGACAAGTTTTCAATGATATGATCAATATTCACCCATTTCCCTTTGCTCTCTTTATTAGCTAATTTCACACGCTGTGCATGACCAACATAATGGCAAAATAGACAGGCTTGTGGGGTCTGCTTGTCTGCCTTTTTTTTTTCTTTTCAAAACCCCTTGTATCCCTGCAAAGTAACTAAAGATTCTATGGAACAAAATTCGAACAATGCTGATTTGGTCCAATCTTCCTATTTTACAGATTAAGAAACTGAGATCTCGAAAACTGAAGAGTTAGTGAGAGGAGAGATGAGACTAGAATTCAGACCATCTTAACTCTCATCCTACCAGTCTCTTTGCTATAATACTTTTTACCTTGATTTCTTTAAATTTATTTCAAGCCATTTCCATTTGTTCAGGAGTAGTCACCATCTTCTTTATAATAATCTTTCACCTCTAGTAAAACTCCTTTATAAAACAAGTGGTACTTTCAAACCTTCATGATGGATAACAAGAGTCAGAAAGATCTGAATTCAAATCCCTCTTAGATACTTGCTTAGATTCTTAGTTGTGTGCCCCTAGACCTTTGCCTTGGTTTCTTCATCTGCAAAATGGTGAGAATAATAGGATTCCAATAAGGAATCAAATGAGATATTTGTGAAATATTTTGGAAATCTTAAAACACTATATACATGCTAGTTATGATGATGATGGTGATGGCGGTGGTGGTCATGGTGATTGAGAAAGAGTTTGACTTTTGTTTTTAGACGCCTTTAAGAACCCAGGGTTGATCATCTCCATGAGAAATCAGAGTAGGAGTCATGGAAAGATTATTAAATTTAAAGTCCAAAAGACTTGGGTGTGAATTCTGCCTCTGACACTTACTAGCTGTGTGACCTTGAACAAATAACTTAACATTTCCTAGCCTCTGATTTCTTTACTCTTGATTGAGGATAATACCTTCAAGCACCAACCACCCAGAACTGTTTGAAGATCAAATAAGAAAATATATGTAAAATATCATGGCTGAATATTTGTCTAGAAAATGTTCCAGGCTCATATTCCAGAGGTTTTCAAAGCATTCTCCGTGTTCTTTAAGCACACCCAATTTAGCTGGAGGAACTAGGGCTATTAGAGAAGCATCCGACGCTAAACTGTGCAGTACTGACCAGAAGGCAACATGTAGGCAGGGAAAGAGGATATTGGGGTGCATTGGACTGCTTGGGATAGTCTTCACAGAGAGTGGAACCTGGCTTGATCCCCTGCAGATTAAAATAAACCACAGATACTTTGAACTAGACCTTTTGGATCAATCCCCAAATCTGTGCCAGTATTCATGTATTCAGTTACACAGACGTCTTGTAGATGTGTCTGTTCATCTTCCTCTCACTCCAGTCTTATAACGCAATTGATGATGCTTCATAAGCCCCGTCAGTCTTCCTTTCTCTTTTTCAGTTTAAGTAGTCTTCATTACTTTCACATTTTCAATTCCTTAGGGTTTTTTAATTGCTTTTTTTGTTTATGTTCTTTAATTTTTCTTGTCTTTGCTTGAAATTAAGAATCTAACCATGATGATCTTTTAGCCAGGATTCTAATTTATCCTTGCCATCACACTTGACACCAAGATCATCCAGGATCCCAAGTATGATAATTTACTGGGTCAGCTAATCAGGCCTAGAGAAATCAAGGGATCTTGATTTGAGAAGATTTTGGATTTGGAATTGGGACTGTGCTCTAAAGGAACTGAGACAAGCTATAAAACTAATAAAGTAGCCCCTCTTGGTCCCTCCATCCAGCCCTCAAACTGAAGTGGTAATGGGAATAGGGGAGGAGTGTAGAATTATGTCTCTCATGTGTTGGAGACTGTATCTGTGTGTGTTCAAATCTTTTGAAGTAAATATTTTTTCATAAAGGAAGAAAAGGAAGGAAGAAAAGGAAGGAAGGAAGGAAGGAAGGAAGGAAGGAAGGAAGGAAGGAAGGAGGAAGGAAGGAAGGAAGGAAGAAGGAAGGAAGAAGGAAGGAAGAAGGAAGGAAGAAGGAAGGAAGGAAGGAAGGAGGGAAGGGAGGGAGGGAAAGTAGGGAGGGAGGAAAGAAAGGCGGGAGGGAGGGAAGGAAGGAGGGAAGGAAGGAGGGAGGGAGGGAAGGAAGGAGGGAAGGAGGAAGGGAAGGAAGGAAGAAATAGAAAGAAACAAAGAGAGAAAAGAGAAAAGAAGGAAGGAAAAAGAAAATTGAGATCCAAATAGATTTGGGCAATCAGTAATTAATAAATGTTTATTTAATACCTAAAATGTGAAATATACTAAATACGAGGATACCAAAAAAAGGTAAAAGACAGTCCTTGCTTTCAAAGATTACAATCTAATGGAATGATATTTGCTCTATCTATGGAACTAGGTTGGGAGGAACGCATTTTATAATTCTTAAGGATATGTCAAAATGTGGGTTATTTTTACAATTTAAAATGAAAAAAAATTTTAAATAAAATTAAAAAATCTTTTTTAAAGAATAAATTCATTATGTTCTAAGCAAAGGTATTTCTCAGCCACATCTATAACCTAATTGCTTATTGCAGTTGTTATTATTGTTCAACAAAACAGTAGAGAAAATGCTGGGTCTGGAGTTGGGAAGACTTGAGTTCAAATCCAACCTCAGACAGTAGCTTTATCACTTTGGGCACTTAAATCACTTAACCCTGGTCTGCCTCAATTTCTTCAACTGTAAAATGTTATTATATAGCTTCTGCTTCCCAGAGTTGTTGAGAGCATCAAATAAGATACCTGCAGTGTTTAATACAGAGCCAGGCGCATGAGCTACATAAGTGCTAGCTATTATTATTATTATTGTTTTATTGTTGACAGGATGAGCCTTGTTGAAAAGATGGGCTTTTATTTCAAAGAGAAGTTTGGGATCTGCATAATTTTTCAAAGGCAACGACCAGCATTCCATTCTTGCTCATTTGCACTGTCTCT
Source organism: Antechinus flavipes (assembly GCF_016432865.1). Lineage (NCBI taxonomy): Eukaryota > Metazoa > Chordata > Mammalia > Dasyuromorphia > Dasyuridae > Antechinus > Antechinus flavipes. The sequence goes on along the minus strand of NC_067401.1, from coordinate 445,330,742 downwards.
TTAAGACAGATATGACTACTGAATGAGATCTATCAGAGAAGTATCTGGGGAAAAAAGTAGGCTGATCAATAGTTAGAGCAAGGGATATGTGTGGGACATTTTATGATTCCTTTTGTACCCTCTCCCATATTAGCCAACTAGCCTACCTGCTCTGCTTCTTAGCCAATATTCCATTTCCCATCCCCATGTTGCTATGTGCTCCATTGTTAGCCACATGGGATGGAGGGAATGGGATGATGGTCCTCAACAACTTGGTGATGAATTGACAGAAGGAGATGAACAAGAGTTGCCAGGATGGGCAGGTAAGGATGGTTTGAAATCAGCATTGCCTCACTGACCAGTTAACAACCTTGATGAGCTCTGGGATCCATGGGGAATACTGAAGCATTCAAGTTGCTCTGGCCATCTATTTTGAAAGATCTGAAAAGAGTAGTTATTTAGAGTGGGAGACAACTGGTACTCAGGAAACTGAAAGTAAGAAAGGGGACATTTAAGATTTGCCCTATCCCTCCCTCCCACACGCCCCCACACACCCCTCTCTCCAAAATGGAGAATTATTCATTCATTGACTAATTTTCCTAGGGAAGAGGTGGAGGCTCAGGCTTCCAGAACATGATGAACCAGAACAGTGCCCCACCCCTTGAAGTGCCTGCTGTCGTAGCACAAAACAACAATTCATAGATCCCTGCCATATCTAACTCATTTCAAGCTTTGGAGGAGGTTGTTTTTGTTTTTGTTTTTGTTTTTAAAGGATTCATCATTCTGATTTTTAAATAATCAAAAGAACACAAGACATGGTTCCTCATCATCTATATCTTATGAAAATCCTAACTCTCTTCAAGAAGTTGATCTTGATCATCACCTGTTAGAATCTGCCCTCACTGATCATTTTTTATCTCTTTTGTATATGTCTATATCTTTTAACTTATCTTTGAATGTGTAGAATGTAAACCCTTTGAATTCAGAGTCAGTTTTAATCATAAATAATGGCTATGGAATCATAAGAATGGCTAGCATTTTTGTAGCACCTACTCTGTGCCAGATACTGTGATCAGCACTTTACAAATATTATTTCATCTTATCTTCACAACAACTCTGAGAGGTAGGTGCTATTGTGATTCCCCATTTCACAGATTACAAACTGAGTCAAACAAATATTAAGTGACTTATCTGGAGGGATTTGAATAAAAGTTTTCCCCACTACTATTTATAAAATATGAATATGTTTTATATATATAATATTATATGAATTATTTTTTTTATCCCCATAGTCAACAAGCATCAATTAAATTAGGAGCCTAAGGTGCTAAAAAACTAGGAAGACAAAGAAAGATCAGAGCATATAGAACCTGCCTTCAGGATATGAACAATCTAATGATTTAAACCCAGCACCTTTCTTCCTGTATCATGAACATCTTCTATTACTTCTTGTTGTTGTTTGTATATCATTCTCAAAGGGAACTGTGACATCAAAAGATGATGTCATGAATTGGATTTGAATGAGGAAGGGCTGTTTGAAACACCTGCCTCACTTTCCCCTCCAGAACAATCTGGGTCCAATGACCAGATATAGATCAATATAATTGAAGATGACCCCCTTGTCTATTACTTGACTATTTGAAAGTAAGATGTTCCTGGAAATTAGTTTGCAAAAGAATGCTTTCTTCCATTATAGGTGCTAATCATGATATAAACTGTGCAGTGGGCACCCAGTCAGCTCCCTGACCTCCCGTGGGCTGCTTTGGGATTATTGCAAGAAGCAGGACTTGAAATCTTTTGGTTTTGCTTTGACTGGGGGGAGGGGAGAAAGGAAAGGGAGGGGAAAGATGGAGTGGGCTTTCTCAACTTCCCTTTCTGGGCCTTGGGGACGTTTTTTGCTCTGCTTGTACTCAGATCTCAGCCTCTGGGCCCCAGTACAATGGGCCAGTGTTTTAGGCAGTGAAGGAAGCAGAGGAATGTGTGTGAGTGGGGGAGAAAAGGAAGGGGCAGAGGAGGGACTGTGTTGACTTTATTTAAAAATACTTTTTTGGAAAATATTTCAGATACTGCTAGGTTTTGTAGAGCTTTCTTCCCTTCCCCCTGCCTCTCTTCCCCCAGTTTTAAACATAAATGAAGATTTTTCAGACTTGGTTGAAGGGAAGCTAGAGAAAGAGCTCCACTGTTACTGTCTGTGCCAGAACCACCTGCATGAATGTGCAAGGGAAAAGGTACCAGGGGAAGATACCAGAGGGAATCCTCTGGAGCCAGGCTGCTCCAGCTGAATAAATTAGTATCAACAGGTCAGGATGCACTGTAGCCCCACGTAGTTTCTTCAAAACCAGCTACAATACCCAGCAGTAGGAGGCATTTGGGCTCTGTCCTGATCCTTATGAGAATGTGGGTGTTGTAACTCCTAGGAGGATAAATGGATCCAAGTCTCCTCTTCAGCTTTCATGGTGCTCAGGGAGAGGGAGCTGAATCCTACATTTAGAGGTTGTGCAGTTGTTCTCCTCATTTTTTAGTTAAGGAAACTGAGGCTGAAGAAAGTTACATGAATTGCTGCTGGTTATAAAGGTAGGAAGTGTCCAAGGCAGGACTTCCTGAATCACCTGTGTGATCTTGGGCAAGTTGTTTAATCTTGCTCAAACTCACATTCCTCAAATGAAAATGAGTGGGTTGGACTGGATGAACTTTAAAAGGTTCTTTCCAGCCCTAAATCAATAATTCTATGATTCTTGCTTATTTGGATGGGAATGTGAAGGAATCTTGGTGAAGGGAACATAGAGGAACAGCTATGTTAATATAAAAATATGGGGAGAGAGGGATGGAATAGAGAAAGGAGAAAGAAAGAATATAAGACAAGCAAAGGGAGGAGAGGAGAGGAGAAGGAAAGGAGAAGAGATCAGAGGAGAGAAGAGGAGGAGGAGGAGAGGACAGAGACAGAAGGGGAAGGGGAAAAGGAGATAAGAGAAAAGGAGAGAGAAAAGGGGAGAAGAAAAGGAGAGAGGGAAAATAAGAGAGGAGAAGAATAGAGAACAGAAGAGGAGAGGAGAAGGGAAAAGAAGATGAGGGGAGATAAAAAGGGAAGAAGAGAAGAGAGGAGAAAAGAGGAGAGAAAAGAATGAAGGAGAAGGGAAGAGAAGGGGAGGAGAAGGAGGAGAGAGAAAAGTAGAGGAGAGGAGAGACGAGAACAGAAGAGAAGAGAGAAAAAGGAAGAGGAAAAGAGGAGAGGAAAAAGAAGAAAGGAAAAGAGAAGAAAAGAATAGAGAAGAGAAGAAAAGAAAAGAGAACAGAAGAGTAGAGGAGAAGGGAAGGGAAGGAGAGGGGAGAAGAAAAGAAAGGAGAGGAGAGGAATATCACTGAGGAGCCCACTGTTTGTGCCCACTACCACCAGTCACTGCCACCAAAGGGCAAGTAAGCCTAAAAACCTTAGGAATAGAACCCTCTAGACCATGAATCTTGTAATCTTCACGGGGAAGCACCTTCTGGGAAGATTTGACTTGGCAACTGATTTTGAGAATGTTGGAGCCCCTGCTACCTCAGCAGCCACAGCTTCAAGTCCTTGATTTTATCAGTGGAAACGACACTGAAGGAGATCATGTGTATCTACTTTGCTGATGCACTCCAAGGATCATGGCTTCCTTCCATCGGCTGCTCAACTGAAACTTCTTGTATGGATTTCCCGTAGAATGTGAATATCTTGAGAGTAGCTATGTTCTCTTTTTTATATTTGTATTATCTCTTTCCCCACCTTCCCCCTTTAGAGTACTTTGCATATAGTGAAGTGTAATGAATATTCTCTCTTTTTCTTTCTCCCTTTCTTCCTCCCTTCATCTCTCCCTCCCTTCTTTTCACTTTCTTCTCTTCTCTGCTCCTCCCTATCCTTCTCTTGCCTTCCCTTCCCTTTTCTTTCCTTCCTTACTTTTTTTCTCCTTACTTCTGTGTTGAAAGAAGATCACTGGATTTGGAGTCAGATAACCTGCAATCAAATTTTGCCTCTGGGCCTCAGTTTTCCCATCTGTAAAATGAACAGGTTAAACCAGGTGACTTCTAAGGTCCATTCCAACCTTGAAGCTATAATTCCAGGGACTAGAAGACTCCTAAAAGAAAAAGCAGTTTATCCCTATTTGCATTGTCAAAATAGATTTAGAACTGGAAGAAACCTTAGTATCATTAACTCCAACTCCTACATTTTCCCAAGGTCACCCAGGTAATAAGTAACACAAAGGTCTGGAGAGAGTAGGTTTTCAGCTCAGATTTTTTTTTTTTTTTTAGTGACGCACACACTGTAATGTCTGAGTCAGAAACCTTGGAAGGGTTTTCTTTCTAGCAATTGTGTGTGTGTGTGTGTGTGTGTGTGTGTGTGTGTGTGTGTGTACCTGTAGCTAAACCATCCTCAGCTTTCCTGCTGGGAGAAGCCAGAGTTCTTGCCTTCACTCCCAAAATTTATTTGTTTGATATTTCCTTACTCTCATGCACAGACCTCATCACTCTAGATGCACATCCAACCTCATAACTGGATTTTTTGTACATTTCACTCCATCTACATAGACGTAAGTATAGCTGGATAAGTTTAAGTAGGAAACTAATCAGCTGCAAAGCAGTCGAGCCATGGAAAACTATAAGCTCAGAACCTCCTTGTGGAGGCCAGTCTTTGTATTTTTTACCAGAGGAGAGCAAGTTGTGGGAGAAATGAATCCAGAAATGAATTACACTCCTTTTCTTCCTCCACCTTTATTGTCCATGTTATTGGAGAAACCAGATCACTAATATATAAATCATTCATTCAGGAACAGAAAAAGACAATGGATCAAATGGAGACAGAAAGATAACCACTTGAAGAAGGAAGCTCCCTTAAGAAACATGACCCCTCGCACCAGAGAGGATCATAGATTATGGATTCAAGAAAGGATTTCCAACAAACAGAAGTTCTGAGTTTATCCTTTAGTCATATATATTCTCTGTGATCAGATTCTCTCTCCCATGGTCCTGGGTTAACATGTGAAAGAGTATGCCTCAAATCTGGAAGTGGGAGAGTGATGTTTTATACTGTTTTTATTATTGTATCTTGTAAATGCCCTTAAAAAAAAAACTAACAAATATCTAAAAAGCTAATTAATGAAACACAGGCAAAAAAGGAGTAGCCTCCTCCAATGCATAGAAGTAGCCATGTACAGTAAATAGAATTCTGAATTCAAATCTCAACTGTGACACTAGCAACCTGAGCAAGTAACAGCTTCTTTGCACCTAAAGCAACTCCTTAAAACTTACTGTTATATGCCAGACCAGTTATGATTTGATGTGTGTATGTGTGTATTATGTATTAGTATAGACAATGCTCTATCTTACTAACCACTTGATAATAATATCACAGATCCATATATATATATATGTGTGTGTGTGTGTGTAAACATATGTGTGTATATACATATATTTATATATATATATATATATATATATATATATATATTTGCATATTTATAACAATAACAAGAAGTTAAGGCTGAGATGTCATTGAAGCTCCAGATTCCAAGTTACAGAAAGGAATGGGGAGAGCCTTAATCCCACATCCCGTTTCTTCTCCTTGTCCTGAGATATGCAAAGGAAAATTGAGTAGGAAACTACAACTTAACAGCAATGAGTTGACAGAATTATATAGGCTTTAAGAATTTCACAATGGCCTCTTAGCATGGGGTATAAATTAAAAGGTAATAGTTCAGATTCTTCTTTGGTGAGTCCTATATTCAAAGCACACACAGTTTCCTTTTAGGTGACCTCTTGATTTAAACATGAGTCAACAAAGTAATCGATCTTAAACTTGGCTGAAATAACACAATTTTTATTAAGGACTAGGTCATTTCTAATAGCATATCCTAAATGCCATAGAACAGGAAATATTAAGAAAATATAATGAATGTGAATATATGTTTTGTCCATAAAACATTCTTTTGAGATATAAGATTTGAGACACAAGAATATGTAACCCCTAAACCTTGAGGTATAGGAAAAGATCACAAGATTTGGAGTTAGGATATCTGGGTTGGTATACTATTTCTGCCACTGAATTCTCCATGTGACAAAGTCATTTAATATCTCTAGTCATCGCCATTAATTGTTTATGGGCTACCATGAGACTTTTATATATTTTTTGCATCTTCTGTAGATTAGAGAATAGGCTGTCCTATAGCCATTATATGGTATTGATATCTTAAAAGCTTGTATAGTATGCTTTCTTTTCATTTGTGGAGACTTCAACGTGAATATAATGTAGCTATGTCCTGAGCTTTATCCCAAAGGCAGCTCTGCATGAGAGAAAAACAAACCAAAGTGATATAATTTGGCAATAATCTCTCAAGTTGGATCAGATCTGTGCAAGCCCAGAGCTTGGGCACTGCATCTTAGGTGACATCTGTAAAATGAAAATATAAGAGTAGATCAAAGCTTCTTATGGAGTTAAATAACTGAATGTGGAAGTCACAAAGTTATAATTTATTATCAGTAAATGTTTGATTTATGTGCCTATGTTACATATCTATATACCAAGGTATTTCTTGGATGAAAAGGGGCTGTGAGTGAAAAAAAGTTTAAGAAGCCCTGGACTAGATGATGTCCAAGATCTCTTATTTCTTTAAACTTAGGATTCTATGAGCTAATACCCCGTAGGCAATGGCATTCCTAATGCCCAACTTTGTCAAAGGAATTGATGTGCAACATATCAACCATTTGCTTGGTAGGAATTGTCATTTTGAAAAGGGGAAAGAGGGAAGAAACAAAAGTATTCCAAAAATGTATGACTGGGAAGATAAAAAGCCTATAACCTAGAAGTGGTGCTTTTCATTCCTTGTGCCGCTAAGTTAAAGAGTAACTTAACTAGGTAGTTGCAGAATTCTCTTCTCTTGGAGGGGCAGTTTTCCCCACTGCTGCACACTTGTATAAATTAATTTAAATTCAATTAAGAAGAACCTTCTTTTGGGAGGGACCCCTAAGTCTCTATTATTTCTTCCTTCCTACATGTACTCATTTACAATCTAATAATGGCTTCCTTCTATCCTCTCTGGTCAGTTTCTCAGAAACATCTTTTGGTCACAGGATTTTAAGATCATAGAGCTAGAGTTCAAGGAAACTTATTTTAGAATCCATGTAGTTTAATACCGTCTTACAGATGAGGAAACAGAGTCCCAGAGTTGTCCAAAGTCCCACAAGTAGTGATTGAGATCTCTGAGTCCAGAGCCAGGGATTTTCCCATTGTACCATGACACTTAGTTAACTTTTTTTTTTTTCTTAAGAAAAAATATCTTTTCTTGTGGTACTTTATATCTTCCCTTTAGTATTTTTTTTTTTTTTTTTTGGGGCAGGGAAAGGCAGAGAACATTTTTAAGAGAAATGCCCAACCCAGCCATGTTTTAATTTCCCTCTGGGCTCTACTCCTGATATTCAGGATTTTCTCTACCATACTACATCAGCCCCTTCAAGTTCTGGAAGTTCTCTCTTGCCCTTTAGCCTTCCATTCACTAATCCAGTCCTCATACTGGAAGATAATTTTTTTTAAGCCCTTTCTTTGATTAGTTGCTGTCAAAGCCTCATTTTAAGGAGGGTCCAAATCAGTCACTTCTTTATTCCTCTCCAAATCCTCTCTTGACTATCTCCAGATTTTGCCCCTCCCAATTCCTTTTAAACTTTCCTCTATGTACTGTCTTCTCCCATTAAAATGTAAAATTTCTGGAGCAGAGACATTGTCATTTAAACTTTTGTATCCTCAGTTCTCAGTGCAATGATTGGCTCATTACTTAATGAGTGACCACATATATTAATGCATCTTTCCTTACTCTGTTTTTAAGGGCACTTTAAAAGTCAGTCCATTGGAACTAACAGATTATTTTTGGATAAATCCTAGATATAATTAATGCCATCTTGTGCTCTTATAATTGAATTTCCACGTGGCAATGTATTAGCCATCAGCTATATGTTTTAGGATGGGACACTTTCAAGTAGAAATCATTTATTCTGTGAGCCTCTCTGGGTTCCATAGACTTAGTGTAAGAATAGAAATTTAAAGCTATAATAGGACTTCAGTGGTCATTGGATCCAACTTCTTCCCTTTATACAAGAGGAAACAGACTCAAAGAAATTAAAATAATTTTCCTATGGCCACATAGGGGTGGAACTAAGATATGAACATGAGTTTTCTTGACCCAGATTATAAAATAATAATAATAATAATGATAAGAGCTAGCATTTATATAATGTGCTAGGCACTTTACAGTTATTTTTTGATCCACACAACAAGCCTGGGAAATAGGTACAATTATTATTCCTGTTTTATAAATTAGGAAACTGAGACAAACAGTAAGTAAGTGATTTGCCCAGGTTCACACAGCTAATAAGTATGAGGTTGGATCTGAATTCAATCTGACTGACTACAGGCCTGCCACTCTTTCCTCTTGACCACAATTTCCTTCCCCATTGGAGACACTAATGGAGCCTGTGAATGCAACCATCTAGCCCATATAGCAAATAAGCACAATAAAATGATCTGACACTTATGGATATGTCAACTGTGTATAATTAAGATTAAGAAAACAAAAATGAACATTAATTCACTGTTACCTATGTGACTTTCAACAAATCTCCTAAACTGGATGAGTCTCAATTTATTTGCTTTGCTGGCAACATTAATCACACAAGACTAGGCTTTATTGTCCCCCTAATTTTTTTTCCATTTATGTAAAGGAGGAATAGATTTATAAGTAATAACAATGGTAATGGCAAGCAATTGAGGAATGAACCATTTAAAAGGAAACAGTTGCCTGAACTGCTTATAAAGTGGAACAGATAGAATTGACCTTTTCCATTTGGCTCTGCCTCTCTGACAGGATAGGAGATCAATTGGATGCTTACCGGACACTTAACAGAAGGATACTTCCCAGCTAGAGATGGAAGAGTCAGGAGTAAGACAGGCGTCAATGAGTCAGCATGTGGAGATTCATCAATATGTCCCCATGCTTAGCAGCTGCACTCTCTAATATTAATATTATGATGTACTATGAAAAATAGCAAACCTTAAGAATTTCTGGGTCTTCAAAGAAAAGGGAAAGGGGCCTCTTGCACAGGTGGGGCACCTTTTAACACTATCCTCTACCATGGCTAGCCAGGAATTATTCAGTTGAGGTCACAATGACGAGAGATCCTTGCTCATCTCTGTCTTTTGCCTAGTCTTAGGTTTGCTCTGGATTCACTGACCTCTTCATGGGGGAAGTAGGTGCTTCATTCTTTTGGTTTTCAATTTATGATTTTACTATCCCTTACCCTTACCCTGGGGCAAATTCTATTTTTTGATTCTAGTCTAAGACTTCTTCTTAGCAAGGGAGAATAAACTAAAAAAAAAAAAAAATCAAACAAAGTCAAATATGGGACTGGTAAGTTTTATTTCCTCATAAAAAAGAGAATTCTAAGCAATGAAGCATTTTAGAATGATTCATTTAGAATCACTGTTAATCTCTCACTACAAGGATAGTCAGTTGGATGATAATATTCAAGTCTTGTTGGACATTTATGGCTTTCTTGTAAGAGCTTAGAATTAGTCATTTTACATTTTATCTCCATTGAGCACCAGTTGAACAATGCCCAGTTGGTGCCTTCTTTCCAGGTATCTTTACATCTCTCTTTCTTTCTCTGTGTCTGTGTCTCTGCCTCCCTGTCTCTCTGAATCTCTTCAGGTGAATCATTTCCTTTCTGTTGCCCTGGTGACCTCTACCCTGCTCTTTCAGTATCTGGGAAGGGGAAGGTGCTAAATGCCTTTTGAGATATCGTAAAGTCCTGTAACAAAGGAAAGAGTCATGAATTGTAGGCAACCTCATCTTAGATATAGTCTTGTCTAAGGCTCTCTGTGGCCAGGTTGGGGAAAAATGTACCCAACCCAACCATTTAAAAAGTCATCCTTGCTCCTTGAAGCTAACAAGGAGAGAAGGTCTAAGGATTTGGGACCAGCTTTTAGGATATCTGTGGAGTTCTGGCTCAGCAGTTAATTAAATAATTTTTTATCACCTTACAGAATGAACACCTGAGATATCATGGCCAAATAGGAACCATTCAGAGAATATCAGGTGCTAAAGTAATCATGGTGGGGTCACCTTTCCACCATACAAGCTTGGAAACATTGCCCATCCAAGCTGCCATGAGTTTGCCTGGAATGCTGTCTGAACATTAACTTAGGTGGAACTATGACTCCAAATCAGCCACGCCCCTTCCATGCTTCCAGATTGGTGGTTTTTCCCAAAATGTGGTACTTAAAATTGAACATTATAACCCAGATATGGACTGACCACATCTGGAGAGCAAGTAATATGTATTATGTGTGTGAATGTATATGTGCCATACACATCTTTCAATGTCCCACAACAGAGTACCTTGTTCAAGGAGTGTTTGTTGAATGGAATTGGTGGTAGCCTAAAAAAATGTTATACAATTGTTATAGAGTCACCAGAGTTTTTAATAAAGGCAGATATTAAAGCTTAACTTTCATATCTGGGGTGGCTGTTCAATTCATATCCGACTCATCTTGACTCTTTTGGGGTTTTCTTTCTACTGGGCTGGTTTGCCATTTCCTTCTCTAGCTCATCTTACAGATGAGGAAACTGAGGCAAACAAGGCTAAGTGGTTTGTCCAAGATCATATACCAGTATGTGTTTGAGCTTGCATTTGAATTCACAAGGAGGAGTTTTCCTGATGCTAGAATCAGCATTCTATTCACCATATCATCTAATTGCCCATATTTAGGCAGATATTTGTAGCAGCAAGGACAAAAATCAGTTTAGTAAGTAATCAATTATTTTTTGTTCTTGCTAAAGGCCATACTGAGGAAGTGGATTCAATTGAATAGGAAGTATAGAAAGTTTTGTAATAAGGAAGGACATTATGACATTGAAAGAGTGAGTGTTCAGGCTTCTTATCAAGGGAGTGTGAAAAATAAAATAGATTTTCATCTATCTAAATTAAATCTATTATGATCTGAACATGAAGAAATATATTTGATGACTTGTGATTTGACTGCTTGATTTTCTGCTGCACTTGAAATTAGGAAAGCCTGAGTTTAAATCTTACCTAAGACTGTTGTTAGCTGTGACTTTGGTCAAATAAATTTTTATTCCTCAGTTTTCTTATTTATAAAATGGGAAAGAGGTTGGACTCAGTAGTCTCAAAGATCTCTTTCAGAGACTTTTTTTGGGGAAGGGATGATTAGGAATAGCATAGTTGTTTTATCCAGATCTTTTAAAATGTTGGAGCTCTCTCTTCTAATGATCTTTTTAGTGAATTTAGCTTCATTCTATTAAGTGATAAGGAGGTGTTTACCTAGTGATGGAAAAGGTATCATATCACACCCTAACCCTAAATTTTCCCCCCTGCCTTGGAATATTGCATTTTCCATTACTTGTATACAGAATTTAGTCCAACTCTCCCATCCTGGGGATCACATTTTGACATTCTGATTCCACTGAATCTATACCACATAATGTATAATCATTGGAACTTCAGAGGAGGGGTAGAGAGACCAGACTCTCTTGGCAGCTGGGCTGTCTGGTTAGGAAAGGAAGCAACTTACAAAGCTTTGGACATTCAGTTCTGAGATTTTACTACTGAGTCAACAAGATCTTAATTATGGATGTGGCCTTGGAGAGTCATTTATGCAAGAAGAACATGTTATTGAATGGACTAGTGATTTTATTCATGGCTTGGTATTGTAAAGGAGCAGAAAGTGAATTCTGAATGTCCAGAAACAGAATAGAGGGAATGTACAATAATGATGGTTTCTTTGTCTCCAATGCTCCCTCTAATGGTTCTGGGATCTCATCAGTGTGGCCAATTCCTTTTGACAAAATAGGTTGAACTCTATCTGCAGAACACTACAGATTCAAAACTAAAATCAAAGATCCCCCAACAGTAGATTGTCAGGCATGGTGGAGAAAATGATTTATTTGGGATTGAGAAAATTCAAATTCAAATCACACTTCAGACACATCCTGGCTGTGTGATCCTGAGCAATTCACTTAATTTCTCTGAGCCTCAGTTTCCTTATATGCAAATTGGAAAAATCATAGCACTTACCTCACAGAGTTGTTGTGAAGAGTGAATGAGATAATGCATATAAAGGCTGTAGCAAACCTTAAAGCATTATATAAATTCAAGCTGTTAAAATATCATCACCATCATCATTATTACTACTACTACCCAAAGGATAATATGATAGCACAGAGCGAGCAGGAAAAGGCATTTACAATGCATTATGTAAAGTACTTTGCAAACCTTAAAAGCCCTATATAAATGTTAAGTGCTATTACTACTACAACAAACAAGGAATGATCCAGAAGTGGTATAAAGAATGTCTGTTATCAAAGAAAAATATGAACTGGGGGGAAGAGGGAAAGATGAACTGGTCACAGAACAAGAATGAGGGTAAGAGCCTACATACTCTTGAAGTCAAGAAAAAGTGGAGAAGACTTTCACCATGTTAACTATAGGGAAGATAAGGGATAAGGAGACCTACATATAATGGTGTGTTAGAATTATCCATTCATAAGTCCCACTTGTTAAATTTTTAGTGCAAGCATTTATGCTTCAAAAATCAAAAACACTACAAAGTAGGGCTTGATTTTTTGTTTGGTTGATTGTTCCAACTTAAGAAAATGTTATATATTTTGCCAGACGGACTGGCATTCTGCCCATCAAACACTTTTGATGTTAAAGATTTTTTTTTTTTGCAAAGAAGATACTTGCTACTTGATAAAGATTTTAGGATTATAGATTTAAAGCTGGCTTATTTCATAAATCTGACTATTTAGAGGTATTTCTCAGGCCTTCAACCAATTTAAATATTTTATCTAGGTTTGATTTTTTAAAGTTATTTAAAATAATTGAATTGATATTTTACAATTGTAAAGTTTGATATAAAATAACCTTCACTTACATTCAACTTAATCTGATTTAAATCAGGGAAGTGACATTCAGAAATACCTTACAACTCAATCAAACTGATCTATTAATCTGTTGCGTGATACAACCTTCCATGTCCTATCTCTAATGCCTCTGCAAGTTACTCCCCATGTCTGAAAGCACAGCTTAACACAGTGCTTAACACATTAAGAGCTTAATAAATTCTATCTGGCTGATTGAGCATCTACCTACCTATCCATCCATCCAATCTTCCATCTATCTATCTAGAAAATACTCCCTCCTCACCTCTGCCTGATAGAATTCCCTATTTTCCTTCAGAGCACAGGTCATTGTATTCATACACCAAATTTTAAAAATCCAATCCCCAATTAATGGGTACCCTATTTGCTTCCAGTTCTTTTTTGCTATAATAAAAAATGCTCCTATGATGTAATAAAGTATTTTGTAAAGCAAAGTGCTATATAAATGTTGACCATACCCAAGTGGAGAAATCTAATCCTCATTTCTTTCTGTCAAAGTTGGGGTCTTTCTTAGGTGAAAGGCACAAGAAAAAGGGAAACTTGATATTTGTGATCAAGGACTATCTAGAGGATGGCTTAGGCTTGCTTAGTTTGACCCAGGACAGAATTAGGTGCAGTGGGAGAAAGCTGAAAAGAGGCCAGTTTCAGCTTGACTGCTCAGTCAATGACTAGAATTGTCCACAAGTGAAATGGATTGCCATAAGAGGCAGTAAGATTCTCTTCAAAGGAGACCTTCCAACTGAGTTCCATGGCTACTTGTTGGATATTTTAGAGTAGAGATTCCTTTAGAGATAGTGATTAGACTAAATGGAATGTGGTCTCTTGAAGGGGTGATTCTCTCTCTGTATGTATGTGTGTATGTGAGAGACAGAGACAGAGACACAGAAAGAGATAGAGAGGGAGAGATGGATGGAGAGAAAGAGAGAGATGGAGAGAGACAGAAACAGAGACACAGATGGAGAGAGAGAAAGATGGAGATAGGGGAAGATGGAGAGAGAATGAGACATGGAGAAACATGGAGAGATAGAACATGGAAAAAGAGAGAGAGAGACAGAGAAAGAGAGACAGACAGACCGAGAGACAGAGACAGATAGACAGAGAGACAGAGAAAGAGACAGAGAGAGAGAGAGACAAAGAAAGAGACAAATGGAGAGAGATAGGTAGAGAAAGAGATTACTTATGAGGGATTGTGGCTAAGCCAACTTGAAAACTAGGAAAATCTGGATTTAAGTCTCACCTCCGACACATTGTGGCTGGGTAACATGGGCAAGTGTTAACTTCTTAACCTCTCAGTGTTCTAGGCAATTCTCTAAGACCAAAAGTCGATGACTTACCTGATTGACAAAGGTTTCTTTACCTGGGAATTCCCTATACACATGAAAGCACTGTCTTAATCCCTATCTGATCCTGAATCCAACCCAGTTACTCCCTCAGTTTGAAATAATCTTTTTTGCCTTGGACTCAATGCTTTGCATTTGTCTTATGTTCTTATCAAATACTGTTTGGTATTATTTTTCTAATATCAGAGTCTGTAGGTTTTTTGAATGCAGCCATTTCATATTATCTACCCCCAGAATCTGCAAAAAGCAGCCTCATAAGATTGTTGAATTGAATTATTGGCCGCCTGTAGCCCAGGACAAAACAGAATCTTCAGCAAACTTAAAAATAGCAACCCCTGTTTTGTAAGCCTGAGAACTTGAATCATATTCCTTAATGGCATATTATCCAGTTACCAAAAAAAAAATTCTTTTAAGATGAGCCAGATCTGCCAAGTCAACACTCCATTGTGTGTCATTGTAAATTTTCAGGTTTTCCCCCTCCTAAATCTTATTTCCAGTTGACAAATCTCAAAGGTTCCCCAAGAATAAGCAATTTTGCAACCCACTCATGCATTCCTCTTTTGTTTAGGACTCACAAAATAGTTTCTTACTTTACAGTGATCTAGGCACTCATTTTTGGCTTTCCTGTTTTCACCAGAGTTCCATTCAAAAGTAGTATCTTCACGGACAGAGCATAAGAAAATTGAACCTTCGTTTCATAAGTCACTCCAGCAGATAAGATGATTGAAGAAGTTGGCAATTGTGAAGAAATTTGGTTCTTTTTCAAGAACCCTAAAGATACAATTGATTTTAATGGATCAATGAAGTAACTAAGTTCGTAGTTCTAATCACAGCCATTAGTGTGTCTGTGTTGTGTTTATATCAAAGTCAAACAGAAATGAAGTCGCTAAACAGTACATAAAGATCCTTTCAGGGTATTTATTGACTTAAAAACACAAATTAACATTATGCTTATTCTATTTTTATTTAGTTAGTTCAATTTTTCCTATTGTTGTTCAGTTATGTCCAACTTTTTATGTCACCATGGATGGAAGCACAACAGGACTTTCTATCTTACACTATCTCTTAAAGTTTGTGAAAGTTCATTGTTTCCATGACACTATCTATCCATCTCATCCTCTGTCACCTCCCTTTTTCTTTGCCTTCAACCTTTTCCAACATGGGGTCTTTTCCAATGAGTCCCTTCTTCTCATTATGTGGCCAAAGTATTTAAGCATCTGCTTCATTATTTGACTTTTCAATGGATAACCTGAATAACTTGAGTCATCTTCTTTAAATATTGATTGATTTCATCTCCTTGCTTCTCAAAAGTCTTCTCCAGCACCACAATTCAAAAATCTGAGTTCTGTAGCACTCCACTTTCCTTATAATCCAATTTTGATAGTTGCCTATATGGACCTTACAGTTTAATATGGTTCTGTGTTGAGGAGTATTGTGGACCACATGTTTGATACCTCTGCTTTAGACAATGGAACTGGTCTTGTGTACATGCTCTGCATAAATACATGCATTTTTGCACATACATTTTCTAATGTATACATGGAATCATATATTTGGACCTGGGAGGAATTTTAGAAGTTGTCTATTCTGACTCCCTAATTTTACAGATGAAGAAACTGAGGTCCTGAGAAGCCCAAGGCCACACATATAACAAGTAAAGGTTTAGGGATTTGAAATCAAGTCATCTGACTCTAAACCCAGAATTCATAGTATCAATCAACCTATTTTATTAAGTACATTCTTTGTGCTAGATAACTAAGGATAAATTATAAGGAGTGAATTAATGCCTAATCACAAGGGGCTTACATTTTAATAGGGAAGACACAAGTACATAAAAAAATATATACAGCACAACTATACCATGAATAAATTTAAATTGTATACATGCAGCGGTCCTCAAACTTTTTAAATAGGGGGCCAGTTCACTGTCCCTCAGATTGTTGGAGGGCCGGACTATAGTTTTGTGGGCCTTTAAATAAAGAAACTTCATAGCCCTGGGTGAGGAGAATAATCATCCTCAGCTGCCGCATCTGGCCCGTGGGCCGTAGTTTGAGAACCCCTGGGATACAGTATTGCATAATTGAATTAAATAAATCTTTAATATAAGATAGTTTGGGAGGCAGGGTACTAGAATTGGGGAAATCAGGGAAGACTTCTTATAGAAGGAAATGTTTGATTTGTATCTTAAAGAAAAGGAGGGACTTTATGAGGTGAAAGTAAGAAGTGAGTGAATTCTAGGATTGTGGGACAGTAAATGTAAAGGCATGGAACTGGGAAATAGAGCATCATGTGTGAAGAACAATAAAGTCCGTTTGTCTGATCTATGTAAATCTTTCCTTTTGTAGATGAGGAGCCAAAATTCACAGAGCTCAAGTAAACTCACCCAAGAGCAATAAGTGATAAAGCTTGAATTTTGAACTTAAGTCTTTTGAAGTCAAATCTGGTACTAGTACTGTCCCTGATGAAATTATCTTCCATCTATTTGGTATATATCTTGTATGTTAACTAGTTATTTCCATGTTTGTCTCTTATAATAGAATGTGATTTTCTTGAAGGGATGGGAGATTTTTTATCTCTAGCACTTAAGCACTTGTTCAGCACATAGGGCTTAGTAAAAACTTGTCAACTTGTTCCATCTTATCAGTGGCATAGAATTGTTATATATTTATGCTGTGGCAGCTTTTTCCTAAGATGATGAGAGTGAGAAAATAAAAAGGGATGGGAATCTGTATCAAGTACCTTTGTGTCTGCGTTAGAATCCTATGAAGAATCATAGCTAAGGCTGAATTTTGTCATGAGGCACTGAAAAGAATGTGAACTTCTTCTCTTTATGATCCTCTGACTGGCCTGAATCCATACTTCATTATTCCTTATTGATCCTGGACAGTGGTCCCACACAATTATAATGTGACCATCTCCCATTGCCTTCCACTAGCCCCAGGATGCCACTCTTTATACTGGATGGGGGAATGGAATAAACGGAAGGTTAAAAGATTTGGCCAGAGTCATACAACCTTGGACTTCCTGGCTCTGAGGCTTTCTATCCACTACCTCTTGTTACCTCTAAAATCTAGAATACAAAAATAAACTGTAAATTAACTTCCTGAATGCCACATGCTCTTTTGGTTCCTCTTCTGACATTTTAGGATCTTGAATTAGAAGGGACCTTAGAGAATATCCAGCCAATCCTCTCCTTTTACAAAAAAAAGGAAATGGAAGAGAAAAAAGGTCACATTAAAAAGCAGAGGTAGGTTTTGAACACAGTTCCCCTACTTTAATGCTCATTCTACTATACACTCAAATACTGAGATGGAATATGTGATTTTATCCATTTTGAAGTTCCTTTCAAAGATACAAATCAAGATCCATTCATACTTGCCCATCCTATATAACTCTTATCTTTATTCTCCCAAAAATTTACTACAGAGAGTCTACCCAACATATTAGAGACTTTTTTCAAGTTCCCCCAACATCAGCAGGACAGCAGAGAAACTTCTGTTATTCCCATGACTTTAGATTGATATAGTTCTGATGAGTATCAGCCAATTGGTTTGCTCCAGATTGGGTTCCCCTGTGAAGTCAATGGCAATCTTTGTAAAATTTTGAATTGGATTGGAGAAGATTTAAGACTGAATAGACAATTCTGGAATCAAAGCTTCAGGTAAATGAAAAGAGATTATCCCCATTATCATCTATACTATCCCATTCCTCTTTCCCTTGTCAAATGTTTCTATAGGCTGAACAATAGATGGTGTCGTAGTGAGTTCTCAACCTCACCATGTCTTCTAATGGCTTTATATTACTTTGCTTTTTGAGAAGAGTCCCAAGAAACACCACTCAAAGGAGATTCTTTCCATGGTACCAATTAGAAGATCTATTAGATGACATGAGATTTTGAAAATCTACCTTTCAGAACTATTTTGAGGATTATTGAGGATAATTGCTGTCTTAATACAGCATTAATGTGGCAAACAGGTGTTTTAATAATTTCTTTAAAAATACCTTCTTCAGAGGCATCTGTTCTAAAATACTCAGAACTTAGCAAATAGATTTATGAGGGTAAATGTTCTGAACCTCTGCCAGAGGCATTTACATTTTTATTTAATAACAATAGCTAATATATACAGCATTTTAAAGTTTGAAAAGTGCTTTACACATATACTCTACTTTGATCTTTATAATCCTGGGAGAGAATTGCTATTATTATTAATCTCATTTTGTAGATGGAGAAACTGAGGCTCAGAAAGGTTAATTGATTTGATCAAGGTCACACAGTTATTGTCTAAGCCAGAATTTGAATTCAAATAGTACCAAATACTCCATCCATGATGATACTTAGCCATCTAAAATCATCTAAAAAGAAGATGGGGTGGACATGGAGGTGTAAGGGGTGGTGTAGATGTTTACTAAAAAAAAATAAGCTAAAGGATTAGGGCATAATGTAGTATTTGAGGTAAGTTTCAAGATCATCTGGCTAATCACAATCCCTTGGTTGGGAAGGGGATTGATTGTTCACATTATGGAAGTTTTTTGCTTTACAGATGAATTCACCACAAAATTTCTTTAAGTAAACACATGTTGTATTGTATTTCATGACTGATTCAATTCTCAGAAAACAAAACAAACCAACACTGTTCCTATTTCTTCCATGCACAGTTCTTACACTTGTATTATCTGTACTGCACCTTTAGAGATGAAAAGACGAAACCCTCTTTGTGACTAGTCCAGTTAGAATCATAATCTTTGACTTGTAAAGGATCTTAGAAATGAAAGAGAAAGAGTGAGAAAGACAGACACAGACACACACACAGAGACACAGAGAGACACAGAGAGACACAGAGGATAGATAGACTGGCAGGCAGGCAGGCAGAGAAAAACAGACAGACAGGCAGAGAAAGACAGAGACAGGGGAACTGAGAGAGACAGAGAAAAACAGGGAAAGACAGAATTAAAGAGGAAGAGGGGAGAGAAACAGAAAGAGTGAGGGGGAAGGAGAAGGAGAGAGAGGAAGAAGGAGGAGAGAGGGGGTAGGAGGGAAAGAGGAAAAGAGGGAAGAAGGGGGGAAAGGAGAAGGGGAGGGAGAGAGGGAGAAAGAGAGAGGGAGAAAGAGGAGAGGGAGAAGGAAAAGAAGAGAAGGAGAAAGAGAGAAGGGAAGAGGGAAAGAGAGAGGTGAAAAGGGAGAGAGAAAGGGAAGGGAGAGGGAGAGAGAAAATGTCCCAGAAAAGGGTGCATCTGAAACATTTATCTTCTTTTCTGTCATAGAGTATGAAGAGGGAACTCCTGTTAAGAGGAGTCTATCACCTTCTATCTGACATCACCTGTCATCTTCAGGACAGCCTTAGTCACTAAAGACCAATCCAAAGCTCCCTGAGTCATGTCAGCAATGTCTGTTGCATGAGGTCAAGTTTCATGGGAAGTGCCCTATTCAGCAAACAAAAGATTCCTCTAGTTTTCCCTGAGACATTAGCAAAAGAAAAAAACATTTGACAGCTCAGGAGAAAGAAAGCAAAATGAATATTTTTAATATGAAATTTATGAATATGAAGTTTAAAGGGTTGTAGGAAGAAAAAAAAAGGAATGCCTTTGGATAAAGTCTATATTCTGTTATGTCAAAAGTTTACATTCTCCTGATCGGAAAATACATAAATGACTTTTGTTAAAGTAAGTCATAAATACTTGGAGTTTGCAAAAGAATGAAGTAATTTCGTTTTTACCTCATTTGTTCATTGTGAAGAGAATCCATTTGTAGATATGGTATCAATGGCAAATATACAGTATTAATTACTAGGATGATGAGAGCATAGATTTAGAACTGGCAGAGACCACTTCATCATTTTACAGATGGGGAAACCAAGGCCCCAAGATATGACACAGGCATTAAGGTCCCAAAGTTTCACAGGCAGTAACAGAACTCTGATTCAAATCTCATTTAATAGAACTGGATGGATTTTGGCTAAGTAAGAGGTAGAGAGAGATGGCTTAGTAGAGTGAGCACAGGCAGATCATTTAAACTGTCAGTGCCCGACCATTTCAAATTGTGTTCTACGTGAGTTGCTGACCTGCTTTGGTCAGAAGAAATCCCATCTCGGATGCAGTCCACACTAATGAAATAAATCATGGTCCAGGGTCCTCTCCCTCATCCACATAGGTATACATTCATATAAATGCACCCCTCGAAAGCCAAAGAAGAAGAGAACACCAAAAATTAAACATGAAAAAGAAATGAATGCATTACCTTACACAATGAACTATGTTTTTAAATGTAGACATGTCCACTTCCAGTGCCTTTGATTTTTATTAGCCTATCAATTACTATCAAAAGGATGAAAATCAGAGTCACTCAGCCAAAATGCCCATCGGTATAAAGAGAATTTGTTAAGTTAAAAAATGTCTAATTGGAAATAAGGGTTCCCGAGTCCACAAATAATCCTAGTTAAGGGTATAAAATAAAGCTGCAGTTATGTTGATGTAGATCCTTTCTGTGTGCATCCATTCATACAGCCTCAGGGAGAGGCTAATATGAAGGAAAGGGCCAGTGGGGGAGAGGTGAGGGAGGAGGGAAGCTGGTTCTATATTTTCATATAAACTTTTAGGCTATTCAACATCTCCAGGCTCATTAATCTGGGGAAAGAGTCTACAGGCCTGGGTGCTGCCTGGGGAGCCCAGGCAGAATCTCCCAAAGGCCCTCGATGATCTGGGGGAGACAATTGCATCCTTGATTCTAGTGGTTTCTGGCCCCTGATCCAGCTTGGATGAGGACCAGTCTTGCTTAACATTGCACGCCATCCCGCGTGTCCCTTATCATGGCCCATGCAGGCTTCCTGGCAACTCGCGGGGCTGAAAACGTTCCAGACATTCTTCCATCCAACTTCCCTCAAAAGGCCGGTTTCTTCGGATCCGGCCGAAATGCCGCCTGCCTCTTGTGGACAGGGAGCTGAGTAATTCTTTCATCAGCATAAGGGCCTTAGAGCAGCCAATCCCCCACCCCCCAATTTTACTATAAAAGGCTTAACTGAAACTTGGAGCCTGTCAGAGCCCTTCAAGGGTACATGAGGACAGCCTAGAGTTACTGAGACAGTGGAGCTGATGCTGCCTTTTATTTCATGGGACACCAAAATGACATGGATGAGATACATTCCTGGTGCTTCTTGGTCAGTGGCATTCAAATGTCTTGCTTCAGGAAAATCTCCCACAAGAACAATCAGGACATTGAGGATCAAAAGTTTTATGGAATGACAGATCTAATTCAAGAACTCTTTTCAATTTGCATTTTTTAATTAACATGTGTGTTTGTACATATATGTATGTGTACACACACACACACACACACACACACACACACCCCTTTGGAAATGAATTGTATAGTTTTCTCTTTCCCAATCAATGGTTTTCTGTCTCTATTTATGTCTATCTCTTTCCTTACCACCCCATTTCAGTCTCCATCTCAATATTTCTCTCCCCTTTTATTTGTCTTTAAGTTTCTTCTCCTCCTCCCTCCTTTTCCTCTTCCTTTTTCTCCACCTCCTTTTCCTTTCTGTTTTTCTTCTCCTCCTCCTCCTCTTCCTCCTCCTTCTATTCTTCCTTTCCTTTTTCCCTTCCCCTTCCTTTTCCCCTTCCCCTTCCCATTCTCATTTCCTTTCCTTCTCCCCTTTCCCTTTCCCTTTCCCTTTCCCTTGCTCTCCTTCTTCTCTTTCTTCTGTCTTTCTCCTTCTCCTATTCCTCCTCTTTCTTCTCCTTCCCCCCACTCCTTCTTCTTCTCCTTCCCCCCACTCCTTCTTCTTCTCCTTCCCCTCCTCCTCCTCCTTATTCTTTTCTCCTTCTTCTTTTCCTTGTACTTCTTGTTTCCTTGTTTCTCTCTGTTTCTATCTCTGTGTGTTTCTTTCTGTCTGTGTATGTATCTGTCTTTCTTTCTCTTGCTGTGTCTCTGTCTCTGTGTCATTGTCTCTGTATCTCGCCCTCTCTCTTTTTATTTCTCTCATTCTCCCTCTTTCCCTCTCTCTCTTGTCTCTGTTTCTCTCCCTCCCTCTCTCCTGTCTTTATTTTTTTCCTACCTCTCTCTCTCTGTGTCTCCCTCTGTCTCTCTTTCTCTGTCCCTGACCTCCTTCTATCTCTGTTTTCCTCTCTCTCCCCCACCTTTGTCTCTTTCCTGATCTTACCTTCTCTCCACACTTTTTTTCTTTGTCCCCCTCTATATATCTCTCTTTGTCTCTATTCTCTGATTCTTTCTCTCTTCCTCTCCTCTCCTGTACATACCAGAACAACAGGGTTATATGCCATCATGAGTTCAAGGCATTACAAATGAAGGGACAAGAATAGGAGGAAAAAAAGTAAAACTTCTTTCACATATGACTGCATCCTTTCACGATCTCCATGGATCATGGGACATTCACAACTACCAGCAGGGATTTTAACTTGCCTGGAATCTATCCCCAACCCCCATCCTTTCCAATCCCAAGCCCTTTGCCAGACTGTAGGTCTCTTTCAGATGTACAGCCCACACCAGCATCTTTCCCAGCAACACAAATCCTCAATGCAAAGCCCTTCATGGAATTTCTCACTGTATCAAATGTCCATTCTGGCAACATCCCTGAGTCAAAGGTCACATGTTTTGATGATAACCCTAATTTGGATGATTCTGACCAAATGAGGCTTCTTGTCAGGCATTTCTTTTCAATGATCCATAAAATGCTGAACAAATTAGAGCCAGTCTATATTCAGCTTGTGACTATTTGGAACAGAACTCAAGGTCACGGATGCCCCCTCAGTGACAGGGGCTGACTGAGTAGCTCAGGGATTGTCTCATACTTCAAATATATAGTACAATGTCTGGAAAACAGCCCAATGATTTCTAAATAGTTTTCCCTTCTCCTTTAATCCTTCATCTCTGTCTGTGAGTAGCCTCTGGGATAGTTTTTCTTTTTAATTTAAACAAAAAAAGTTTTTAATCTCACTACAAATATTCCTGAAATGAAACCATTAATCAGGTTTTCCATAAAATGCATTTGGTATTTCCAATTCACAGACTTCTTTTCAGTTCTTGCCCAGGGAAGGAAAGCCACAAATCTTATCTTTCATCAGAGGTTTGGGGTCTGCCATTGTGATCGTAAATTTAGAGCTGAAAAAGAACCCTAGAGGTCACCTCATGGAACTCTTTGATTTTTACAGATGGAGAAACTGAGACTCAGAAAAGTGAAAAAGCTTAACCAAGTTTACATACCTATAAAAAGCAAGTCTGGTATTTGAGCCCAGATCAAAATCCCAAGATTCGTTCCATTACCCCATAGAATACTTTTTTAAAATAGTTTTTATTGAGATGTTTTGTGCTTACATTGACTAAATTCTCTATTACTCACCTTCCCAGAAAGCCATATTTTAACACAGTGCCTGACACATGATATTATTGTTTTTTATTTATGTCTGATTCTATGTGATCCCATTTGGTGTTTTCTAGGCAAAGTAGTTTGCCATTTCCTTTTCCAGTAGGCTAAGATAAATTGAGGTTAAGTGACTTGCCTAGGATTACAAAGTTAGTAAGTGTTTAAAGCCAGTTTTGGAGTCAGTTCTTCCTGATTTCAGGCAGAATGCTCTATTCACTGAGCCACCTAGCTGCCTCATGTGTCTGAAACATAATAGACGCTATATAAATACTTGTTCCATTCCCTTCCCTTCCCTCATAACAAAGGATTTTTTTAAGAAAAAAAAGAGGAAGGAAAAGGGAGGGAATCCCATTAAAACTAACATATCATAAAAATTTGACAGTCTATGCAAAGTTCCACACACTTTGTATAGCAAAGATGCTACACAAAGTAGCATCTATACTGCCTCCTTCACTTTTTTTTTCTTTTTTTCTTTTTGTTGTTGAGGCAATTGGGGTTAAGTGACTTGCCCAGAATCACACAGCAAGGAACTGTTAAGTATCTGAAATCAGATTTGAACTCAGGTCCTCCTGACTTGCGTGATGGTGCTCTATTCACTATACCACCTAGCTACCCCTGCCTTCACTTTTATAAAGCAATTGGTAGTAGTATCTTTTTTACATTTTCCTTTTGGGGTGAAGCTTATTTTTGTCATTTTACAATCTTCATTTTCTATTATTTTGTAGAAGTTGTTCTTTTCAGTTATATTGTTGTCATGATTGTATATATCAGAATATGTTGAGGATGGTGATAGAGTTTGTTTATTTCACTTACATGTAAATTTTTCATGTTTCTCTGTATTTATCTTACTATTTCTTTCTTATTACATTCAGTTTACAAATTTGTTTAGCCATTCTCCAGTTGGTGGACATCTATTTTGTTTCCAGTTTTTTATTATCACAAAAATGCTGCTAGAAATATTTTATTCTATGTGGGAACCATTCTAATGATTGGTGGCCTCTCTGGTATATATATATATATATATATATATATATATATATATATATATATATATATATATATATTATATATATATATATATATGTATGTATGTATGTATGTATGTATCTGCCAGTAGAATCTCTGGGTCAAAGAGTATAGCTATCTAACTACTTTTTTTATAGAGAATTTTATATTAATTTCCAAAATGTAGTGGTGGTGTTGTTTTGCCAAATCACAACTCCACTAACAATGCATTAGTATGCTTCCCCCCCCCACTATCTCTCTAAAAATGATCATTCTCATCTTTTATCATCTTTGCCAGTTTCCTGGGTATAAGGTATAACCACAGGATTAACTTGACTTGCATTTTGATTAGTGATTTTAAGCATTCTTTCAAATAGCTATTAATGATTTTCAGTTATCCTTTTGGAGAATTGTTTGTTCATATCTTTTGAGCATGCATCTACCAGAGAATAATTCTTGGTCTTCTTGGAGCAATACTTTCTAATGCTGGCCAGAGAATGGAGAAACTCATCTAGATAAACATTGGGTCATGGAATTACCTCAAAATAGCATGGAAGATTGTTCAGAACAGGAAATTCAGCCAGTTCACACTGTCTTTTTTTTTTTTTTAATGCTCCCCAGGGGTATTTACAAAGATCCTAGAGATGCCTAAAATTAGCTGACCCTGCTCAGTATTACCAAATGCTGACTCAAGATGGTGATACAAGTAGTGCTTGTGACCTCACCAGACAACTCAGTCCTCCAAAATTATCCTATGAAGGGAAAGCCCACACACAGCTTGTATTGCAGGACAAAGAACATGAAAAGCACACTCAGCCAGTCCAGAAGCTTGTATCTCATTGATCTAGATTGTGATTAATATTTCACAAAGATGGAAAAACCTCCTGAATGATCTATCATTCTTATTTGGATTTCTACATTATCACTTTACTAATGAAAACAAGAAAATTAAGCATTCTGGACAAAAAAATAGCACTAGATCTTGAAGTCTTCATAGACTTTTCAATGAGAAGGATCACAGGCCACTCTTTTGTCTTTGCTTTTCCCAAAGATTTTACTAGAAATATTTTTTTTTACTTCATATGAAAACATTTTTTGGAGAGTAGGTAAAGCAGGAAAGGATGGAAATAAGTAATTATTAATCATTTACTGTGTATAAGGAACTGTGCTAAGGACTTGAGATTCATTGGAATCTCAAAATAACACTGAAAGATAGGAGCGATTATTATTATCATCCCCATTTTACACATGAGGAAACTGAGGCAGACAGAGATTAAAGTGATTTGTCTGAGAACTGAAGTCTTTCTGACTCCAGGTCCAGTGTTATTATCTACCTAGCTGCCTCTGCCAGTGAAGGAAATGTCTTCCTGACAGTAAAAGCGTAGGGGGAGTCTGATTGGATGGTTATAGTGTATAAGGGTGGAGGGAATTTCAATATGGGAAGAGTAATAGCATGAAATAATGGATATTATGTCAGACTTGGAGGCAGAAAGACCTATGTTCAAGTCTTATTATAAAAACCTTGGTTTTGTCTTCTGTAAAACGGAGGTAGCAGGATGGGCGATCGTACTCAATGAAGTCCGAGATCACTTATACCTTTAGATCAATATCAAAACATTTTTTAAAAATTAAGAACATTTTTTAAAGATCTGTATCTTGTGATCCTTTAAGAGGTAATCAGAGCCTCATCATTTGAGGGCAAAAGAAGAGAGTAAGTCCCACAAGAGAGGCACAGTGGCAATGGATAGCAACGGGCCCCATGAGAAGGATCTAAAACCTAGGGAGATGATTGAGTTTGGCACTGCCCACACAAGACCATAAGAAAATGTGTAAGGACTCAACTGCCTTAGAAAGGGAGTATTTTGACCACCTCATAAAACAGGAACTTTGGCTCAGTGTCCTGGAACAATCCCTAACTCCATACCCTTAGCTCTTGTATTGACAAAATTTGTCTCTTGAATTAACAAAATATTTTTGTGCCTTGTACTGATCTATCTATCTATCTATCTATATGGCAGTGTGTATGTCAAATTATTCTGATGATCAACGAATTAGGAGCATATTCAAATAAATATCATCACATAGAATTATAGAAAGATTCAAAAGTTTATTAAATGTCTACTAGAATTGCTAAGGATGCTAAGAATGCTAAGGACTGTGCTAAGTACTTTCCAACGGAGGTGTCAAGCTTATACACACTTTAATCTAGTTAAGGTTGTACTTGGGAGTTGGGGGGGGGGGGGCAAGTAGCCTTTGGATTGCTTTACATATTTACATTGATCTTTACAACAGCCCTGGGAGGTAGGCGTTATTATTTACAGTTGAGGAAACCAAATGAAACAGAGATTAACTGATTTGCCCAGAGTCATACAGCTAGTAAAAGAGCAAGGTTATATTTGAATTCAAGTTCTCTTGCCCCAAAGCCCAGGGCTCTAGCCATTGTACTTCCTAGTTGCCTTTGGAATTTGGGAGAAGGAATTATAGACAAGAGCATAGACATAGGAGGGGTGTGGAGGGACAAGAATCTAGTTTGGCTGAATTAAAGCATATGTGCAATTGATGGGTATGATAAAATGCTAAAATGATAGATTGATGCCAGAGAAAGGGGGCTTTGAATGCCAAGTCAAGGTAATTGGATTTGATTTAGGAGCCAGAAGAAGCCAGTACAGTGATAGCATCAGAAGTGATCACAGAGAATATGAGTCCAGCAGTAAGATGAGGAGTGACTTGGAGGGAAGCCTTGAAAAAATCCAAGAAGACGATAATAAAAGTCTATACAAAACTGACTCCTTCCAGAGCTCTGGAGATCTATTTGCTATAAAAACTTTTTTTTACATTGAAGAATGAAATTTTCTAGCAAGAGCACATTCACAAGGGACAAGAG
Source organism: Antechinus flavipes (assembly GCF_016432865.1). Classification (NCBI taxonomy): domain Eukaryota; kingdom Metazoa; phylum Chordata; class Mammalia; order Dasyuromorphia; family Dasyuridae; genus Antechinus; species Antechinus flavipes. The sequence continues at coordinate 445,303,189 of NC_067401.1, read as the reverse complement.
AATGAAACAATCTGACCAATTCAGTTCAACCATCCGTTCATAAATGCTTGTTGAATGGAAGAAGGAAGGAGGGAATGAATGGACTCAGTGGAGAAAATCAGCCATGATCCCTATTTGACTGAATTGATTCAGCCCACAGGATTGAACCAATGGCTCCCATTAGGTTCAGATGTAACCCCAAGTCTGGCTCTTGACAATGGATTCTGACCTTCCCCCTGACACCCATCCTAGGTTTCCTAGAATCTTCACTTCTGGCTTGATTGGACATTCTTGAGCATATGTTCAAGTCATCAGGTGTGTCTGGAAAATTCATTGCAGAGGTCATTTCTCTGTAGGTGCTGGTCTCTGGTATAGATAACCTTTCCCCATCTGTTTATTTTACTTCCTGGCTTATTTCTCACTCCTAAATGATTCTTTTGGTGACAGAGTCAAGCAACTATGCATCATTGAATTTCTATTTCTGTAGCCTCCCCAGATGAAAGCCCCGTGGAATGTGGGATAACCATTTTTCTTTGGTTAGAACATACAGTGCTGTGTTTCTAATTTAACTTTCCTTCTCATTCATCTTTGTGTGTGTGTGTTTTGTTTTTTCCTTGTTTATTTTTAAGGGACTTTTAAAGCTTTTCTTTATTGATAAATTGCACAACCAATAATTGGGAACAGAACTGCACGATGTGCCAGAAACACAATTTCCCAATGAGCTCTTAATGGGAAGAAGAATCAGTCATGGAGAAATTAATTGAACTTTAATTACAAAAGAGCCAAGATTACTCTGGGGCCCAGTAACGGAATGAGAAGATGTTCGCTTCTAGGCTGCCGGCCAGCATTCAGCTTGGGTTGGTGGTTCCTGAAAATAGTTAGTATTTTGTAGTTCTTTGGTGTTACTAGAAGAGTTCAATCCCGTTCCTTTCACAATCGCCTCTCTAACAAAGGCACCCTTTATAGTGTCACTGGGTTAGATCCTTTGTTAAAGCCAAATAGAACTAAAAATCAGCTTTCCCCCTCAATCCTTTAAGATGTTCCCCTTGAGGCTTTCCTGATCATTCCCTTCCCCATATAGACTTAGAGATGATGTTTCCCTCCTTTGGCATGAGCTAAGACCTAGGATTGTACGTGCATGCACACCCTTGGGGGAACAACCCATTGGTTCATATGGGCGTGCCTATGTCTGGCACCCAGAGTATTCTACACCATACTAGGACACTTCAGCTCTAGGATTAGCTTTTCCCTTTTCTTTTTCTTTTTCCTTATTTCCTTACCATTGCAACAACTCACACAACTTCTTTTCCTTTTCTAATCTCTAACAGTCTTACCAACTTCTTCCTTGTTTTGCCAACTACTTTTTTTTTTCTTGTTAAGTTCTCCCTTCCCTTTCAGGCCCTCTTCTCTTTAAATCTTTCTCCATAAATTTGCTATTTCTTCCTTTTCCTTCAATTCTAGTCCTTTTCCTTTTTTTTTTCTTTTTCTTTAATTTAAGCCCTTTCCTTTTCCTTCTTTTATTTCTTACCCAGACAAAATTTTATTTCTGACCGTCTCCACAGTTCCAAAGGTTTAGATTCATATGCATTTATTTTTGTTACCTGCTCTTCTTCCTCCCCTTCCCTTCATCCAATAAAGAAGGAAAAAAAGAAAGAAAAGCAAAATCTTACAATGTGATTTGATGACTTCCTTTTCTGGTTATACATTTCCTAGATGATTTCCTGAATGTCACTTCTAGTCTATAAAACATCTTTGTAATATGCTGCAACCTATTAATATATAGCATATGAGTCTCCAACACTCTTTGATCACTAATTTTTTTTTCCTTTGGAAATTGTGATGTTTCATGGTTTGCAGCCATCTAGAATTACTGAGAGAATACTGGTGTGGAAAAGATGGGGTTTTGTGTCAAGGAGATGCTTAGTATCATTAAAAGCATTGAAAACTTTATAAATGCAACCCAACCTACTCCTTTCCTCCTATTCAATCTTAGGCCCAGTCTCCTGTCTATGGGGCCTGTCCAAGATGGATGTACAGATGGACTAACTCAATTGGATACCCATCCAATTCTAGACAAAAGATTAATTTTTGTCTATTTAGATTTGCTTGTGTAGAGTTTAAGGCTGATCCCATTTGAGAGATCATAGATCACATTAAAGAGGTTTTATAGTGTACTTTCAAAACAGTCCGGAGGACTTTACCTTTTATAAAGGACTTTACCTTTTCTTTTGAACTCTAGCCCATGTTCATATCCTATGACAGTAAGAAACCTCTTTAGCAAGAAAGTTTCTCCTTGTTTTATGTTTCACTTGGTAATGATTATCAAAGGATTATTAGCAAGTTATCTCTGTGTTTACATCTACCAAGGACTTGTGTGATTGTAACATAAACGTGGGAGAGATTTTTAGATTTTATTTAAGACAAATTCTTTCCTATAATCCCATCTTTCTTTAGACCAGTCTGCCTCCACTCTAGCCATGTTCCTCAATCTCTTCCCAACAGAACTATTTATACTAGTCCCTTAAGTCCTTGGACTTTGATAATTAAGTTTTCACCTTATCTTCCAGGCAGCCAGACCTTCACATCACTTCACATTCCTTCTCTCCCTTTCAGCTTTCTTTGTGTGTGTCACCATTAAAATGTAAGCTCTTTGAGGGCAAGGATTATTTTACTTGCTTATATTGATCCCCAGCACTTAGCACAAAGCTAAGTAAATGTTTTGTCATTCAGTCATAATCAACAAATAACAAATACAGGGAGATCTTGTATTCTCTACATTTTTTCAGTTTACAAAAGATAGTCTTCTGTAGAAAAATCTTTGGAAAGCATGTTTGTTATTGTCGCATATTTTCTTTAAAAAAAATAAGTTATTGATATATTCTGTTTCTTACATTATCATAGTTGTCTCAGATTTCATTCCTATTCTGACTCCCAGACAGCCATCTCATAGGATATATGTAGATAGTTATGATAAAAGTTTTATAGAGGCATTAGTTATTTCCTTGCCCTTTGATGTCAATGCTAACATCTATGATTATTTTCCTATTGTTTGCTATGTTTCCTCCTTTCAAATACCTTGAGAATAAATCTCCTAATGCTGTCAAAGTTGTGTTACCTCCTGCATGAATTTCTTCTCTGTGTGCTTTTTCTCTTCTCATCTTTATCTTTTTTAGTTCCATTTACTTTATCATATAGTGCACTGGAACCTGAAGTTTTAAGAATTCAAATGTAGTAGCATCTTCATGGACAATAAAAATAGATTGCTGCATAAATGTTAACAGATCTGATCTGTTTCTTCATCCATGTGTTACCTTTCTAGTTTTATACAAAAATATTTCAGGGGTGAGCTGATTTAGTTAGATCTTATAGAAAGCTTTCAGAAAACTAATTTCCCCTTCCACAAATATTCATAATTTTCTGAAGTTAATACAGACTTTAATTGTCTATCATTCTTTTCTAGAATTTTTTTTAAATGATTCATTTTATTGGTTTTTTTTTTTTTTTTGGCTTTATGTGATAGTAAGTTTTCTTTCTTCCCTAGAATGAACTTTTTTTTTAATAAGGAAAGACAGTTAAATAAAAACATCCTATACAGTGATTGTATGCCAAGATATACAACATTTTTCCTTAATAGTCAGCTGGCATCAATGCCATAAGAAGGGAAGCAAATTGCATTATCTGTTCTTCATTAATGGAGTTTTTTTTTTTTCTGTTACAGTTTGTTAGTAATCTTTTTAAGACTTTGTAGTCATTGTGGATATTGTTCTTTTGAATCTCTTATTGGTTTATATGCCTCTCCCTGTTTCTTGGAATTCCTCCTATTCATCAATCTTGCTGCATGATAAAATTCCTTTGCATTCACATTCAGTTGTTTTTTCACTACTCTCTAATTTATTTTCAAATTTGATTTGGTTTGTTTGTTTGTTTGTTTGTTTGTTTGTTTTGATACCACAAAAGTTCTGCTGTCATGATCATTTTGGTGTATATTGTACCTTTGTTTCTATATGTGACTCCCTTAGGGGTATTTGCCCAGTAATGGGATAGCAGAATCAAAAGGTATGAATGGCTTAGTCATTATTTTCACATAATTCTTAATTTAAATCCAGAGTGATTGGAATAGTTCAAACTCCATAAATAATGTCTTTGTGGGCCTATCTTCCTTTCTTTCAATATCTAATATTTTTTGGTCATCTTTGTCAATTTGTAGAGTGTGAGGTGGAAACTTAAAATTATTTTAAATTGCACTTCTCTCATAATTATCATTTGGAGAATGTCTTCAAATATTCCTTTAGAGTTTATATTTTTTTAATGTTCATATCCTTTGAATTTGTGTCAATTTCTTATGTAATTTGGTAATTTCAGACATTTAGTGATATTTGGTGCAAATATTTTTCTTACCGTACAGTTTTTTCTTTTTATTCTGTCTTCAATTATTGTATCCATGTAAAAGTTCTTTAATTTTATGAAATCAAAATTAATAATTTCATCTACCCTTTGTTTTATTAAAGAGTTATCCTCCATTGGTCATAGATCTGAAATACATACATATATATGCCATATATATATGTGTGTGTGTGTGTGTGTGTGTGTGTGTGTGTGTGTATATATCTTTATTTTCCTCTAAGCTTTTAATGGTGAAACCATTTTGTGTATCCATTTGACCTTATTTGCATATATGACATGAGATGCCGATCTAAATCTAATTTCTGTCTAACTACTTCCCAGTTTTCTCAGCAGTTTCTGTCAAGAAGAGAATGCTTCCTCCAGTAATTGATGTGCTTATTTTTATCAAATAGTGGGTTACGATTTTCAGTTATGTTTGTTTCTTGTCTATGATTTTTGTCCAAATGAGTTTATTATCCCAAACTGGTGTTGCTTCTGTAATTTTCTGCTTGCCAATAAGATCGAGTTTCTTGTTTAATATAGTTTCTGGCCTCCTATAACCAATTTGTTGTGGAAATAGCCATAATCTATTTCTTATCCTTTATTAATTTCACACTTTGGGGCCATCAATAATTTTGTGGATTTTTGTTTTGTTTGTTTGTTTTACCATCTTTATCCTCTGGTGTTGATTTTGACCTTTCCTCTTTTTGGAATGATTCATATCAATAACCAATCATTCTCCTGTTTGTTAAGATATAACCAACTTTATTTGTACCTTTTGTTAATCCCATTTTTCAATGTCAATAGTTTGTTAGAATAGCTGAGATTGGAGCTGCTGCAATAGCATACAGTGTCTTCCCTTGTCTTTGAAGTTGGCTTTAGTTCTGTCTATAATAGTTTAACAAGTCAATGGGCTGACTGTACATAGACAGCTGGTTTACAATGATTGATCAGTATACATCAGGGACGAGTCATTTCCTGTCTTATGAATTTGGAATCAATTTAGCTCATTGCTTTATTTTTCTTTCACTTATTTTTCAGCATCCCTGAATGGGTTACATGAGTTGGGAGAAAGTGAGAAAAATGTCACCAGCTTTTTCATTTTTCTAAAAGCATCTTGTACTTGTTATTTGCTTAGAATAGAAGATGAAGGGAATTTAAAGTTCAAACAATCTATGTGCTATACATGCCTGTCTTGTGAAGGGAGGATGAGATTCTTTTCAACTGGGCACGGGGAGGAAAAATGCTTAGGGAAGTCTCCTGGAAGAGGTGAATCTTGAAAGATTCTAATGGATAAAGTGTTTCTAGAGAGTTTTTGCTTGTTCTTCTTTAACAAAAGATCCAACCCAGTGGATCTTATAAAAGGTGTCTTTGTTAGGGAAGTGATTGTGAAAGCAATAATTTATGTGCCAACAATGGGATTAAATCCACTAAGTAATTCCACAGAACTACAAAATGCAAGCAACTTTCAGGAACCACCAACCTAATGCCAGCCAGCAGCCTCAAAGAGAACATATTCTCATACCTTGTTACAATAATCTAGGTTGGAATTTTTATAGTTGTACTCAATGTCTTATGTCTTTATTCTGTTAAAAATCTGGTTTTGGATTTAACACCAACTATCTGATAAATTAATGTTCTGACTGCACACACACATAACACTTTGGGGATTGATTCTCACTATAATCATATACTTTGGGACTTCCTTGAACTTTTTCCACTCACAATCCCCTTTTTCACCTAAGAAATGTTTGGGTTTTTCCCATTTTCTTCCTTCCTTCCTTTCCTTCCTTCCTTCCTTCCTTCCTTCCTTCCTTCCTTCCTTCCTTCCTTCCTTCTTCCTTCCTTCCTTTCTTTCTTTCTTTCTTTCTTTCTTTCTTTCTTTCTTTCTTTCTTTCTTTCTTTTTCTTTCTTTCTTTCTTTCTTTCTTTCTTTCTTTCTTTCTTTCTTTCTTTCTTTCTTTCTTTCTTTCTGCTGAGGCAATTGGGGTTAAGTGACTTGCCCAGGATCACACAGCTGTTTTTTTTAGGGTATTTACTTCTATTTTTTTTTTACAAAGCTTTTTATTTTCAAAACATATGCATACATAGTTTTCAACATTCTCCAGTGCAAATATGTGTACTAATGAAATAGGTATGGTTATTTTACTTAATGAATTAAATCTTGATGGTACATTTATTACCTTTTGCTGTTGCCAATTTTTTTTTTTTTGTAATCCCCGTATTCAGTTATGCAGACCCATATAGGATCATGAGCCACAGTTTCAGAAGAGTTGATATACCTTATCAACTCAGGAAGAAAGGAAACAAGTGCTCACGAGGAACCTATTATGTGCCAGGTACTGTGTTAAGCACTTTACAAATATTCTCATTTGATCCTCATAAGAACCCTGTGAAATAGGTACTATTATTCTCATGCAGTCAGGGAAACTGAGGCACACAGAAGTTAGATGGCTTTCTCAAGATCATACAGCTAGGAAGTAGGACTAGATTTGAACTTCATGATTGCAGTGATCTATCCACTGCACTTTTAGAAGACTAATAGTAAAAACTTGTAAAGTTTCATACCCAAGACCTCTGTCACTCATGAGCCTTTTGGAAACTATCCTAAGTTCTAGATATTTTGAAGGGCAGAATCTTCTTGAAACCATAGCTCTTGAACCCCCAGAGATGTTTACTAGCCACTCTGTGCACACAATTCAAATATCATAATAGTATAAACAATAGTAGAATGTTCTCTCCCACTATAAATCTTGATATCACTCTTTCACAAACACAAACACACACACACACACTCCTTTAGTAAGAAGAGTGAACCTTTAGAAGGATGACACTTGGAATATATATCCATGAGGAACACAGGGCTATTGAATACAGTTTGGAAACAACATATGTGCCTGATATGGCAGAGTTGTTGATATTTTCTGTTAATTATTCTACTGGGTCTACTCTTCACCAGGCAATGTTCCCCGCTACTCCTAGCTTGACATTGCTTCTCAGCTGTTTCTTACTGGCCCATAGATCAACATTATTCTCCACCAGGCATCTTACCTATCTCTAGTTTTCAACCATCCAGCTATCCTCAGGTTCATGTATAGGAAGCTACACGGCAGTAGAGAGAATGCTGGACTTGCAGCCAAAAAAAACTCCCCAAAAATCTTTGTGCTTGAATCTAGTCTCAGACACTTTCTAACTATGTGACTCTTGGTAAATCGTTTAACCTATGTCTAATTCAGTTTCTCATCCATAAGATGGGAATAATAAGAAGAAGACCTACCTCAAAGAGTTGTGATGAAAAAATAAGGTAAAATTTGTAAAACAATTTTCAGACTTCAGAATACTATATAATATGAGCTTTTGTTGTTATTATCATCTTCATTATAATTACCTAATACCCTGTCCCTCAGCTTATTAAACTATGGTTTGTAATCTCATATGGAGCTTCATAACTGAATGTGGGTTTTTTTTTTTCAAAATCATGACTTATTAACAGTAAATGTTTAATTTGTATACCTATTTCTATGCCTATTTCAGGGTCATGTAAAAAGGGATCATGAGGGGGAAAAGTTTAAGTAAATCTCTGCCCTATTCAACATTCACTAGAAATATTTTGGTTAGTGCAGGGAGAGCTATAGCTATTTCAGCCAGCTCCCATGATCAATTCTTTTATCCTTCTTATTGTCTTTGGATGGATTGTTTGAAGTGTATTTGTCAGGCCTACCTGCAACTCTGCCCTACATTCACAGAGGGTGTCCTGCAAAGTTCTCTTCTATTGGGAGGTCTGCAGTATCCTTTAGTCAGTTGTCTCAGCCAATGGTGATGAAAGTCTGCCTCTCAACCAGACCTTCATAGAACATAGCAGATGGCCTGTTCTTTGAATTGCTCCTTTAAATTTCCCTTCCAAGCTTCCCTGTGTCCAACTCACAGCAAGTATAATCAAAAATCCATTTTAGTTCTTAATTCTAATCATTTTCCCTTTGTTGAGGCAATTATTCCTAAGGCTTAACTTCCTCAATCAGAAAAGATAAGTAGTAAAACTTCAATGAAGAAACTTTTAAAATTTTCCCTTTTGTGTTTCTATACACAAGACAAAATTAGGGCTAACTGGAGAAGACTAAACAGGTCTCAATCTTTTGTTTCACTTAGAGTCACTTTACATAAGATGTACTCAATTTCATTTGGAGATTCCTATTCTTGAAAAAAAAAGTACTTGAGGTATTCAGTTATAAGGCTTTTGTAAGTTTTACTAACTTTCGGTCTCTTTCTTAAGCTATACTTCGATAGATAGACAGATGGATAGATAGATAGATAGATAGATAGATAGATAGATAGATAGATAAACTGCCAGCAGTTAAATTTGTGTTTATAGATTGGGCAGCAGCTATGCTATTTTAACTCTTCAGTCCTTTTCAGCTACTTTGTTCCTACCAAAAACAGAAGAGGGTAAAAGACAAAAAAGAAAGAAAGAAAGAAAGATTTTGTTATTGTTGTTGTTGCATTTTTATTTATTTCATTAATTTCCATGATTGAAAACTTATCATTATCATTAGCTAGACTGGTGTTTGGAAAGAGACAAGCTTTAAATTTTTATATAACTTGCCAGAGCTTGCTATTTGTTGTCAAAGCTTTAGAAACACTGCATGATCCTGTCACTATTAAGTTACTTTGAGGGACAATTTGATGTACTGAAAAGAAACTGGGCTTGGGGCAAGAAGACATGGATTCAAATAGCTTTTCAAATAAGTTTTTCTACTTATTAACCACATGATCAAAGGCAAGCCACTAATCTCTCTATATACCAATTTCTTTATCCTGTACTTTCATCCTCACAGTGTTGTTATAAGGAAAATGCTTTGAAAACTGTTAGAAACTACAGAACAGCATCAAATTCACTGCTATTTTAAAAACATTAATTCCCTCTTTTTTGGGGGAGGTCTCAAAAAGGGGTTACTTTAATTCTACCCTTAAGTTAGATTTTTGTTGAGAGAATAGTCAACCAACCTCTTCAGTTGATTTTGTAACACTGAAGTAATACATGAGAAAGCAATACAATATTTTCTGTTAACCTGAAATGGGAAAAAGGGAGATTGGAGAATAACATATAAGAAATGCTATTTCTCTGTCCTTATGTAATAAGGGAGAAATAGACCATTCCTGGCTTATCTTAATATCACTGGAATAAACAATTTTTGAACAGTGAAAAAGTAGACCTCAAAGCTCTTGGGGTTGGAAAAATATTCCACGGTCTTTTATTTTTCCCTTCTGTGGGTTTGTTCTGTAAATTATGTGTGAGACAAGCATATGCAGAACAGGGATGTTAAGCTAATTACTTGTCCTCAGATATTTGGTTACCCACTCTAAATAACCCACATACAGTAGCATTTGTACAGAATGAAGATCTGCCCTTTAGGCAGGATTAACTGTTGAAGTCTCTTGTTTCATCAATTAAAATTTTTTATTCCAATATTTGTACTTTTCCATTTAGGATAAAGACATGTTCTTCTTTTTGTGGCAGCATATAAATAGCACAGCATTTTTATGATTCAAGTTCTCACCCTTCCTGGATTGGGTTAGATTTATACCAATATTGATTTTCATGATTACTCATCTGTTATCATTTATGGGACTACAGAAACAAATGTTTTCACTTCTCTGCCTCAATTCTTAATTAAGCATCTTTTTTTTTTCCATCAAGAGTCAGACTTTCGAGCAGTTTGAGTTGGAAGGGGGAGGGAACATTGGGCTTTTTTTTTTAATGACCCTTCCTCTCAAAAAGTAGAATTGCCAAGGTATAGAATCATATGTGATAATTAGAAACAATTGCAAATATTTATATTCCTACTATGTAAAAGATACTGTTCTGGGGACTGAAGATATAAAGTTAAATAATTTCTATCTTCAAGGAATTTAAAGAATATTGGAAAGATCCAACATGTACACAAATGTATCACAAAGTTATTGGAGATAGAGATCACATGAGCAATTGGTAGGATAAAGGTAAACTTTGGGGAAAAGGAGGCATTTGATCAGGAGAACAAAGATTTTGAGAGGTGAAGAGGGAGAGCATTCCAGATATGGAGTCTGGACAAATGTATGGAGGTGGTAGATGATATATTGAGTTTGACTGGAACATAGAAAGATTAGTTTGGTGTAAATGTGGGGAAGTAGTTTTGAATCAAATTTCAGAAGGCTAAAAACTAGAGTAAGGGATTTGTATTTTACTAGCAGACTAAGTAATTTGTTTATAGGTAGCAGCTGTTTCATTTTTGTCTTTATATACCTAGGTTCAGGTCTCACCCACAGTATGTACACCAGAGTAAGCTAATTCTCTCCTTAGTTGAACTGAGATTTTCTTATTCCTCTATCATAAAATGCTCCTGATTCTTGTGTGTTCTTTTAGCTAACCTAATCTCTATAACTTTCCTGATTGCTGTTTTATTATTTTCTTTGATAAATATGTTTGCTTTTTATTCATGATTGTCTTTTGTGCAATAAGTGTATGATGGGAGGGAAGCCAAGTTGGTGGAGATTAAGCTACTGTTACCTTCTGGGTAGAATTACTTCTCTCTGTCCCTTTTCTGACCGATTTGAGACCAGGGAAAGTAGCTTTTATAGAAAAACTTCAAAATAGAATTGTTGCCCTAGACCGCAGATATTTGGTGTGTAATGGATATAATTCTAGCCTAATATCTGTCTTAAAGACAGGAAAGCATAAGAGTGAGCTCTCAGCTACAGTTCTTTTCTAACCCCCAGGTCATAAGTGGAAATAGCAGGCTAATCAGAAATATAAAGCTCTGTAATCCCTACAATACAGCAGCCAGCTGGTCCTTTTTTATTTTTTTTTTTAACAAAAGTCTTCATTTGTATTTATTTTATGGATTTTCATTTTTTGATGTTATGATAACCAGTTTCTAAGAGGTTCTCTACCTCCCCTCCATCCCAAAGATTTGACATGCAATCTAGTTTGGCAATGCTGAATGAATACCCCTGCTAAGATGTTTGATTTTCAAAGTGGGGACTGCACAACTCCAGTGATATGGGCCATAACCTCAAGGCACCTATAGCATGATCTCAAGTTAGTAAGTGAGAAGAGGGGTTATGTGTCACCTTCCCATTGAGAGTCAACAACAAATTATATTGTCTCCAATATAATTACATCACCCTTTCAAACAGTACTGCTCTCATCTGCCCTGCCCCAGATCTGACCTCTTTATGGTCATTATATATTACAAGTTCCTAAAATGCTCCTTTATGTCCCAAGTATTATGAAACCATGGCCTAGATAATCACAGCAATCGAGCACATGTGATTGTGAATATCCCCCTCCACACAGTGTACCAACAACCTGCTTTCCCCAAGCTCCACCATCACCTCTTGGCTGTAGTAATCACCTTTTATTGATGTGTTTTGTGTTCCTGAACAGTGGACTAATGAGTAAGACCCATCTCCATTCACACCCTTTCCTCTCCTAAGACAGAATGAAAAGCATATCTTTGGACAGACATGAATGGATTGTGATTTGTGTGGCAGATTTCATTACATTATTCCCCTCCATCCCAACCCCATTCTTATCCAAACTCATCTATTTCTGTTAAGGACACCATTCTTCTACTCTCCTAGATTCTCATTCTTCTCATGACATTTGATTACGGATTCAATTAAAACTGGCCTCTTCAGAGTTATCAATGACTCCTTAATAACCAGATCTGAAGTCTTTTCTTTCTCTTGGTCCTCATCCTTTTTTTTTCCTATCTAAATATTTGACCTTACTGATTACTCTCTCCTCCTGAATAATTGATCTTTTCTGAGTTGCTAAAAACAACAAATATATATCTACAAAAACTGTGTCTGGATAATTTTTTTTAAAAAAATTGGAAATAGAATTTTTAAATTTGTTTTAAAATCTTTCAAACAGAATTTCATTTGGGTTTTGAATAAATTTGCAAAAAAAATTAAAATGCAGCACCAACTAGTTCGCAAGAACAATTGATAAACATCAGGAACAATGAGCCTTTAATAGCTGAATTTTTAAAAACTCTTTTGAAATAATTTGTGGCGAAGACTGAAAAATCAGTATCATGTTTAAGTGAAGTACAAATGATCATTGATTTCTTCTATTTGGATTTATGGTATCTTTGTAAAGTTGCATTTTTCCATTAGTTGTAATAACCATTTTAAAAAGGTATCAAAAGAACCTATACTTGGAATCAGACCTTTGCATTGCTATGTCCTTAATAATAAAGAAGTATATCCAATTACATTGCCCTTTTTAAAAGATAATTATTATTAATACATTTTAACATGAGCAAAAATCTCTGTACCATTAAGAAATAAAATGTTATTTTAAAATATCATTTTCTATTTATCTCAAATTTTTACATTTCCATTTTTAGCCAAGTTTTACAAAGTCCATAATTCCCAGAATAGTATTACATACATAAATTTACAAATAAATAAATATACACCTGTTGGGGGTGCATGCTCAATATGTTTCTATTATAGATATATACAATCCAAAAAGCTTGGAAACTACTGGCTTATAGTAATTATGGCTCTCTATCAGTTACTCTACTGCTTCCTATAGCAAGCATCCCTGCTTACATTTTGTGCAAATAAGGAATCTGAGAAATGGTTGCTTTATTTAAATTTGTACTATTTAAAATAATAATTACATGTAAAATATGATTAATAATTGGTTCTAGACCAATGGAAATATGAAATGAAAATTTGAATAATATGACCACTTCAGGGGATTCATTATTCAGACTAGTCTTGATTTATTTATATTCTAATTGGTTCATATTCTCAGATCAAAGAGTATTTCCACATCAGACCTCCCTTCCTCATCTATTTGAGTCAAAATAAAAGAAGGTTTTGGTGTACAACCATTTTCATTTTATATTATTTATAGGTTGATAACATTTATGTTATAGCAAAGAAACATTGTCTTTCTTTACCGTTAATAAAGATAATTTAGTTGTTTAGTAATTTCAATTGTTTCAACTGTTTGAGAGCCCATATGGGGTTTTCTTGGCAAAGACACTGAAGCAGTTTGCCATTTCTTACTCCAGTTCATTTTACAGAGCAGGCAAACAGGATTAAATGACTTATCCAGAGTCATGCAGTTAGGAAGTATCTGAGATAAAATTTGAACCTAGCTCTTTTTGATTCCATATTTAATGCTCTACCCACTGTTCCATTTAGCTGAGAAAAGCAAGAATAATGGGGCCCAGTTAGATGTTCGAGATCTTCTAATTCAAGCTTTTTTTTTTTTTAAACAGATGGAGAAACTGAGAATGAGAAAGTAGGAGTGACCTGACTACAAACATGAAGGAAGTTGAGGGGGGCTGAAAATATGACCCATGGTCTTCTGATGAAGTCTTCTTTCCCATTGTGCTTCTCAACAAGTCTAGGTATAACCAGGAGTAAATATCACTGGTTATATAGTGAGAATAATTAATAACAGATGGACAGGCTAAATGCAGACCCTGATGGTGGCCTCCAGCAAGTTGCACTGGTTCTTTCTGGAGAACTTATGGAGGACTGTGCACAAGAATCATACAGAATGAGGTATAAGTGACTCACCCAGAATCATACACCAATTTTGTGCCAGAGGCAGGATTTGAATTCAGGTCTTCCTGACTCTGCTAGGAATCACATGATCTTCTTTGTCTAAGGGTTGGGGTGGGCAGGTTGTTGATGTCAGAACAAGGAAGCTCATACTAGATACATTCCATTTTTTAGTTATTATACTCTGATTCCATCTCTTGATATTTCAATGGTTCCGTGATATCATAGACCTTGATATTTGCACCAATTATGCCATTAACAGCTCATCCCTGCCTTCCCATCCTGTGCATTTTTTTTTTCATTTCTCATGAATCTTCCCCAGAAGATTCTAAGAGTCTCTTAATATGGTTTGGATACCAGCAGAGCTGTATACTTTGCATCACTCTCATGTGACAGGGCCATCTTTTTTCCCCCCAGGTCATTGATTTCTCTGATGACATCTTTTATACAACTTTTTAAAAGCAATTTATTTGTAATGCATCACAGCAGACTTGTGTCCATCACACCCTAATCTATCACATCTTTAGGCAAGTCTTCACTTAAGTTCTAAAGAGACTGTCCTTTTCAATATTCCAACAGCACGTCACCAGAAGAATACCTGTATTAAAATTTGCCTTTGAGATAGAAATCTGAGATCATTAAAAGTACTACACTGAAGACTAATTTCTAAAGGTATATTGATATGGGAGTAGTTAGGCGATACAATAGATAATGGAATAAACCTAGAGTGAGGAAAACTCATTTTAATAAGTTTGAATCCAGCTCAGACACTTACAAAGTGTGTGATCCTGAGCAAGTCACTCACTCTATTTGCCTCAGTTTCCTCATCTGTAAAGTAAGCTGGAGAAGGAAATTATCTTTGACAAGAAAATACCAAATGAAGTCATAAAGAATCAAATATGGTTTTGAAAAAAAACTCAATAACATTAGCATAGCAGATAGCCAGTCTTAAAGCCAGGAAGACCTGTGTTCCAGTGCTACCTCTGACCCTGTGTGTTGCCCTGGACAAGTCACTTAACTTAGAATTATTCTAAGCAATACTCCAAGACTAAAAGTTGCAGAAAAGGTGCCAACCCATATTAGTATAAGGCATTTCTTTATCTGGAAGTTCCCCAACCAATGAAATCACAGAACCAGATTTAAAGATCCCTATTCACTTCTGGGCTTAGTTCATTGCTCATTCAAGATTTTTAATTTTTGACTTGCCTGTTGCTCTTGGTGAGCAACTTCTTATGTCAATGAAACTCAAGTTGCTTTGGTATATTGAAGTTAAGTGATATAGCTAAGGCCACATATAGGGATAGTCTTTCTGGTCTCAATACTCTCTTTCTCTGTCTGGCTGGGCTCATATAGAAGAATATTTCAGAGGTAGAATTTGAAAATAGGTCTCCTGGACTCCTAGGATGGCTCTCTATCAGTTATTCTAGTGCTTCCTAATGGTTTTTATTCCTTAAATTCCTTTCACAACCAAAAAAAAAACGTATTGGAAATTTAATATACTTTTCATAATGTCATTTATTCATTAAGGGCTTTCAGTAACTACAAGGATAACTTTTGCTCCCAAAACTTCAAATTAAAATTTATATTATATATTATAAAATATAAATTATTATTTATAACTTATAATTATAAAACTAAATATAAAATTATGAAACTAGAGAATAATCATAAATATTTTATGTAGCGCATCCTGTAAGAATCAGAAGAATAATTCATTAGAACATATTTTTGCTAGTGTCTACAGGACTTCACATTAAAATTTCTTTATTTTATAACTTTTTCTAAATACAAATGACATTTTAATGAAATAAATTATATCTTGAAGGATGTTTAACATAATGTAATAATCATGTATAAACTTTGGACAGTTTTTATTTGAACAAAGTTTACAATGTTTGGCTTAACACCAGCTAAAACCATCTTTAAATTTGGTTCTCCATCACATTTATTTCTATTAGTTTGATTTAAAACAAAAATAAAGTGAACATATTTATAAATGTGGTAGAAAATGACAGGATTTTACAAGTTCTTTTACTGAGAAATAGAAATTCATTTTGTGTTTTTGTTCCCAACAAACTGATGAGAATGAATAGCTTATGATAAAAACTATTTACTTTTCTATTGGTTAATGACAAACATTGTATTGATTAATAAATGGATTTAATATTCAATTATGTATATATTGTCTTGTTTGTTTTTAACAACATTTACATATAAGCAAGCCTTTATAAAGATTTTCAGATGTCATTTTCTTCCCCTCCACCAAAACAAAAAGAGCTACTCTTTCACAATTTTTTTTTCTGAATGACTAATATTGCTAATAAGTTCCCTTAAAAATCTACTAGTTAGAAGAAAGATATAGATGGATAATAAGTAAAAATAAGAAAATAACTTTACTGCAATGAGAAACAATATGAGATTTGTTTCTGATGATTTCAAATGGGCCTTTGTAACGTATATAACCAAAGATCAAAGTTTGGAAACAGTCTGACATTTGTGCTGCAACAATGTAAATCCTGGTAACATCTTGATCATACATTAACACCAGCTAAAACCATCTTTAAATTTGGTTCTCTGTCAATTTGATGAGCTATGATTACAGAGTAACAAAAGAGAATAAGGGAGCTACTCTGGTGCCCATACAGAATGCAAATAAGGGTATGAGCATGCTATCTCATCATCCAGTGGGAAATGGGAGGCACTCAAATATAGCAACCTTGTGGTAGTTTGAAAACAATTTGATGAGAGGTTGATAATCTCCAAGAACACGTTGTGCTTAGTCAGAGGTGGTCAGGGTTTGGTAATCATGGCAGAAACACCAAAATCATCATATGCAAGATTATAACAGTTTCAAATTGCTGAAGAAACAAATCTATAATACTTCAAACATAAGTGTGCTTGTTGTCATAAAGGGGAAATATATTTGTAACAAAATCAGGCAATTACTTGTTTTTAAAAGCAGAAACCCCTTAGACTATTATTGGAAATTCCCTAAGGAGTTCAAATCATTAAGTGAGAATACTCCCTCTGGGACTTCCGGTTAAGATGGCGGAGAGGAGGCTCACAGTTGCATAAGCTCCGCGCTTTCTCTCACTATCCACTTCATTACAAGCCTCTGAATCAATGCTTGACTGAAAAAAACCCACAAATAGTTACCAAGAGAAGCCATCCTTGAGATCCGCCAAGAAAGGTCTGTCTTTACTGGAGGGCTGGGGCGGTTTTAGATCGGGCGCAGGCGGCGGGCAGCGGCAGTGAGGGCACAGGAGCAGACTGGAGAGGGGGTGGAGAGTGATCGTAGCCGTTTTTGCGGGGAGAGCTTCGCTACAGGTTTGGATACTTTCCTCCGGCAGCAAGTCAACAGCCCAGCAGAGAAGCTAAAAACACCGGGGCTGAAGAATACAACCCCAAACAGCTGGAGTCTCTCAGGACCTGGCCGCCCCCCTTCCCCCCCTCAGTGACTCAGCACGCTTTGGGATCTCAGAGCGCAGGCGCAGCACAGTCCTGCTAGTGCCTCACTGCTGCCCCCTGCAGTCTGTAGAGGAAGCTCGATAACACACCCAGCCCCCCCCCAAAGAAAGACTCCAGTTTTTTCTGTTTTTCTTTGGTAGTTTGTCCCTGATTAATAGACAGAATGAGCAAGAAGCTGAAGAGGACTTTAACCCTTGACAGCTTCTACACAGATAGAGAGCAGACTCTAAATCCTGAGGAGACTAAAAACAGGCAGTCCCCAGGTGATTCCCCAAAGGAGGAGATTGTCTGTTCCTCAGCACAGATGAACCTCATAGAAGTGATTAAAAAGGCTCTCACAAGGGAGCTAGAAGAAAAATGGGGAAAGCAGAGTGAGGCTTGGGAAAAGGAGAGGGAGGCTTGGCAAAAGAGCCTGGAGAAGTCAGTTAAAGAGAGAGTGGATAAAGAAGTAAAATCCTTGAAAAATAGGATTAGTGAACTGGAAATAGAAAACAGCTCTCTAAAAAACAAAATTGGCGAAATGGAAAAAAATTCCACAGAACAAAAGAACTCAATGGGACAATTAGAGAAAGATTTTAAAAAAGTGAGTGAAGAGAATACTTCACTGAAAATCAGAATTGAACAAGTGGAATTGAATGACTCGAGGAGACAAGAAGAATCAGTCAAGCAAATCCAAAAAAATCAAACAATGGAGAAAAATGTGAAATACCTTCTGGGGAAGACAACAGACCTGGAAAACAGATCCAGGAGAGACAATCTGAGAATCATTGGACTCCCAGAAAAACATGATGAAAAAAAGAGCCTGGACACTGTCTTCCAGGAAATTATCAAAGAGAACTGCCCAGAAGTCATAGGAACAGAGGAAAAAATAAACATTGAAAGGATTCATCGATCACCCACTGAAAGGGATCCTAAAATCAAAACACCAAGGAATATAGTGGCCAAATGCCAGAACCCTCAGATGAAAGAAAAAATATTGCAAGCGGCTAGAAAAACCCAATTCAAGTATCAAGGAGCCACAATAAGGATCACCCAGGATCTGGCAGCATCCACATTAAAAGATCGAAGGGCCTGGAATATGATATCCCGAAAGGCTAAGGAACTTGGTATGCAACCAAAAATAACTTACCCAGCGAGAATGAGCATCTTTTTCCAGGGAAGAAGATGGCCATTCAACGAAGTAAGCGAATTTCATCTATTTCTGATGAAAAAACCAGAACTTAACAAAAAGTTTGATCTACAAATATAGAACTCAAGAGAAATCTAAAAAGGTAAAGATTAATCTTGGGAACTATATTTTGACTATATAGATGTATAAAGAATACATGTATACCTTGTTCTAGAAATCGATGTGGAAAGGACATTGTACCAGAAAAAGGGTAAAGTGGGGGTAGTACATCTCATGAAGAGGCATAGGAAACCTATTATATCTGAGAGAAAGAATGGAGGGGGATGAATATAGTGGGTATCTTACTGCCTTCAGAATTGGCTTTAAGTGAAAAATCTTAAGACATATTCAATCTATGGTGAAACTTCTCCCATCTCATTGAAAAGTGAGAAGGGAAAAGTGGAAAGGGAAGGAATAAGCTAAGCGGAAGGGAATACGGGAACTGGGAGGGAAAGGGGTAAGATAGGGGGAGGAACTCTAAGGCGGGGGGAGGGACACTAAAAAGGGAGGGCTGTGAGAAGCAAGGGGTGCTCACAAGCTTAATACTTGGAAGGGGGGGAAAGGGGAAAGAAGGGAGGAAAGCATAAACCGGGGTTAACAAGATGGCAAGTAATACAGAATTGGTCATTCTAACCATAAACGTGAATGGGGTAAACTCCCCATAAAGAGGAAGCGGTTAGCAGAATGGATTAAAAGCCAGAATCCTACAATATGTTGTTTACAGGAAACACACCTGAAGCGGGGAGATACATGCAGGTTAAAGGTAAAAGGTTGGAGCAAAATCTACTATGCTTCAGGTGAAGTCAAAAAAGCAGGGGTAGCCATCCTGATCTCAGATCAAGCTAAAGCAAAAATTGACCTAATTAAAAGAGATAAGGAAGGACACTATATCTTGCTAAAGGGTAGCATGGATAATGAAGCACTATCTATATTAAACATATATGCACCAAGTGGGGTAGCATCTAAATTCTTAAAAGAGAAACTAAGAGAGCTGCAAGAAGAAATAGACAGTAAAACTATAATAGTGGGAGATCTTAACCTTGCACTCTCAGAATTAGATAAATCAAACCACAAAATAAATAAGAAAGAAGTCAAAGAGGTAAATAGAATACTAGAAAAGTTAGATATGATAGATCTCTGGAGAAAATGTAATGGAGACAGAAAGGAATACACTTTCTTTTCAGCAGTTCATGGAACCTATACAAAAATTGACCATATATTAGGACATAAAAACCTCAAACTCAAATGTAGTAAGGCAGAAATAGTAAATGCATCCTTTTCAGACCACGATGCAATGAAAATTACATTCAACAAAAAGCAGGGGGAAGTAGACCAAAAAATAATTGGAAACTAAATAATCTCATACTAAAGAATGATTGGGTGAAACAGCAAATCATAGACATAATTAATAACTTCACCCAAGAAAACGATAATAATGAGACATCATACCAAAATGTATGGGATGCAGCCAAAGCGGTAATAAGGGGAAATTTCATATCTCTAGAGGCCTATTTGTATAAAATAGAGAAAGAGAAGGTCAATGAATTGGGTTTGCAATTAAAAATGCTAGAAAAGGAACAAATTAAAAACCCCCAGTCAAACACTAAACTTGAAATTCTAAAAGTAAAAGGTGAGATCAATAAAATTGAAAGTAAAAAAACTATTGAATTGATTAATAAAACTAAGAGTTGGTTCTATGAAAAAACCAACAAAATAGACAAACCCTTAGTAAATCTGATTAAAAAAAGGAAAGAGGAAAATCAAATTGTTAGTCTTAAAAATGAAAAGGGAGAACTCACCACTAACGAAGAGGAAATTAGAGCAATAATTAGGAGTTACTTTGCCCAACTTTATGCCAATAAATTCGACAACTTAAATGAAATAGAAAAATACCTCCAAAAATACAGCTTGCCCAAACTAACAGAGGAAGAAGTAAATATCCTAAACAGTCCCATCTCAGAAAAAGAAATAGAACAAACTATCAATCAACTCCCTAAGAAAAAATCCCCAGGACCAGATGGATTTACATGTGAATTCTACCAAACATTTAAAGAACAATTAACTCCAATGTTATATAAACTATTTGAAAAAATAGGGATTGAAGGAGTCCTACCAAACTCCTTTTATGACACAGATATGGTACTGATACCTAAACCAGGTAGGCTGAAAACAGAGAAAGAAAATTATAGACCAATCTCCCTAATGAATATCGATGCTAAAATCTTAAATAAAATATTAGCAAAAAGATTACAGAAAATTGTCACCAGGATAATACACTATGACCAAGTAGGATTTATACCAGGAATGCAGGGCTGGTTCAATATTAGGAAAACTATTAGCATAATTGACTATATCAATAACCAAACAAACAAAAACCACATGATCATCTCAATAGATGCAGAAAAAGCATTTGATAAAATCCAACATCCATTCCTAATAAAAACACTTGAGAGCATAGGAATAAATGGACTTTTCCTTAAAATAGTCAGGAGCATATATTTAAAACCATCAGTAAGCATCATATGCAATGGGGAAAAACTGGAACCTTTCCCAGTAAGATCTGGAGTGAAGCAAGGCTGCCCACTATCACCATTATTATTTAATATTGTATTAGAAACACTAGCCTCGGCAATAAGAGTCGAGAAAGATATAAAAGGAATTAGAGTAGGCAATGAGGAAACCAAACTATCACTCTTTGCAGATGATATGATGGTATACCTAGAGAACCCCAGAGATTCTACCAAAAAGCTATTGGAAATAATTCATAATTTTAGCAAAGTAGCTGGCTACAAAATAAATCCCCATAAATCCTCAGCATTTTTATACATCACCAACAAAACCCAACAGCAAGAGATACAAAGAGAAATTCCATTCAGAATAACTGTTGATACCATAAAATATTTGGGAATCTATCTACCAAAGGAAAGTCAGGAATTATATGAGCAAAATTATAAAAAAGTCTCACACAAATAAAGTCAGACTTAAATAATTGGAAAAATATTAAGTGCTCTTGGATCGGCCGAGCGAACATAATAAAGATGACAATACTCCCTAAACTAATCTATTTATTTAGTGCTATACCAATCAGACTTCCAAGAAAATATTTTATTGATCTAGAAAAAATAACAACAAAATTCATATGGAACAATAAAAAGTCGAGAATCTCAAGGGAATTAATGAAAAAAAAATCAAATGAAGGTGGCCTAGCTGTACCTGATCTAAAATTATATTATAAAGCAGCAGTCACCAAAACCATTTGGTATTGGCTAAGAAATAGATTAGTGGATCAGTGGAAAAGGCTAGGCTCACAAGACAGAATAGTCAACTATAGCAATCTAGTGTTTGACAAACCCAAAGCCCCTAACTTCTGGGAAAAGAATTCATTATTTGATAAAAACTGCTGGGATAATTGGAAATTAGTATGGCAGAAATTAGGCATGGACCCACACTTAACACCATATACCAAGATAAGATCAAAATGGGTCTATGACCTAGGCATAAAGAATGAGACTATAAATAAATTAGAGGAACATAGAATAGTTTATCTCTCAGACTTGTGGAGGAGAAAGAAATTTGTGACCAAAGATGAACTAGAGACCATTACTGATCACAGAATAGAAAATTTCGATTACATCAAATTAAAAAGCTTTTGTACAAATAAAACTAATGCAAACAAGATTAGAAGGGAAGCAACAAACTGGGAAAACATTTTCACAGTTAAAGGTTCTGATAAAGGCCTCATTTCCAAAATATATAGAGAACTGACTCAAATTTATAAGAAATCAAGCCATTCTCAATTGATAAATGGTCAAAGGATATGAACAGACAATTTTCAGAGGATGAGATTGAAACTATTACCACTCATATGAAAGAGTGTTCCAAATCATTATTGATCAGAGAAATGCAGATTAAGACAACTCTGAGATACCACTACACACCTGTCAGATTGGCTAAGATGACAGGAAAAAATAATGATGAATGTTGGAGGGGATGCGGGAAAACTGGGACACTAATGCATTGTTGGTGGAGTTGTGAACGAATCCAACCATTCTGGAGAGCAATCTGGAATTATGCCCAAAAAATTATCAAATTGTGCATACCCTTTGATCCAGCAGTGTTTCTATTGGGCTTATATCCCAAAGAAATACTAAAGAAGGGAAAGGGACCTGTATGTGCCAAAATGTTTGTAGCAGCCCTGTTTGTAGTGGCTAGAAACTGGAAAATGAATGGATGCCCATCAATTGGAGAATGGCTGGGTAAATTGTGGTATATGAATGTTATGGAATATTATTGTTCTGTAAGAAATGACCAGCAGGATGAATACAGAGAGGACTGGCGAGACTTACATGAACTGATGCTAAGTGAAATGAGCAGAACCAGGAGATCATTATACACTTCGACAACGATATTGTATGAGGACATATTTTGATGGAAGTGGATTTCTTTGACAAAGAGACCTGAGTTTCAATTGATAAATGACGGACAAAAGCAGCTACACCCAAAGAAAGAACACTGGGAAACAAATGTAAACTATCTGCATTTTTGTTTTTCTTCCCGGGTTATTTATACCTTCTGAATCCAATTCTCCCTATGCAACAAGAGAATTGTTCGGTTCTGCAAACATATATTGTATCTAGGATATACTGCAACATATCCAACATATAAAGGACTGCTTGCCATCTAGGGGAGGGGGTGGAGGGAGGGAGGGGGAAAAAATCGGAACAGAAACGAGTGTCAATATAATGTAATTATTAAATAAAAAATTAAAAAAAAAAAAAAAAAAAAAAGAGAATACTCCCTCTGTCTCTCAGTCCAAGATACAGGTTTTAAACGAACAACAAAAACAACAAAACACAAACTGTGTTTTCAATAAGAAATTCACTTACTGTAGCTCATTTCAAAATAGTTCAAAAAATGTGTTATTTCAAGTAAGCCATCATTTCCTATGTACTAGAAAACATAAACAGTAAGCAATTAACTTTGAGTGACAGGCCTGCTAGGCCACAAGGACCAATTTGGGGGAGTAACTTCTGGTTACATTTTTTTCCAAGAACCATAACATCAATGTCCAATGAAACGGCCACACACGTTTGCCTTTGTTGACCTTTCAGGAACTGGCAGATCTTGAGTCCTGTGTACACTTTAAAAACATGATTCTGCTAAAGAGCAAACCTATTTACATTTTAATAACACCTCAGCTTTGCAAGAGCTAGTTTTTTTTTCCTTCCTTTATGAAAGCAGCTTTTGCATTCTTTTGTATTTCCTAACTTCTCTCTGTTAATCTGACCAGAGCAATATTCTTCAAACTTTTTGATGTAACACCATTTTTAGTAATACACTTTTGAGCATTGATTCCCATAAATGAATGTGTGTGTATGTATATGGACATATACATTGTGTATGTGTATTTCTGTAAGTGTATATATACATATATATACATTCTATATTTATAATTTCTATACACATATTACTATATGAATGATCATATAAATTATAAAACTTCTTCATTGTAAGTGGCCTCAGAGACCTTTAAGCCATCCAATACTTAAAAAGGAATCTTCTCTATAATATCTACTCAATGACATCATACAGCCTCCATTTGATTGCCCCCTACTCCCACCCCTGCCACTTCCATTCGTCATAAAATTTAAGCAAAATAGAAATTCAAAAAGAATGAGATGGAGATGAAATAATATTTGTGGTGGTTGTTGTCAAGTTGTTTTTCAGTCCTGTCCAACTCTCTGTGATCCCACTTGGACTTTTCTTGGTATAAATATTGGAATGATTTGCCATTTGAGAAACCAAGGCAAAGAGCGTTTAACAATTTGCCCATCGTCACACAGTTAGGAAGTGTCTGAGACTGGATTTGAACTCATGAAGTTCAAACTGATTCCAAACCCACTGTGCTCTATCCACCTAGATCCTAGTCACAAGGAATTTATTGAACAGAATGGTGATGTGGGCAGTCCCACCCTTTAGAAAAAGATTATTTTAATGGAGGAAAGACTGGAACAGGGAACCTGAGATCAGGAGATCAAGTAAGAGGCTACTTAAATCTAAAGGAAGATGATAAGGGCCTTCACTAAGGAAGTAGATCCTCTTTGGTTGTGGCTTCACCCACTGAATTGAGTTCTAGGACTCTTTCTCTAGACTCTTAGAAATCTGCTCTCACACCTAAGGGCATCTACACTCTTCTAGTTTTCTTCTCTCTCTCATCCATCAAAAGATTTTTTTTCTCTTTTCTACCTAGCAACCTGAGATTCAGGTCCAGTACATCAGTTCTTACATCTTTCCAGGAAGACAAAACAATTAGTTATTTTACTTTAGGCAAAAATGCCCCCCCCCCATATGACAATGTCATGCTTCCATGTTCTCCTCATATTTCTTCCAGATGGTCTATAGTATGGGTCCTGAATGACCCATACCGAATGTAAACAGCAATGATTTTTGCTTTGGCCAGAAAAACCGAGGGTCTTCCCCTCCAAGATTTATTTATTTATTTAGATTTTTGTTTTGACTAGGTAAAAAAGGAGATTTTTTTTTTGCTCAATTGCTACCTAGCCTTGATCATTGAATGAGTGTGACCTCAGTCAAACTGAGACTTGTTAAAAATCCTAGCTTAAAAAAGCCAAGGGCTCCCACTGCATCCAGGGTCATCTCCAGTTGTCCTGAACTAT
Source organism: Antechinus flavipes (assembly GCF_016432865.1). Lineage (NCBI taxonomy): Eukaryota > Metazoa > Chordata > Mammalia > Dasyuromorphia > Dasyuridae > Antechinus > Antechinus flavipes. The sequence goes on along the minus strand of NC_067401.1, from coordinate 445,277,945 downwards.
ATCTCATCACTGGACCCAGATGACTCTGCAGGGGAAAGTGAGGCAGGTGACCTTGCACAGTCCTCCCTCACTTAAATCTAATTCACTTGCATGTCACAATGTCACCTCCCTGATGATATCTTGGTCCTCTTCAAGAATGAAGGATAAACAACAAAGTGCATGAATGAAGAGAAAGGGACAGAAGAGAGAAATGTCTTGCAAATACTGGATATGTGGGGTGAGGGAAAGGAAGAAATCAGGAATGACAAAAGTTAAATTATAGCTTCTCTGAAGCATCCACAGGGAAAAGAGAAAATTGAGAGCTTCCAAAATGGAAGAAAAGAGCAGAATGAGGGAATGTGGGAGGACTAAGAGCCCCTTGGCTAAGGGTGATGGTGCAGGAATGAGATAATAATAGTAACAATAACAGCCAGCATTTTATATTATTTGCTTTGCAAAGCACTTTACATATATTGCTTCATTTGATTCTCACAATGACCTTGGCAATATATGCTATTATCTCCATTTTACAGATGAGGAGACTGAGGGTAAAATGTTAAGATATTTGCCCAGAGTCACACAACAATTAAGTATATAAGGCAGGATTTGAACTCAGGTCTTCCTGATTCCAATAACTATAATCACTAGCAACACCCAGGTTCCATGTTCCTTATCCCCACAACCTAATAGTAGTTGATCACCTCCCCACTTGTCTTGGGGTCAGGCCATCATTCTTTCATTTCACTTTCTATATAGTTCATTTGTTCATTTGTATCTGATAATATCTTGCCTTTATTCCTTTTCTTTCCCTAATTTCCTAGGTCTCTCTCTCTCTCTCTCTCTCTCTCTCTCTCTCTCTCTCTCTCTCTGTCTCTGTCTCTCTCTCTCTCTCTCTCTCTCTCTCTCTCTCTCTCTCTTCTCTCTCTCTCTCTCTCTCTCTGTGTGTGTGTGTGTGTGTGTGTGTGTGTGTGTGTGTGTGTGTGTGTAAGTCTCAAAATTTTCCTGCCATCTCCTAAGACTGTGATTAAAAAAACCTTAAATTTGTGACCCTTTCATTTTGTTGTCTGGAACGTACTCTGTCTTTATGCTTACTAGATTGATCCCAGAGCTGTGTAATAAACATCGTTTTCGCTGAGCAGTGAAAAAAATTCTGCTTTTCCTTCTCTTTCCAGCCTGGGTTCATCATTACTCATTCTTTGGTAAAGGAGAACCGGATTGCTGAACATTTTGGAGGTTTGCAAACAAAGGACTGTGGGTTTATTCATTATTCCCAAGCAAGATGTTCATTGCTGAACTTTGAAAATCTAGGGACTAAACTTGGGAACAACTTGGTTTCTCCCCTCCTACCCATCTTCCCTGCCAAAGGAAGGACTGCTGAATCCAGCCTCCCCCATGTCATCTGTCTCAGTTAAGGCCAGTATTCTTATGAGTCAGCTGTCAGAGGGATACTTATCCTAAGGGTAGGAGAAAAGTGGGGGGGGGGCAGTGATTAAATACCCCTTGGCATAAAGCAAACAAAGCCCGGTGACTCAAGTCCAAAGCATTAAAAAGCTGGAAGGAAATTGGGTGGATACATTAAATGCTTTCTCAATTTTCTCTGTCTATATTCATCATTGAGCTTTACATCCTCTATACATATGAATCAATAAGTAGCTAGCTCATCTTTAATCATCAACTCAGACATAGGTCATCATGGTCTTAGAGAATCACTATACATCACTTTTCTGAGCCAGACTGAAGGATCGTGGAAAGAGCAGGACCCTCAAATCAGAAGAGACCTTGATTCATATACTACTTCTGGTGCTTGCTACCTGTGTGACATCTAGTCACTCACTCCCTGGGCCTGTTTCCTCATCTGTCAAGTCCGGTAGCTGGACTTTATGACCCCTGTGATTCCAGCCAGTCCTAGATCAAGTAATCTAGAATCCAGTATCCTATCCTGAAAGCATTATATTCCAGGTGAGATTCTTCTTAAGCTCTTCCCATCTTCTACTGGAACTTGAATTAAGTCAACTCAAAAGGTATTTGTGAAGCATCTACTCCGTGCTATGTTGGGAAATAAAGAAAGACAAGACTGTTCTCATTCTCAAAGAGCTCACAGTCTGATGAGGGAGACAATAGCATACAATTGTGTACAAACAAGCTACACAGGATAAATCAGAGATAAGTCTCAGAGGAAAGACTTTTTGTAGAAGGTGGAACTTTATCTGAGGGAAGTGAGATGTGCAGATGAGGAGAAAGGAAGTTATAAACATGGAGAACAACTAATGATAGGAGTTGGAGTGTTGTTCAAGGAGCAGCAAGAAGGCTTTGGTCCCTGGATAAGAGTATGCAGAGGGATAGAGGAAGAGTGAAATCCACATTGCCTGAACCCAAATCCAGTGTTCTTTTCTTCTGTAGAGCTGCCTCCCTTTCTGTAGAACATTATCTCTAGGCTGCATATTACCCATTCTGGTGGCAGTCCTTGGTTGTTTCAGGTGTATTTCTCTCTTTTCTTTTATTTTTTTTTCTTTTATTTCCTTCCTTCCTTCCTTCTTTTCTTTCTTTCTATCTTCTTTCTTTTCCTCTTTTTTCCTTCCTTCCTTTCATTTCTTTTTTCTTTAATTCATTCATTCTTTTTTTTCTTTGTGTGTCTTTTCTCACAATAATCTGTGAAATAGATTCTGTTATTATCCCCATTTTACAGATGAGGAAACTTATGTAGTTAGAGATTAATGGCTTGCCCAGGATCACACCACTAGTAAGTGTGTAAGATGGGATCTGAACTCAAAACCATATAATTTTTATTTGACAGGAAACATTAAATCCAAACCACACCCCAAAAGAAAATCCCTCAACAATATATCTGGCAAATAGTTATCCATTAGATGCTTAGCGAGACCTCTGATGGAGGAGAATCCCTTACTGACAGCCAATTCTACTTTGGGACAGCTCTAATTGTTAGGAATTTTTTCCTAACCTCAAGCCAAAATTTGCTTCTCTGCACCTTCCACACACAGCTCTTGGTTTTGCTCCCTGAGTACAGAGATAAGTAAATATGAAATAATTTCAGAAAGGAAAGAATATTTTATCAATAAAAATTAATTCTAAAAAATTTTTATTCTCAAAATTCCCTTCCAGTGCTGACATTCTGTTTTACATACTCAAATTTGGTTTCCCAAGCTAATATTTATAATTTAAAAATTCCCTTCCAGTTCTGACATTCTTTGTCCCAAGGTCCTTCTCAATTCTGACATTCAATGTTCTAAATGTTCAATGTTCTAAAGTTTTTCCCAGCTCTGACTTTTTACATTTTAATAATCCAGGAAAATGAGAGTATAATTGAGGAGATCGAGAAAGATTATGGGCAGAAAGGCGGCATCTGAATTGAGCCCTCTTAGTGACTATATGTGTGTTTCTGATGATTACACAGTTGGAATTATTATATATATTCTAAGAATGGCTAAAGTTTGGCCCAACTTGATGGGAGGAGTATTGTATGATATTACTTGATATGGCTGAATGTTCCCTAGGAATGCAAAATATTCTGTTGGTAAAAATAGATGTTGTTTATATAGTGTTTTATTTCATTGGACCTTCCCAGCAACCCTGTGATATAGCTGCTATTACTATCACCATTTTACAAATAAAAAGACAGGTGCTCAGAGATGGTATGTGACTTGCTCAGGATCTCACAGATAACTGGAGATCAAATTTGAGACCAGGTCTTTCTAACTCCAGTTGAAAAATTACAGAACCAAGATGTCTCACTCAAATCACTTGTGTGTATCTTTATTCACATATTTGTATATGTGTATATCACAACACATTCATATATATGTATATACATATTATATAGTGTTTTATTTCATTTGATTCTTCCAAAAGCCCAGTGATATACCTGCTATTATTATCATTTTACAAATAAAAAGACATGTGGTCAGAAATGTTACATGGCTTGCTCAAGATCACACAGCTAGCTGGAGATCAAATTTGAGACCACATCCTTCTAACTCCAGTCGTATATATACTTATGATCAGGTCCTGGGTCACTAAGGTTGGCAGAGAAAGCCTAAAGTGCTGATAAAATTACTCCCTGAGGCAAGCAGGGAAGGGTACAGATAGAGAGCAGTTCAGCCTTATAGTCCCACCCTCTGTGGAAGTCAAGAGCAGAAATCCAAGTTATACCAAACACTCATGGTTAAATTTCTCCTATAAATCTGTCCATGGCCCACCCATCTTCACCAGCCCCCTTTTGGATTAAGCCCATCACAGCACTCTGCCTCATGGTGTCTTTCCTCTCATCCTCCCACCATGCGTCTTAGTATCTTTCTCTTTCTTATAGCTAACTAATTTTTAAGATTCAAAACTCCTGCATGGACTGAACCGTCAGCTAAGAGCATACTTTCACGTCACGGAATATACCCTTTCTCCTGGTTAATTGAGCATTCCACTAAGGAAGTTGTCTTTTCCATTGTTACTTGCTAAAACCAATTTCATGTCTAACTATATGCTCTCCCAAGTCTATTTCATATTTGCCACTTCTGGTGTCTATTTTACCTCTTCATTTTATCTGCTACTTCTTCTCATAAACCAAACTTTTACCAAAGAAAAATGAACTCTTCACACGACCAAACCTCAATCTCATCATCTGGTTATGTACCCCAAACACATCATATATGTATATACATATCTATTTATCTAAATATATATATATATATTCTACTGAATCATAGGATCTCAATATTTCATTTTATCAGTTGTGGAAATACAACTGAAATTCATGACAGATAAAATGAAATACTGAACTATACTACAATTCAATAGAAGAAATAAGGAAGATTTCTCTAAAGGATCTTGTTACAGATATATTTAAGGAAACTGATGGATCTGCAAAGGAAAAGTAATTATTTTATTCCAAACGAGAAGTACTTTAAAGAACCATTTTCCCCCTACTGTAAGAAGCCAAATAAACATGGTTAGTTTGATTACAATTTAGGAGGAAATAGTGTGCTTATTATTTCTATCCTTGCTGTGCCCTCTGAAAGAACAGAGCAAGAATAAAGTATTGTTACAGAAATCATGGGTCAAAGTGGGATTTCCTGGAGATGTCTTGCCCCACAGAAGCTTTCCTGTCTTGAAGAGAATGGGCATTGTTGTATTAGCCAACTGGGTACACTGGAATCCTCTGACAATACCAGCTTGGCCTTAGACCAGGCGCCGGGTACCTGGAGAATGAATGTGTTTGGGCAGCTTCCTGGTGGAGTCATCAGTTCAGCACAGAAAGTCCTCCAGAAGCCAAGCTCATCTGAACTGTACACACCACACCTGACTTCCTCATTCCATGCCCTCAGGCTTTTGCATAGATCACTCTTCTCTCTTTGAAATGCCCTCCTGCCTCCTTTCACACTGGTCTCCTTCCAAAGCCAGCTCAGAGCTTGGAGAAATTTGGTTAATTCACCTGACTTATGCAAGAGAATCACTCAGGTAAGTAGAGGAGTTGTTCTTTCATTTATATTCTTCTTGATACTATTAGATATTCAGTTTACTGTACTAGTCCTTTACACTGCTGTCTACCTGAGTATTCTTATGTCTAATGTGCGTCCTATTTCCCTATTAAGCTCTTGAAGGGTGCTTCATCTACCTTTCATTTCCTTTGTAATCCTTCCCACTGATACTAAAAGTTCATCTAGATGGTGCTTTGTGGTTAGTGGGATATATGATTTAGACTGATCCTTACATCAGGCTTCTGAAATTGATGGTGACAGTCATTTCAAACCTATTTTAGAGTTGAAAAACTAAAGCTATTAAGTAACTTATCAAGGGATTAAATGGCATTTCCTAGGTTACAGGGCTAACACACACAGTCGGGCCTGGAACTGATGTCCAGGCAAGTGCTCTAGTAGCAAGTGCTGCTTAAATAGGTTTCGTGGAATCTCAAGATCTCTTGTCTGAGAGAGACAAAAAGAGAGACACAGAAAAAGAGACAGTAAGTCAGAGAGAGAGACAGACAGACAGACACAGAGACAGAAACTGAGAGAAAAGAGACACACAGAGAAACAGAGAGACAGAGACAGAGATACACAGTAAAGTGACAAAGAGAGGGAAAGGGGGGAGAGAAAGGGAAAGAGAAAGAGAGCAGAGTTAACAGACAAAAAAGGCAAGAGAATAGCAGCCAATAATTATATTCTTCAGTTATAGATTGTAAGTTCCTTGAGTGCGGGTATTGTTGCATTTCTTTTTTTTATATCAATAGCTGTTAGTTTTAATTCACTTCTGTTTCCATATATATCTCTCTTCTCTCTCCCTGAGATTTCATCTCCTTTAGCAAAATAAAAGAGACACTGGAGAGAAAAAAAACAGTCCAGTCATAAAACTACCCAACAGAGTAGATAATGTTCTATACCCATTATTCTCTATTTCTGAAAAAAAAAAGCAACAAGAGGTATATTTTTTCATCTTTTCTTTGAGACCACGCATGGTTGTCACAATTATACAGTGTTTGGGGTTTCTTGATGCTATTATTCAACATTATTAATAATGTTGTAGTCCTATATCTTATGTTGGTTCTATTTAATTCACATTGCAATTTTCTATGTCTTTTCATATAGTAAATTCAAATTCATAATTTCTCCCAAGGAAAAAAGTACTTAGTAGACACTTACTAAATGCCAAATGCTTCCAAATATTGTCTCGTGTGATCCTCACAACAACCTGTAAAGTAGGTGATGATACTATCCATATTTAACAAGTGAAGAAACTGAGGAAGACAGTTAAATAATTTGCTCAGGGTCACATAGATAGTAAGTTGTCTAAAATTAGATTTGAACTCATGTCTCCCTGACTCCAGACCCAATGTGCCACATAGTCGCCCCTAATACAAAGTGTCAAGTGACATATTTAGAGTTACATAATCAGTAGTATATGACTGGTCTTTACCTTGTATATAATAGGCACTTGTTGAATCAAATTGTTACTTCATTTGTACTTTGAGGTTGTACCCTTCTAGTGTTCTTACACCTCACTGTGATAGCTGCCATGTACAAGCTCTTTGTTATTTGTTGCACAGGATGCTCCATCTTCCAACCCCAAGGATATTTCTCGCCTATCCCCTCTGCCTAGAACTCCCTTCCTCCTCATCTCCTGGCTTCCCTGGCTTCCTTCAAGTCTCAGTTAAAATCCAACCTTCTACCAGAAACCTTTCCAGCTCCTCCTTAATGCTTATGTCTTTCCTCTGAGATTATTCTCAATTTATCCTGTCTATATCTTGTTCACACCTTGTCTGACTATTATCTCCCCCATTAATGAGATCTTTGAGAACAGAGACTGACTTTTGCCTTTCTTTATATTCCTAGCACTTAGCACAGTGCCTGGAACATATATAGTAAGTGCTTAATAAATGTTTATTGACTTGCTTATAATTATATATAATCTTGTTTATAATTATATATATTTACATATAATTATATACAATTTAATATGTAATTATATATGTCACATATATAATTATATATAATTCATATATATATGTATATGTAATTTTGCTTATAATTCTTCTCAACTTTTAAAATTTTTACAACTGGATTGTAAATCCCTAAAAGCTCAGGACTATGGCTCACATATACATACATATGTAAACACACACACACACACACACACACACACACACACAGAGAGAGAGAGAGAGAGAGAGATCATTCTCATATTGTAAGTTCACTGAGGAGTTTAATGATCAGTTCAGGAAAAATTCTTAATAAATGTTCGTCAGTTGAAGTAGCACCTGTTCTATGTGGTAAGCCACAGATGGGTGACTCAGACGCAGAAATAGGGGATCTAGCCCCAGGGGACTTAATGTGCTAACTCAAAAGACATGCTGTCTACCTCCAAGACAGAGAAAAGCAATGGCAGTGCTAAAGAGCCTTGAGCCTATGCCATATAAAATCATTTGAAGGAACTGGAGGTGTTTAGCATGAAGAAGAGATGACTCAGGGACATGATAACTTTTTTTTTTCCCCAATCTTGAAGAGAGATTAAGCTTTTTTTTCTGCTTGTCCCCAGAGGGCAAAAATAGTAGCAACGGAAGTAAATTACAAAGAAGCAAACAGACCTGATAGAAGGCAAAAAATCCTAATAATTTAGTCACTCAAAAGTGTAATGAGTGGCCCCAAGAAGTATTAATAATTAATGTTACAATCAAACTAATAAATGCTAACATTGAGAGAGCTTTTCAAAGTTTGCGAAGTACTTTATATATATATATTATTTCCTTTGATCCTCACAGGCAACTGAAGCTAAGATAGGTTAAGTGACTTGACCTATGTGACACAGCTAAGTAGTATCTGAGGCAGGATTTGAATTCAAGGAAAGTCTGTACAAACCCTGGATGATAGCTTCTTGGGCAAATTGAAGGAGGGATTCTTTTTCAGTTATGCAATGGACTTGATAGTTTCTGAAATCCTGTCCATCTTTGAAATTCTGAGAAGGAACTCACTGCGTGTGTGTGTGTGTGTGTGTGTGTGTGTGTGTGTGTACACATACATCTATATGTGTATATATGTATATGTACATATGCAGCTAAGTGGCACAGTGAATAAAGAGCTGAGTCTAAACTCAGGAAGACTTATCTTCCTGAGTTCAAATCTTCCCTGGGACATTTATTAGCTGTGTGACTTTGGGCAAATCACTTAATCATGTTTGCCTCAGTTAACTCATTTGTAAAATGAACTGGAGAAGGAAATGGCAAACCACTCCAATATCTTTGCTAAGAAAACCCCAAAAGGAGTTATGAAAAGTTGAATATGACTGAAACAACAGAATAACAAATGTGTCTACATATATATGTATACATATACGTATGTATATACTACATATACAAGTATATGTATAGATATGCATGCATACATACATATGGGAAAAAGATAACCACATACTAGGAAACTCTCAAAACTTTCTTTTGCATTCCCTCCCTCATTCCCCTCCTCTCTCCCTCATTTGACCTTTCTCCTCTCTTTCAGAGCTGAGAAATGGATCTTGTTGATTTAGCCCCTCTTGGAAAGACAGGGGACAGATGTACATCTGAAGCACTTCCCAGTCATCAATAACTCATCCTGTCAAAAGGTCAGAGAATCACTGTACCTGTTGGGTCATCCTATAATAGCTGATGGTCCTTCGTGAACTAAGCAAACATTATTGGATTAGGACACAGGTGGCTGAAAATGAGTTATAGCTCACAAAGTTATGATAAGGAATCCTTGTGCTCCTAAATTTATCCTATGTGCTAAGAGACACAAGGGAGGCTATTTTTTTCCTTTTGAAAATCTCGGCTAAGAGAGGAGGGCTCCAGTTTTGTACACATTACTACAGAAGCAATCAGAGACTCTTTCTTTGGTTACAAGTGTGGAAAACCCCTCATTGTTAATGAGTAAGATGGGCAGGCTGCCCTGAATGTGTGGGAGCTCTGGATCACATTCTCCAGAAGGTACACTAACTAGTCCAAACCAAACATGGTCCAAAGGATTAGATTTCATTCTTCACACTTGTATCCCCAGCCCCTGGCATACATAGTGCCTGGAACACAGGAGGTCTTTAATAAATGCTTATTGGGTGGTTGATTGATTAATTGAAGCGAGGTCAACCTCACTCACAGAAGGCAACTCACTTTAGATGGGATTCTTGTCCTGGTCACTACTAGCTAACTCTATTAGGTGTAATCTTACTGCAGGTTTAAATGCCTATTGACTTGAAGATGCCCAAAGGAGATAATGTACAAATATATATATATATATATATTAGACTAAACATATGATTTCATTGGGATGGGGAACTTCCAATAAGAAAATAACTTCTTTTGACTAACAGGTGGTAGAGTGGATAGAGTGCTAACCTGAAGTCAAGAAACCTTCAATTCAACTCAGGTCTCAGCCACTAATGCTGTGACATTTAATCTTGGTTATCTTCATCTTTAAAATGTGGATAAAAATGGTATCACTTTCGTAGAGCTGTTGTAAGAATCAAATGAAACGATTATTTTAAAGTGCTTAGCAGAGACTAATGTTAATGTCAATGTTAAACTATCATAGCAATTATTACCACCACAGACAGGTACAAGATCTTCAATTTATTGTCTTAGATCATTGACAGAACCACTGAAAGGTCAAATGCTTGATCCTGTGGCACACAGCCAAAGATGTATAAAAGACAGAGCTTGAGCTCCAGTCTTCTTATTCCAAGGACAATCCTACATTGACAAGAGTGATGAATTTTTTAGTCACTGTTAGAACCATCTACCCAAAAGGGCTGCAATCTGCATCAGTGGAGGGAGTATCCCGACCATTGAAGTTACAGATCTTTGGGAGAACACAATCTTCCACAACCCACAGTAAACCTGCGTTCTAATGTATTGTTTATTTTTAGTAGTGTATTAAGTAATATGTTTGCATAGATTAAAATCTTTCTGACCTTTTTCCACTCTCATATTTTTAAACCATCTAGGAAGAAAAGAAGGACTTATTTTAAATGACCAATGTGATTGGAAAAGGTGCTCTCTGGGGAATTTTTTTTTAAAGGACAACAAATACAAAAGGATGAGGGGACAATCAATCAACAAACATTTATTTAACACCTACTGTATGCTGAGCATTGTGCTAAGTGCTGGGGCTATAGCGAAAAGGCAAAAAAGGTACCCATCCTCAAGCAGCTTATATTATATAATATGCATACACTGTATGTACAATACATAAAATAATGGCTAGCCTTTTATATAATACTTTAACATTTGCAAATTTCCTTATAAATATAAACATACCTCAGAGATACTGCATGTTTCATTGTAGACCACGGCAATAAAGCAGATATTGCAATAAAGCAGAGTCACATGAATTTTTGGTTTCCCAGTGCAAATAAAAGTTATGTTTACACTATAACACAGTCTATTAAGCATGTGATGGTATTATATCTGATTTTAAAAATATTTTATGGCTAAAAATGTTAACTATCATCTGAGCCTTCAGGATGTGATCATTTTTTTGCTGGTGGAGGATCTTGCCTTGATGTTGACAGTGGCTCTCTGATCAGGGTGGTGGCTGAGGAAGGTTAGGGCAGCTGCATTTCTTTAAAAAAAAAAAAAAAAAGCAATGTTTGTCCAGTTGACTGATTCTTCCTTTCACTTGAGCACTTAGAGACCATTATAGAGTTATTAATCAGCCTAATTTCAAGATTATTGTATCTCAGAGAATGGGGAGGCCTGAAGACAGGAAGAGAGAGGAAATAGAATAGTCCTCTATATAATAGTAGAGCAGTCAGAAAACACAACATTTAACAATTAAGTTTGTCCTGTTCTATGGGCCCAGGTCATGGTGCACCAAAGCAATTATAATAGGAACATCAAAGACCACTGATATAATAATAATGAAAATGTTGGAAATATTGTGAGAATTACCAAAATATGACACAGAGATATAATGTGAGTGCATGCTGCTGGAAAAATGGCAATGGCAGACTTACTCAGCACAGAGTTTCAATAAATCTTTAATTTGTTTTAAAAAGGCACCAAAAATATCTGCAAAGTTCAATAAAAGGAAGCATCCCTGCATTGTTTCTTTTGATCCTCCCAACAACTTTAAGAGATAGGGGCTATTATTTTCCCATTTTATAGATGAGGAAACTGAGGCAGGCATACTTAAAGTGACTTGCTCAGGGTTACTCAGCTAATAAGCATCAGAGACTACATTGAAGGTAGCCCTAGAAAGCAAAGTACAAGCAGATGGGGGAAGGAGAGCCAAGAAAAGCTTCCTATAAGAGATCATGTTTGAGTTGAGTATTTAAAGAAACTTCTACCCCTTCTCAGACTCAGGAGATGGCATGTCATGTGTGAGGGATAGAGTTGACCCTTTAGAGTTTGTGAAAAGAGAGAATGTGTGAATCCAGTGGAGAGGGGCATTTTATGAGGAGTTTTGAATGCCAAATAATAAACCTATATGAAAGCACCTTTAAGTCAATGACTGCTCTACTTTTTTCTCTGCATCCTCAGAGGTTAGCACAATGCTTGGCACATAGTAAACACTTAATGCCTATTGATTGATTTATTGATATTAACTGGACCAAGAACTGAGGCTATGCAGAAATAATGTAAAGAATAATGAAAAAGGCTCTTTCAGGGACAGCTACATGGTGCAATGGATAGAGTACCAGCTCTGAAGTTAGGAGGACCTGAGTTCAAATCTGGCCTCAGGCACTTAACACTTCCTAGCTGTGTGATCCTGGGCAAGTCATTTAACTTCAATTGCCTCAGCAAGAAAAAAAGAAAAGAAAGAAAAGAAAAAAAGAAAAAAAGAAAAAAAGAAAAGAAAGAAAGAAAGAAAGAAAGAAAGATATGAAAAAAATGAAAGAAAGAAAGGAAGAAAGAAAAAAAGAAGGAAAGAAAGAAGAAAGAAAGAAAGAAAAGAAGGAAGGAAAGAAGGAAGGAAAGAAGGAAGGAAAGAAGGAAAGAAAGAAAAGAAAAAGGCTCTTTCATGTAAATTCAGAGTAAGAGGAATAAGGATGGTTCCAAATAATGTAATTTTAACAGATGACAAAGCAAAAGTTACTTCTATCTTTCTTATCAAGGAATATAATCTTCAGATGAGGAAGAACACATGATTAAATGAAATGTTTTTGGTTTTTCTTGGAAGTCCAAGATAGTGAGGAGAAAATAAAGAAATCAATTCTCTGCTCAAGTTCTAGACTTCGGATTCAGACAAATCACATCCTATCATATTCAAAGAATTTGCCAAGTGATTGTAGCATTGTGGCCAGTGAGTCATTTTGGAGGAGCTCCAGGAAATAGAAATGGTTCTAAGAGACTAGAAATTAGTAGATACCATTCCTATTTACCAATAGGGACAAGAGGTACATTCTGCAAACTGTTCAGTGGTGAGCTCAATGTGTCTGCTCACAAAATTCACAAAATAGATTAAAGGGATAGCTTAGAAGTACTTAGAAGGGGAAGTAGTAGTCACTAGGAGTCAGCATGAGGTCACCAAGAAGGAGCCATGTCAAACTAACCTCATTTCCTTTTTTGATAAGCTATTAGGCTGGCAAAGTAAATCAAGGGAATTCTTTAAACAAAGTATATCTGGATTTCAATAAAGTCTCTGGTGATTCTACCAGGGAGAAGATAAAGAATATACACCAGATAGTGGTGCAGTTGACCGGATGCATCGCCTATACCCAAAGCATTGATTAATGAATCGACGTCAACCTGGAAAAGGATTTCAGTGGTCCACTGTCACATTGTCTGTAATGTCATCCTGTTCAACATTTTAAAAATCAATGACTTGCAGAAATACATAATACAAGTCATGATTCTCCAATTTGCAGATTATAAGAAGCTGAACATGATTGTTGATATATTGGATAATGGAATCAAGTTTCCAAAAAAAGGTTTCAACAGACTTGAATGATAGTCTGAAATTAACCAGATGAAATTGAATAGGGATAAATAAAGTCTTACATTTAGATTCAGAAATTTAATTACACAAGTACCTTCAGGAAAAGCGAAGCAGTTCATTTCAAAATGCCATAGGCTTTATTCCAAGCCCCATATGAGTCAATAGTATGATGTAGCTGACCAGAAAGCTAATCCAATTTTAGGCCACATTATTTATTTTAAAATACAGTATCCAGTAAGCAAGGCACTAGTCCCACTGCGTGCTATGCCATTCTGACCACATCTAGTACATGGTGTTCAGTTCTGGAAACCACATTTAAGAGAGACATTGACAAATTGGAATATGTCCAGAGGAGGGCAGCAAAGATGGTAAGGGAATTTGAAACTGAAATGTGATGAATGGTTAAAGAAATGGGATATTTAGCCTTAAAAAAAAAAAGTAGAGAAGAATTCAAGAAGACATGCTAGTTTCTTCAAGAATTTGAGGAGGTGTCACATGGGAGAAAGATTAGACATATTTTGGGTAACCCCAGAAAGCAATTGGTTAATAAACATTTATTAAATGCCTACTGTATATAAACAGGCATTGTGCCAAATGCTGAGGATATAAAGAAAAGCAAAATATAGCCCTTCCTATCAAAGAGCTCACAGTCTAATGGAAAAGACAATATGTGGACAATTATGTACAAATAAACTGTAAATAAGAATAAAGAATAAATTGGACATAATCAAGACAGAAAGCACTAGAAATTAAAGGAGGATTTGGAAAGGTTTTTTGTAGAAGGTAGGATTTTAGCTGGGACTTTAGAGAAGCCAAGAGGTAGAGATGAAGAGGGAGGGAGTTTCAGGCATGAGGGACAGGCACGTACAATGATTGAACCTGAAAGATAGTGAGGACACCAGTATCACTATATCAAAGAGCATGTGGTGAGGTGCGAGGTGAAAGAATAATGTATGGATGGAAACAAGAGGAAGATAACCTTTTGGCTGAATTTATGGAGGAACTTTCTAACCACAGAAGTTACCCAGAAATAGGATAGACTTCTTTCTAAGGCAGTGAATCTTCCTGTTTTAATAAATATTTGAGTAAAGACCAGATGATCACTTGTTAGAGATATAGCCATAGGGATTCTTGCATGAAGTAGGTTAGATTATATGACCTCAAAGCTTCCTTCTAGTACTAGGAAACTATGACTCAAGGGAAACTTTCCCAACACTTATATCATGACACAAATTCAAAAGACAAAAAGAGATGCTAGCTTTGACTTGGGTCTCAGTGTTCTAGAATGTCATGGATTATTGAATAATTGAGATAGATACCATTATAGGCCATTTATCTTTATATCTAAATATTTCAAGGATTTCTATTTCCATTGATAGGGATAGCCTGACAGAGCCTGAAACTCTTTATATCTTAGTAAATAATATTTCTGAATCACTGTAGGCTGAAAAAAATCCTTAATCTATGGCTCACTTCCCAGCTAATTGAGGAAGATTGACCTTGGTTTCCTTATTTGTAAAAAGAGGAAATTAGAAGAGGTGACCTTTGAGCTCACTTCCTAATATAGAGCTATACACTTGAACCAAGTCACAGCACTACCAAATTACAGAATTTCAGAGTGGGGAAGTATGTGATTCAACCCATACTTGAAAAAAATTCCCAGTATTCCACACTTTACGAGTGAGTCTTTTAGACTTTGTTTGAAGACCTTCAGTGAAGGAGAAGCCACGGCCTTTCAAGGAATGTCATTCTACTTTTGAATTGCTTGGAATATTAGTTTGAGAGCTTCACCTTGGACGTTCTTGTATGGCAGATACTAGTCCCCCTATCCTTTTCAGTGTCTGATCAAATTTGGATTTCCCATGAATAATCTAAGGATGGAAATATGGCATGATGGAAAGAGTGGAGGACTTAGAGTGAGAGGACCTGGGGATTGACTTTATATCTGTTATATTTCTTTGGCATGGGAAGAACCTCAACATCTCTACAGTTGAATTCGACAGACAAGAGAAAGTGAAAGGGGAGGCAACCTTGAAACCAATGTAAGAAAGTAAGAAAGTTCAGGACATGAATAAGAGACAGTTAAAAGTCCAATATGGTTTAAGGATAAAGTAACTTGAGGGGAAGAATAAGAGAAAGCTGGGAAGAAAGTTCAGAACATAAATAAGGGACAATTAAAAGCCCAATGCAATTTAAGGATATAATAAATTGAATGAAAGAATAAGACAAAACTGAAAAGGTAGCCTTGGCCTTGAATGCCAGTCCAAGGACTTTGAATTTATTTATTTGGAAATGGGGAACCATTAGCACATAACAATTTGTCAGTGGTATAAAGTGTCAGTTATAGGGGTCTGGGGGAGACTGGGACTGGGGTAAGAGGTGAGGGAAACTGCATAACTAAGCAGAAGATCTTCAGGAGATGTGTATCATTCAATTTTTAGGAATATCACAGATGCCAGTAAAATTTTGAGAATGGCATGTGTTCTAGTTAGTGCCAACATGGGACCTTTGCCAGGCATAGGAATCTGTTTCCCTTGTTCCACTCACATTTTTGGCTATGTCTGTCCCTGTTTATATTTTTCTTCTGCTGTTCTTTTGGGTGGGGGTGGGAGTGGGGTGGGGGTGGGGTTGGAATTCCCAGCAGTGTTTACTCAGGGAGGAATGAGCAAGGCAGCAGAGAACTGAGGTCCCAGGAGATGACGACAGCCAGACTTTTCTCATTTTGTACCCAGCATTGGGATTCTTTCATAAATGTTAAGAAATGATTATAAATTAGAGTGCCTTCTGATGGTGAGAGCTAGAGATGGAAAAGTGATACTTGACTTCTGTTCTAATTCAAAGGATCATGAATTCAGAATTGTAAAGGATCTTAGAGAATATATGATGATGATGGTGATGATTATGATGATAGCTAACATTTATATAGCACTTACTATGTGCCAGCCACTTTACAAATATTATCACTGTATGCTCAAAACCATCCCAAGAGGGAGATGTTATTATTATCCCTGTTGTACAGATGAGGAAACTGAGACAAACAGAAATTAGTTTGGGCAATAAGTCTCTGAAGACGATGTCTGGATTCAGGTCTTTCTGATTCCAGGCCTCGTACTCTGGTTCAATCCACTCATCTTACAGATGAAGAAACTGAGATGAAAGCGTTTGAATGACTTGCTGAAAGTCATGCAGACAGTAAGTATCAATAGAGGCATTTGAACTTGGATTCTCATTGTTTCACAGTATCTGAGTTGCCTCCAATTCTGTTAATTCCCAACTTGGACATGAGAGAAATGGTCATCAGAAGCCACTGAGTTCTTATTTTCTAAGGTCCCTTCAATTCAAAGGAAGAGTTGTAGGTAATTAGCCTTTATGTAATTAGTTGTATGTCTTGCTTGGGGAGAGAGTAGTTACCCCTTATTTTTTATTTATGGACCTGAGATCTCATTGAAATTTAGGATAAATTCTAAAGATAGAGAACTGAGGGAATAAATGTATTCCAATCTCCTCATTTTATAGATGAGGAAAGCGAGGTCCACTGAGATTAAGTCTGTGCTCCAAGGTCACAGGTAGTTTAACAAAAGTGGAGCTGGAAGTCCGGTCCTCTTATCTGCAGATCTATAACTGTTCTCTACCTTGTGTAGTCTTAGAGAGATCCTTAGAACACAAGACTAGTTCAGAGTCATGCAATCAAGGTGCATCAGAAGTGACACTTCAACCAATGTCTTTGTGGTTTTGTGGCCAGCTTCTTCTTATATACCATCCATGTATCATATTCAAAACATACAATCTATTCCTTTATGAAGTAATTTTTAGGGAGAAGATCATTAAATCCCAAAAGTAGACAACAAATTTAAAAATCAACTTTAAAAAAAATCAGAAAATCTCTCGTTGCAATTTAATCTGTGGAGAAAGGATCACAGGATTGAGAGCTGTCAGGGACTTCGGATTATCCAATCCAATTATGTTCCGTTCATTCACAGATGACAGTATTTGAGACTTGGAACCTCAGCAGCCAAATCACTATAATATACCGGACAAGTAATGTATGTTCAGTAATTTTTTTGTTATGTCCAACTCTTTTCCAACTCTTGGAAAAAATATTGGAGTGGTTTGCTATTTCCTTTTCCAGTTATTTTACTGATGGGGAAATTGAGGCAATAAGGGTTAAGTGGCTTGCCCAGGGTCACCTAGATATTAAGTATCTAAGGCTGGATTTGAACTCAGAATAATGAATCTTCTTGACTCCGGGCCTTAACTTCTATGCCCTATGGCACTACTTAGCTGCTCCAACAAGTGGTATATCCAACCCCAACTTGAAGACCTCCAAGAAAGGGGAATGCACCATCTTTCTGGACATCACATCTCATTTATGTTCAGCTCTAATTGTTAGGAAGTTTTTTTCCTAATATCAAGCCTAAATTTGTCTCTTTATAATTTCCATCTTCTGCCCCTGGTTCTGTTCTCTAGGCCAAATAGAACAATCTAGTTCCTCCTCCAAATAATAATCCTTAACATATCTAGAGTAGCTAACATATCCCCCAAACCCAATATCCTCATCTATTCTAACCTAAATACATCATGTTCCTCAACTGACATGGACTCAACTTTAACCATTCACCATTAAGCACCTACACATTGAACTTCCATTCTCCTGGAGGGATGCAACAGAAGAATAAATGTCAAACACACATACACACATGTATATACACATATACAAGATGTTGGAGAAAGAGCACTGATGAGTAGGGAAAGAGAAATCAAGAAAGGTTTCTGTTTTCAGAAGGGGAACTGAAGCCCAAAAGATTGAAGTCTCCTTTCAATCCCAGGTCTCCTGATTCAAAATCTAGTACTAATTTTATGATACCATGCTATTACATCTGTCCTCATCCTGACTCTCCCATAATCCCTGAGTGAGGAAGGGACCATTCTTTTCTTTGAAACAATAACAATTTCTCCCTCCCACACATACCTTCCTTTTCCTTTCTCCTTGATTTCTATTACCTAAATTAGACAAAGGAACTTTATGAGAGAATGGGTGAGGTGCTAAAAGTAATCAAGTCAGGGATTTTTGCTCTTTTGTTTATCCAGGACATTGTTGGCAATCCATCCATTGAAGCCTATGGCACCCTTCTCCAAATAATGTTTTTAAATGCATAAAATAAAATATATAGGATTATTAAAGAAACCAGTTATATTGAAATATAATTATCAAAATATCTTTTTAAAGTCTAGTTTGCAGATCTCTAGTTAAAAATTCTTGCTCTTAGAGAAGGTTATAAGTCTTAATTATAAATACCCAAGGAATCATGGAGATGGAGGTGGGACAAGAGAAAGGCCACAGAGCAGCTCAATGACACCCCTCCCTCCTGCCACATACACATATTGTGACAGTAACTGATTTTTCCAAGCAAGTGCAGCTCACCAAACTGGCATCTTCAATATTTAGAAAGCACTGCTTACATAACACAAGTAAACTCGTTAAATCTGATCTGCTAGCCACAATCTTCATGCATTCAAATGTTTTTCCAAAACTTAGATGGGTTTAAATTATTTTGACAGGGAACATCCTGGTCCCTCAGTTTCCAAGCAACTTGTTAGGAGAACCTGATTCACAAGATGGTTGATTTTTCTCCCTCTTGAAACATAAATGTAGCCAAGGCTGGCCTTGATTTTCTTTTCTTCTTCAGGCCAAAAACAGTTCCTCTTTTCATTTCAGATTTAAACCTTTGTAACTTTGCCATTTGTCATTGAGGTTTGCTGTTTCAGCATGTTTCCTTGGTCCATCGCCAATCCTGGATGTTCAGGTAGCAGCTGTGGTTGGGAGGGCCTTTCTGGTAACATTCCTTTGGCATGACTTTTCCAATGCTTTTTCTTTAATGCAGACCTCCCTGTCTGTAGTTACTCATGTCCTTGTCACAGGGACTTTGCTGAATGGTAGGGAAAGAACCTAGATTTCTATCCCATAGAATCCCAATCAATCATCATTTCTTAGTCCCTTTTCTCTAGGTCTGAATCACAGGATTTTACATTTGGAAAGGGTCTCAGCAGCCAACTTAGACCCATGAAAGCATCCTGTCCACAACATATCTGACGAAACTATAGCTGGTCATCTAGATTCTGCTTGAAAACCTCCAATGAAGGGCCATCTGATTCCTCTTGACTCCACTTAGCTATTTGGGATAAATGTAATTGTTAGAGTTGTTGGGATTTCTTTTAAAAATCATACCTAAATTTGTCTTTTTTGTTATATTCATTCACTGCTGCTAATTCTGCCCTCTGGGACCACATTGAACAAATCTAATTTCCTTTGAACCTGACCCACTCTTCAGTTACTTGAATCATGTCATCTTTGAGTCTTTCCTTCTCTAAATTAAACTCCTGCAGTTCCTTCAACCAATTCTTATGTGTCATAGATTCAAGCCCTATCACCAAAAAACATCTAGGATGAGTTGTCACAAAAGGTAATGTGTTTCCCCTCACTGGAGGTCTTCCAACAGGCTGAGTCACCATTTGTTAGATATGTGGTGATAAGGATTCCTTTCATGTAGTCATTGGGCTAGATGACCACTGAGATCTTTTACAACTGTAAAATATGGATTCTTTGGCCATTCCAGCTGCCTTGTGATATACTGTATTAAACACAATACTCTATATTTATTCTGACCGAGACATTATTACTGAGATACTCATCCCATCTCTTGTTCCCAAAGGTGTTAGTTCTGAAATCTTATAAAGTCAATGCTACTTTAAAACACTGATGGTGACATTCTTACAAAACACATAAATGTGAAGACATTCCTCATGATGTTGCTGCTTTAGCACAACCAAAGGCTTTGGAAATTGTATTTTCACACACACACACACACACACACACACACACACACACTAAATCAATTAATCTTTATCCTGCATCAAGTAAGGTCTAGAGATTTATTATGCCTATTGTCTGAGAGGCCATTTAGCTAAATCCAG
This sequence comes from Antechinus flavipes, assembly GCF_016432865.1. Classification (NCBI taxonomy): domain Eukaryota; kingdom Metazoa; phylum Chordata; class Mammalia; order Dasyuromorphia; family Dasyuridae; genus Antechinus; species Antechinus flavipes. The sequence continues at coordinate 445,257,588 of NC_067401.1, read as the reverse complement.
AGAGGCTCTTTAGTCAATAGTCAATAAACATTCATTAAGCACCTTTTATGTGCCAGCTAGGTGGTGCGGTTGCTAGAGCACTGGGCTTGGAATCAGGAAAAATCATCTTTATTAGTTCAAAACTCACCTCAGATACTCACTACCTATGTGATCCTGGGCAAGTCACTTCACCCTGTTTGTCTCAATTTCCTCATCTGTAAAATGAGCTAGAGAAAAAAAAATGGCAAACCATTCCAGTATCTCTGCCAAGAAAACCCCAAATGGGATCACAGAGAGTTGGACATGATTAAAAAGAACACATCACTAACAATAAAATTATGTTCCAGGGACTGTGTAAAGTGCTAGGCATATTAATAAGAACTTAATGAAGGAAGTGTATACACAAAAGGAAGTTGGAAGGGAGTAGAAGTATGGGAGGAATAGAAGAAATGGTGGAGAAGTCATCAGAGGAGTCCTGAGGGAGCATAGTCTGGTAAAAGATGAGGAGATATTTGATCTGAGGTCTCTCCTTAAATGAAGATTTGGAATTCATGACCCCATTTTCCAATCAGAGGTGCAGAGGATAGTAATGTGGTAGAGAAACAAGGCTGATAAGATCTTATAGGATGATTAGGTTATCCTATGACACTACTGGTCCCAGGAGGATGACAATCTGCTTAGTCCAAATGGAATTTTGAGTCCATCTCCATATCCAGCCTCAGAGGACTAAAGCAATACATTTCCTCTGCATTAGATCAGATTTTTACTTTTTTTTAATGCACAATTAATCCATAAATTGGTAGCCAAAACCAAACCACATGGAGCTCTCCCTTGTGGAAACAAACACCTCCAGCTTTTATCAATAGAATCCCACCATTTAGCACTGGCTTAAGTCATTATTATGTCATTATTTTTTCAGCCAGACTTGTCTCTACAGATTGACTATAAACACCTTGAGGGCAGGGACCAGGTCATATATGACTCTGCTCAGGGGGTGATTAAATGCTTAACAACTTCCTAAAAGCAAGCAGAAAAATTGTAAAGTTTAATCTGTACCATTAACACTTTATTGCTTTAAGTCTAGACAATCAACAACGCAATCAAACCATAATTTGCAGCCTTTGCCAAATTTTGAAGTGTAAATACTCGCATTGGAAAATTTGACAATCAGCTCTCATGAGCAGGAAACAGATCCTTGCTTCTATGCTTCTTAGCACTCACATGCTGGGTACACAAGAAATGATGAGTTCATTATTGAGATGTACCAGGATTAGATTCCTCTGAAGCAATCAGGACTAGGACCAGAAAACTGTTCTTAATACAAAATGATAATGTAACCTGCTTTTTTGCCTTCTAACTGATCCACTTGACTCAAATCTCTTCCCTCTCCAATCCAGCCTCCAAAGAACAGTTGAAGAATTGTTCCTAAAACTGTCGCTCCTCAGTGCAATAAATTCCATTGGCTCCCTATTACTTCCGGGATCAAATACAAAAGTCTCTGTTTGGCCTTCAAAGTCCTTCAATCCTAAACCCAGTGTTTCTTTCCAGGCTTATTTTACCTAATGCCCATTCATACATTCTAAATTCCAGTCAAACCAGCCTTCATGCTCTTCCTCATTTAACCTCCAGAGAGGCTCTTTAGTCAGTAGTCAATAAACATTTATTAAGTAAATATAAAATGAAAATTAGTCTCTTTCCTCCTGAAGGAAGGTAATTCTGTACTTTTGTGGAATGTAATTTGGGGATCAATTTCCAAAATTTACAATCTTAGAAACTGATGACAAATGAACAAAAACTTTAAAAGATCCACCATATTGTTTGTGAAGTCTGAGGGGAAACCTCAGAGTCATTTTAATTTGCATATTTCTAATTATTAATGATTTGGAGTTTATCTTTAATTGCTTATTTGTAGCTTGATTTTTTTTTAAAAAAAGTTCATTTCCTTGAACCTTTTATTTATTGGAGAATGGCTCCTTGAGTTTTATATTTTATGTCCCTCCCCAATATATCTTGAATATGTTATTCATGCAAAAAAAAAAAACCCTTCATGTTTTATGCATTCAAAATTGTCTGTTTTGTCTTTTGTAATGCTCTCTATTATCTTTTGTTTGGTGAGACTTTGCCAAATCTGCTGGGTAAATGTTGGCTGACTCCAAGAATGGAGGAGAGCCTTGATGTAGATTTTCAACAGTTAACTTTTGAGACAAATTATCATTTTAAACAAGTATTCATAACATTTAATGGGAGGCTTGTGTATTTATATAAATTATTTTTAAACCATGCATTTTAGTATAAAATATTGTGATTACTAGGGCTACAAAAACTTCTGGTGTCAGAGAGCTAGATGGAAAGGGCTCTGTTATTGACTCCCTATTACTTCTGGGACCAAATACAAAATTCTCTGTTTGGCCTTCAAAGCCATTCAATCCTAGATCCAGTATGTCTTTCCAGGCTTATTTTACCTCATACCCATTCATACATTCTAAATTCCAGCCAAACTGGCCTTCATATATAATGTCCCATCTTCCATCTTCATGCTTCTATGCAGGCTGACCCTCATCCCTGGAATGCACTTTCTCATCACCTCTGGATTTTGGACCATTTGCACCATTTGCAAGAAAGAAGAGCAACCCCAGAAATAGTCATCTTTCTCCACCTTTCTCTTTCTTTCCCCTGTCTGCCCTCTGGTGGAAGTGTGAATGAGCAAGAAAATGATCCAAAGAAGAGCAAAGTAATGAGTGTGTAACTTGATCCTTGTTCACTAAGATAGAATTCCTTGATTCATTCATATACCAAGCATTAATTAAGCCCCCACTATGTGCTAAGAATGGATGTGCAGTAGAGTATGACTGAGTGTCCTGGCACACCATAGGGATGCTTTCCCCTGAGCTTCTTTAACTGATACTTGTATGGTTACTATCTTGAGGACCCCTCATCAGCCTATTCACCCTGAAATTTCATTGGAATTCCACCTGAGGGCATTTCTTGAGAGAAGAGAAAGTACCCATAGGATTGTACCTTCAGGGAGTATCCCTTTCTGGCCCACTACACACATCTGTGGTTCAAAGCATTATTCTAGATGCTAGAGGAATTGCAAATTTTTAAAAAGTGATTGTACCTCCCGTGCTTACTATCTAGCATTTGTCCTTCTTTAAACAACTCCTGGATAATTCCCATTGCACATCTCAGGATTTTTTAAAAGCTTATCTGGGATGGAGTCTTGGTTCCCAGCAGGAAGATATATGCAATGACCTCTTAAGAGTCTTTTCATATCTATTATGTCATCATTTCTGTAGGCACTGGAAAGACAGCTCTATAAACCTGGATGGAGATAGTTCTTCCTTCTCCCCTCAGAACATACATTTCTTTCCTAGCAAGGGAGATATTCCAAAGTATATTTTTTTTCATCCCAGTCAAAACTCTAATCTTGAGAATATTCAATCAATAAATATTTATTAAGAATTTTCTATGTTCTTTTCTCTGTGTTAAACTCTGAGAATATAAAGAAAGATGAAAACAGACCCTCTGATCTCAAAGAACTCATATTCTAATGAGAAAAGCAAGGATATACAAAGAACGTTATCTACCTACACACATGTGAGCATACACATGTATATGTGTATGTATATATGCACACATGCATACATATATTAACTAGGAAAATAATAGATAGAATACCAGGCTTAGAATCAGAAAGACTCATCTTTCAGTTCAAATCTGGTCTCTGATACTTCCTAGCTATGTGACCTTAGGTAACTCATTTAATCCTGTTTCCCTCAGTTTCCTCTTCTGTAAAATGAGCTGGAGAAGGAAATCATAAACCACTCTATTATTTCTGCCAAGAAAACACTAAATGGGGTCACAATGAATCAGATATGACTAGAACAACTACACACATACACACACATATATGTATGTATATATACATATATACACACACGTGTATATACACACATATGTGTATATACAGATGAATATGTATATATGTAGATAGATAGACATAGTTAGACTGATGGGTAGGTAGATAGATAGATGAAAGATAGATAGATAGATAGATAGATAGATAGATAGATGAAAGTCATCTCAAAGGGGTAGCACGAGCAGTGGAGGGAGTGGGAGAGCTGGAAAAAGTCACCTACAGAAGGAACTGAACTGTGAAAGAAGCCAGCAAGCAGAGAATCTCCTTTCCTGGCATATCTGTCTTAGCTATTTTGATCCTAATTCTAAATTCCCACTTTCTGGTAGACTCTTGTTGCTCAAATTCTTGTTTTCTCCACCTCCTGACCTCTCATTCTCACTTTAATCTTAATGTTCTCTCTCCCCACAGTCACTTCTAGGACTCCCTGGGAAGTTTTTAGAGTTGGTGCAAATGGCAGCTTCTGAACAAAAGTCTTTCCTAGTTCCCCAGATGCTAATGTCTTTTTTTCTAAGATGACCTTTTAATCACTCCATTTATATCTGGTTTCTACCTATTTAATTAGGTCTCCAATTAAAATGTAAACTCCTTAAGAGCAGGAATTGGTTTTTAACTTTTTTTTGTATCCCTAGGATTTTAGCAAAGCATTGGACACACAGTAGGTATGCTTAATAAATACCTGTTGATTGATTAATTGAATAACAATGACATTCATTTGTTCTGACATCCAGAGTGTCACCTTCATGACTTTTTAAGGTAGAGTCCCTACTCCCTTTCCCATTTGTGCTCTCGCTCCTTGTCCCTCAGTTCCTTCACCATCTAAGTGTTTCAAGTAGATGGGGTCAGCTTGGCTGAGATGCAGTAATCCAATGAGGGAAGATAAGGAGTTAGAAACTCGAGACTGGTTTCCTGTTTCTAAGGCCAGCAGGATATGACAGCTGCTGAACCAGCACATTCAGCCTCTGGAGAGAAGAAGCAAGAACTTTCTGTTACTGAATAAATGACCTCTCTCCTCCATTGACTAAAGGGTCACATGAACCAACTCTGTGGTGGGTCAAAGTCCTTTTGCTCCTTGCTGGGGAATAGAAGCCCTTGTGATGAACAGGAGGAGAATGCCTTTTCATTTTCTTTTATTAGTTTTTAAAGAGTGGACACTCTCTGGAGAGGCAAAATCCATTAGCCCAGGCTGTTCCAATATCTCTGGCAAATTAATTTAGGCAGTTTTAATACAATTTTATTATATAACCCTTAAGAGCTGTGCTGGTAAATGCTCTTCCCATAAATACTATTGTGTATGTGAAGTACACCTTCAGGGTGAATAAATTTGAATTATTATACAAACAATAATTTACACATCGATGACACCAGAATATCCAAACCTGTTTTCTCTGCTTTTACAATAATTAGTTTTTATTCATCTTGACCTCTCTTTCTCACTTGACATAGCAGACTATTCCTCCTTTCTTGCTATATGCTGTTCCTCCCATTGTTCCTTGTTCTGTTTTTGGTTTTCCACCAGTCTGACCTCTCTTATTCTACTCCTTTTCTGGTTTTTCTCTGTTCCTTAATTGAGAGTATTTCCCTCCAAGACTTTATTCTTAGCTATTTTCTTTCTTATTCTAAACAAGGCTCTCTCTTGATTTCTTCTTCCAGGTCTGAATGACCTCTTTCTGTATGGATGACATCCAGATCTCTTACCTCTCTTCCCAACCTCTCTTCAGAGTCCCAGTATGATATTTCTACTTCTGAAATTTACCCTCTGTGTTACTGTGGGCAAGTCACAAGTTAACTTCAGTTTCCTCATCTGTTAAATGAAAGAATTGGATTTGATGGTTCCTGAGGTATCTCCCAGATCTGAGCTCTAAAATATATGAACTCCTATTGTATGTGCATCTAGGACCTCATACTCCCTATATCCAAAACTGAACTCATCATCTTCCTCTCCTGTTTCAACCTTCTCTATAAGTCAGTTGGTTAATCAATAAGCATTTATTAAATTCTTACTGTGTGCCAGGTTCTGTGCTAAGTGCTAGGGAGTACAAAAACTAAAGTAAAAACAGTTTTTGTGTTTATTTGGGGGGGGGAGATAAATGGATACAAAGATGGATAGATAGATACATACATAGATGGATACATAGATAGATACATAGAGATAGATACATGAATATATACATAGATAGATACATAGATAAATACATAGATAATTACATAGATACATGCATAGATAAGTAGATAAATAGAGACACAAATACATAGAGAGATACCTAGATACATAAATAAATAGATAACTAGATACATAAATACATAGATACCTAGAACATAAATACATAGCTAGATACATATATAGATAAGTAGATAGACACAAAAATAGATACATAAATACATAGGTAGGTAGGTAGATAGATAGAAAGAAAAAAGTTGATACAAAGTGGTAGAAGGAGTCTGAGTAAAAAGGCACCACTAGCAGATAGCTTCAAGAAAAGTCTCATGACATTAGTGCTGACTTTTAAAAGAAACCAAATAATCTAAGAGATGGAAGTGGAGAGGGAACATCTGAGAGGTATGAGGAACAACCATTACAAAGGCAAGGAGGAAGGAGATGAATCACCATCTATGCAGGGTTATTATAAGGACCAAATGAGGTAATATTTGTAAAGCTCTTCACATAATGCTTAGCACAGAGTAATTGCTAGTAAATGCTTATCTTCCCTCCTACTATATTTTCAATCCACCTATTTCAAAACCCCATAACTTTTCTTTTGGACTAAAGTAGCCCTAATTGACTCAGTTTCTCAATCTGTAAAATGATCTGAAGAATGTAAAACTACTCCTGTATCTTTACCAAGAAAACTCCAAATGGGGTCAGGCATAAAGAGTCCGGAATAATTGAGATGACCAAACAACAGCAGCAAAAACAGCCTCTTAACTGGTCTTCTTGTCACTTCCTTGACAGAAGATAATAAAATCATATAATTTCGAGTAAGGAGTAAAGGAGATTTTAGCAATGATTTACTCAGTTTACAAATGAAGAAACTGAGTTGAATCTCTTTCTAACCCATCCTTTCCAAGCTGATAAACCACATCATTTTCTTCCTCAAAAACTTTCAATGGTTCCATAGTATCCAATGAATAGATTTTCAGTTCCTCATCTTGGCAGTGAAGGCTCACCACAATGTAGCTCCATCCTTTAAAGTTATAGTGTACACTATACCCTTTCATATATTCTATATTCTGGTAAGATTAGACTACTCCAGTCTTCTATTCTCAGCCTTCTCTCTTTCATGCCTGGACAAAACATCTCTCTTTACCTTCCACTGCAATCATTGCCTTTTAGCTTCCTCCCAATATCATTTTTTCCCAGGATTTAACTGAAACACTAACGCCTTTATTATACTTCCCCACTGAAACAGGTTATCTCCCTTCTCAAGTTTCTTGTAACATTTTGCCTGTAACCTAGTGGCTATTTGCTTGCCACATTAGATTGAAAGTTACTTGAAGACAGGATTTCATCATATTTCATCTTTGTATCACAGTATCTTATTCATAGTGTGTGCCTGATAAATGTTTGTTGTACTAAATCTAATTGAATTCTTCAGAATTCTAAAAATGGAAAAACACTGCCAATAGGAAGTACTCACTTTTTAAATTCAGCTGATAAATCAGGCAGTTTTCTCTCCAAACATAATTTTAAAAATCAGTTATGCTGGCTGTGGACTAAATAATTGATTTCCACATTTCATTCTGTAAATTAAATTATAGATTTTTGAGTTATTAGGAGAAATGGCATAGTTAGCCAATAAACCCTTCTTTTAAAATAGCTGCAACCTTATTTATTATATGTATTAACATTTATTCCTGCCCCAAATCCCATCAATCAAATTTCCATTTCTAACACTTTTCTAAAAATAAGTAAGAAATATTTGGTTCTAACAACAAAACTGTGAAAGAAATGACAGACTATCTAGATTGCTGAACATGGAGTGAACTAATTATACCCAACGAACACCTTGAAATGACTGTGATTATAGGATAAAGTAAAAAAAAAAAAAAAAAAAAAAAAAAAAAAAAAAAAACAGAACCCCAAAGACTTCCTGCAATCTGACATCATTGAATATTAGTTCCCATAAGTTTTGTATTCCTACCAAATTAAGCTATTGTCTGTTTCCAGGATTCAAGGTGCCATTGTCAGCCTCCATTTCTTCTTATCCAAGCCCTTCTTTGTGCCTGGACCATAATCCCTTTTCCCATTCTATCTCCCATTCATCGGCGCTTCTTTAAGACTCAGTTTAGCTCACCTCTCAAAAATATCTTGTTTTATCTCCCCACTTCTTAGTCTTCTTCCCATGTTCAAATGAACAGCCCAAAATGAAAGCCCCAAGGAATATTGTAGATGAATTCTAGATCAAGTCAAGAAGAAAATACTGCAAATAACCAGGAAGAAACAATTCAAATATCAAGGAACCACTGTCAGGATTACACAGGATTTAGCAGCTTCTATATTAAAAGATCAGAGGGCTTAGAATATGATAATCCAGAAGGCAAAGGAGCCTGGATTACAACCAAAAATCAGCTACCCAGAAAAACTGAGCATAATTTTCCAAGGTAGAAAATGGATATTCAATGAAATGAAGGATATTCAATGAAATGAAGGGCTTTCAAACTTTCTTGTTGAAAAGACCAGCATTGATCTGAGATACCACTGCACACCTGTCAGATTGGCTAGAATGACAGGAGAAGATAATGTGGAATGTTGGAGGGGATGTGGGAAAACTGGGATACTGATACATTGTTGGTGGAATTGTGAATACATGCAGCTGTTCTGGAGAGCAATTTGGAACTATGCTCAAAAAGTTATTAAACTTATATCCCAAATATATCCCAAAGAGATCTTAAAGAAGGGAAAGGGACCTATATGTGCAAGAATGTTTGTGGCAGCCCTCTTTGTAATGGCCAGAAACTGGAAATTGAGTGGATGCCCATCAATTGGAGAATGGCTGAATAAACTGTAGTATATGAACATTATGGAATATTATTGTTCTGTAAGAAATGACCAACAGGATGATTTCAGAAAGGCCTGGAGAGACTTAGATGAACTGATGCTGAGCGAAATGAGCAGGACCTCAGGAGATCATTATATGCTTCAACAACAGTACTATATAATGATCAATTCTGATGGATGTGGCCCTCTTCAACAATGAGATGAACCAAATCAGTTCCAATAGAGCAGTAATGAATTGAACCAGCTACACCCAGCAAAAGAACTCTAGGAGATGACTATGAACCACTACATAGAATTCCCAATCCCTCTATCTTTGTCTACCTGCATTTTTGATTTCCTTCACAGGTTAATTGTACACAATTTCAAAGTCTGATTCTTTTTGTACAGCAAAATAACTGTATACATATATTGTATTTAACATATACTTTAACATATTTAACATGTATTGGTCAACCTGCCATCTGGGGGAGGGCGGGGAGGGAAGGAGGGGAAAAATTGGAACAAAAGGTTTTGCAATTGTCAATGCTGAAAAATTACCCATGCATATATCTTGTAAATAAAAAAAAACTATAATTAAAAAAAAGACCAGAGTTGAACAGAAAATTTAATTTTCAGATATGAAATTCAAGAGAAGTATAAAAGAGCAAACAGAAAAGAAAAAAAAATCATGGTATTCAATAAAGTTAAATTGTTTACATTCCTATATGGAAAGATAATAATTGTAATTCTTAAGATCCATTAGATCTGTAAGAACAACAGAAAGACAGAGGGTATGGGCATAAGTTGGTTTTGATGTGATGATTTTTAAAAAATTATTAAAGGATGAAAAAAGGATTGCACTGGGAGAAGAAAGGGGAGGCAGAAAATATAACAAATTATATCACATGGAAAGGTATGTTTGCCTATTACAGTAGAAAGACGCAAGGGAGGCACTGAGCATTGTTTGAATCTTACTCTCATAGGATTTGGCTCAAAGAGGGAATAACATGGATACTTAGTTAGGTAAAATAAGCTATCTTACCCTGTAAGGAAATAGGAGAGGCAGAGGGAGAAAGGGTGCACATGATTACCAATATTATTCAATATGATACTAGAAATGTTATCTCTATCAATAAGAAAAGAAAAAAAAAGAGAGAAGGAATTAGAATAAGCTAAAAGGAAACAAACTACCACTCTTTGTAAATATGATAGTAAACTTAGAGAATCCTAAAGAATCAACTAAAAAACCTTTTTAAAATTATCAACAACTTTAACCAATATGAAATAAGCCCACATAAATCATCAGCATTTCTATATGTTACCAGCAAAGATCATCAACAATGGTTAGAAAGAGAAATTCCATTTAAAATAACTATAGACAACAAAAAGTATTTGGGACTCTACTTGTTCAGACAAACCCATGAAATATATTATTAACACAATTACAAAACATTTTTCACATGAAAGTCATTGATAAACAACTGGAAAAATATCAATTAATCATAGGTAGACTGAGCTAATATAACAAATGACAATTCTACCTAAATGAATGACTTATTCAGTGCCATACCAATCAAACTATCAAAAGTGATTTTATAGAATTAGGAAAAAAACAATAACAAAATTCATCTGAAAGACAAAATGTCAATAATATCAAGATAATTGATGCAAAAAAATTCAAAGGAAGGTGGCCTGGTTGTAGCTGATCTAAAACTATATTTAAAGCAATAATCATCAAAACTATTTGATACTAGCTAAGAAATAGGATGGTGGATCAGTGAAATAGAACAAGTACACAAGACACAGTGGTAAATAACTAGAATAATCTACTGTTTGAATTACCCAAAGACTCAAACTTTTGAGATAAACTCACTACTGGAAAAAAAAAGTGCTGAGAAAATTGGAAAAGAGTATGGCAGAAATTGGCATAGACCAACATCTCATATTCTATATCAAGATGAGGTTAAAATGGGATTTAGACCTAAAAGGTGATATCATAGGCAAATTAGGAGAGCAAAGAACAGTTTTACCTGTCAGAGCTATGGAGAAGGAAAGATTCAATGATCAAACGAGAGATAAAAACATTATGAAATACAAAATGGATAATTTTGATTATATTAAATTTAAAAGGTTTTGTAGAAACAAAACCAATGCAATTGAAAGGTAAGCACAAAGAAAACAATTTTTACAATAACTTTCTGATAGAGGACTCATTTCTCAAATATATAAAGAACCAAGTCAAACCAATTAGAATATAAGTTATTCCTCGATTTAAATGGTCAAAGATATGAACAGGCAGTTTTTAGGTGAAGAAACAAAATTATCAGTAGTCATTTGAAAAAAAGGCACTAAATCACTATTGGTTAGGGAAATACAGATTAAAAAAACTCTGAAGTAGCATCTCACACCTATAAGATTAGCTAATAGAACAGAAAAGGAAAATGAAAACTTTTGGAGCAGTTGTGGGAAAATTGGTTGGTGGAGTTGTGAACAGAACCTACCATTCTGGAGAACGATTGGGAACTATGCTCAAAGAGGAATCAAACTGTGCATAACTTTTAATCCAGCAACATCATTACTAAGTCTGTATCCCAAAGATATCATTAAAAAAAGAAAAGAAAAGGACCTACATGTACAAAAACGTTTATAATAGTTCTTTAAATGTGAGCAAAGAATCGGAAATTGAGGGGATGCCCATCAATTAAAGAATGGGCTGAACAAGTTGTGATATATGAATGTAATGTAATAGTATTGTGCTATAAGAAATGATGAGCAGACAGATTTCAGAAAAACCTGGAAAGATTGGTATGAACTCTTGCTGAGTGAAGTGAGCAGAACTAGGAGAATATTGGATCCAGTAACAGCAACATTGTGAGATGATATACTGTGATTGACTTCACTCTTCTCAGCAATACAATGATCCAAGACAACTCCAAAAGATTCATGATGGAAAATGTTATTCATATTCAGAGAAAAAATTATAGAGTCTGAATGCAGATCAAATATCTTATTTTTACTTTTGTTGTTGCTGTTTCAAGGCTTTTCTCTTTTGTTCTTTCACAACATGACTAATGTGGAAATGTGTTTAGGTGATTATACATATACAACATATATCAGATTGCTTGTCATCGTAGGAAGGGGAAGGGAGAAAAAAATTGGAACTCAAATTCAATTCAAACTCAAATTTTTATTTTAAAAAAATGAGCTTTGAATACTGTCTTTACATGTAATTGGAAAAATAAAATTTTATTTCAAAAAAAAATTTGTATACATCCTTAAAGGAAGGCAGGGCAGTGTGGTATAGTGGTCCAGTGAAAGAATTAGAGGGAAAATTTGTGCCCTGGTCCTCTAATTTTGTAATTAGTATTCTTTCTGCTATATTATACTGATTTCTAGTATTAAACAATTTGAGATTTAGTGGCAGAACCAGACATCTTGAGCCAAAGTCAGAATTCTAAGTGGCTAATGGAACCAATAATAATCAAACAAATTTTACCCATTTTTCTATAACAGATACATAATGAATATCGATGAGACAGAAAGTAGATGAACAAGAATTATCTACTGCCTTATTCCAGTGCAAATAATAATAGTTTATATCTTTATAGTGCTTTCAGATAAACAAAGTCCTCTCCAACTAACGACCCTGCAGTATAAGTAAAGTACATGTTATAATCCTTAGTTTACAAATGTGAAAACCAAGGCTCACAGGTAAATTAATTTATACAAGGTCACATGGTTAGTAAGACATGACTCTTTGACTGCAATCCAGATTATCTGAATACTGGTCCAGAATTTTTTCCCCTATCCCACATCACCTCTTAGTCATTTAAATTCATTAAGCACCTGATAGAGTTTATTCAAATAAAAATATTATTATGTTAGGCAGGTCCTAAAAATGTTGGATATATATCATGGTATAGTGATCAGAGAGCTTGTCTCAGGACCAGGAAGACCTGTATTCAAGTCTCATCTCTCCTGCACATTGGTTATAAGACTGGTCAAGCCACTTAATCATTCAGTGCTGTAGGCAACTCTTCATGATCATAAGTTATAGAGAATGTGCCAGCTGGCACTAATAGAGGACATTTCTAACTTGGGAATCCCCTATATCACTGAAACTGCAGTTCCAATCCCTGTTCAAACTCTCTAAAATGGTAAAAACAAAACTAGCTAAGTAAAACTCAGCAAGGAAGGAGTATAGTGAGCTAGTTATTCTAACACCACTCATATTTGGAACAAAAGAAATGTAGAACAGTAAATATGGAAGATATCTACTATAATGAAAAGTTTATTGTTCAATTCCTGACCCTATTAGGGGGTTTTCTTGTCTTTTTTTAAACTTTAAAAAAATTTTTTTCAATTAAATGTAAACATTTTTCCAATATTCTTTTTTTGTAATTTAAAATCCCAAATTTTCCCCTTCCCTTCCTTTTCTTGCCTCTTCCTGATATGGTAAACAATTTAATATGGGTTATACTATGCTATATAATACAAGACATTTTCCTATTAGTCATGTTGTGAAAAAAATATATATACCTCCCCCAAAAAATATAGAAAAAAGGTTAAAAATATCATTTGATATTTTGATCTGCATTCAGGTTCCATCAGTTCTTTCTCTAAAGGTAGACAACATTTTTCATCATGAGCCTTTTGGAATTGTCTCAGATCATTGTATTCCTGAGAAGAGCTAAATCATTCACAGTTGATCATTATACTGCCATTACTAATATAATGTCCTCTTGCCTCTGGTCACTTCTGCATCAGTTCACATAAGTTCAGGTTTTTTTGAAATCTGCCTCCTCATCATTCTTTTTTTAATTTTTAATTTTCTTAATAGAATTATATTTATTATTATTATTATTATTATTATTATAGCTTTTTATTTACAAAACATATGCATGGGTAATTTTTCAACATTGACTCTTGCAAAACCTTGTTCCAATTCTTTCCCTCCTTCCCTAGATGGCAGGTAGTCCAATATATGTTAGATATGTTAAAATATATGTTTAATCCAATATATGTATACATAGAATTATATTTTTCTAAATACATGCAAAAACAGCTTCCAATATTCATCTTTGCAAAACTTTGTGTTCCAAATTTTCTCCCTCTCCTCCCCTTCCCAAGATATCAAGCAATCTGATATTGGTTAAATATAGGCAATACTTCAAAACAAATTTCTGTATTCATTATGCTCTGGAAGAAAAACCAGATCAAAGTGGGGGGAAGTGAGAAAGAAAAATAATAAGCAAACAAACAACAGCAACAATGACAAAAAGGTGAAAATATTTTGATCCACATTCATTCTTCCATAGTTCTCTTTTTGTATGCCCTGCTCATCATTTCTTACAGCACAATAATATTCTATTGCAATCATATATCACAACTTGTTTAGCCATTCCCCAACTGATGAGCATCCCCTCAATTTCCAATTCTTTGTCATTATAAAAAGAGCTGTTATGATTTTTTTTGTACAAATAGATCCCTTTTCCTTTCATTTGGAGCTTTTTTTGGGGGGAGAAGGGGTTTGGTCAAAGATACTGGAGTGGTCAGTATAATTGGTCATATTAATACTCAAATTAACAAAAACCATATGATCATTTCAATAGATGCAGAAAAAGCATTTGATAAAATCCAACATCCATTCCTATTAAAAACTCTTGAGAGTATAGGAATAAATGGACTTTTCCTTACAATAATCAGTAACATCTATTTAAAACCAGCAGTAAATATCATATGTAATGGGGGCAAACTGCAACCATTCCCAATAAGATCAGGAGCGAAACAAGATTGTCCACTATCACTGTTACTATTTAATATTGTATTAGAAATGCTAGCTTTAGCAATAAGAGTTGAGCAAGAGATTAAAGGAATAAGAATAGGCAATGAAGAAACCAAATTATCACTCTTTGCTGATGATATGATGGTATACTTAAAAAACCCCAGAGACTCTACTAAAAAGTTATTAGAAACAATCCACACTTTCAGCAAAGTTGCAGGATACAAAATAAACCCACATAAGTCATCAGCATTCTTATATATCACTAACAAAACCCAACAGTTAGAGTTACAAAAAGAAATTCCATTTAAAGTAACTACTGATGGAATAAAATCTTTAGGAATCTATCTGCCAAGGGAAAATCAGAAACTTTATGAGCAAAACTACAAAACATTTTCCACACAAATTAAGTCTGATCTAACCAACTGGAAAAATATTAAATGCTCTTGGATTGGGCAAGCTAATATAATAAAGATGACAATACTACCTAAACTAATCTATTTATTTAGTGCTATACCAATCAGACTCCCAAAAAACTACTTTGATGAACTAGAAAAAATAACAACAAAGTTCATATGGAAAAACAAAAGGTCAAGAATTTCAAGGGAATTAATGAAAAAAAATCAAATGAAGGTGGTCTAGCTGTACCAGATCTAAAATTATATTATAAAAAAGCAGCAGTTACTAAAACCATCTGGTATTGGCTAAGAAATAGACTAGTTGATCAATGGAATGGGTTAGGTTCAAAGGACAAAACATCCAATAACTTTAATAATACAGTGTTTGACAAACCCAAAGACCCCAGTTTTTGGGATAAGAACGCATTATTTGACAAAAATTGCTGGGGGGATTGGAAATTAGTATGGCAGAAACTAGGCATTGACCCACACTTAACACCGTACACCAAGATAAGGTCAAAATGGGTTCGTGACCTAGGCATAAAGAATGAGATTATAAATAAATTGGAAGAGCATAGGATAGTTTACCTCTCAGACCTATGGAAGAGGGAGGAATTTATAGCCAAAGAAGAAATAGAGATTACTATTGACTGCAAAATAGATAATTTTGATTATATTAAATTGAAAAGTTTTTGTACAAACAAAATTAATGCAGTCAAGATTAGAATGGAAACAATAAACTGGGAAAACATTTTTGCAGTCAAAGGTTTTGATAAAGATCTCATTTCCAAAATATATAGAGAATTGACTCTAATTTATAAGAAATCAAGCCATTCTCCAATTGATAAATGGTCAAAGGATATAAACAGACAATTATCAGACGAAGAACTTGAAACTATTTCTAGCCATATGAAAATATGCTCCAAATCATTATTAATCAGAGAAATGCAAATTAAGACAACTCTGAGATACCACTACACACCTGTCAGATTGGCTAGAATGACAGGGAAAGATAATGCAGAATGTTGGAGGGGATGTGGGAAAACAGGGACATTGATATACTGTTGGTGGAATTGTAAATACATCCAGGCATTCTGGAGAGCAATTTGAAACTATGCTCAAAAGGTTATCAGACTGTGCATACCCTTTGATCCAGCAGTGTTTCTACTGGGCTTATATCCCAAAGAGATACTAAAGGAGGGAAAGGGACCTGTATGTGTCAAAATGTTTGTGGCAGCCCTGTTTGCAGTGGCTAGAAGCTGGAAAATGAATGGATGCCCATCAATTGGAGAATGGTTGAATAAATTGTGGTATATGAACATTATTGAATATTATTGTTCTGTAAGGAATGACCAGCAGGATGAATACAGAGAAGACTGGCAAGACTTACATGAACTGATGCTAAGTGAAAAGAGCAGAACCAGGAGATCATTATATATCTCAACAATGATACTGTTTGAGGATGTATTCTGATGGAAGTGGATCTCTTCGATAAATAGACCTAATTCAGTTTCAATTGATCAAGGATGGACAGAAGCAGCTACACCCAAAGAAAGAACACTGGGAAATGAATATAAACTGCTTGCATTTTTGTTTTTCTTCCCGGATTATTTATACCTTCTGAATCCAATTCTTCCTGTGCAACAAGAGAACTGTTCCGTTCTGCACACATATATTGTATCTAGGAGATAGTGTGACCTATTCAACATGTAAAGGACTGCTTGCCATCTGGGGGCAGGGGTAGAGGGAGGGAGGAGAAAAATCGGAACGGAAGTGAGTGCAAGGGATAATGCTGTAAAAAATTACCCTGGCATGGGTTCTGTCAATAAAAAGTTATTTAAAAATAATAATAAATACATACATACATACATACAGAAAAAAAGAAAAAGAAAAGAAAGATACTGGAGTGGTTTGCCATTTCTTTCTCCAGTTCATTTTACGGATAAGAAAACTGAAGCAAATGGAGTTAACTGGGTTGCCCAAGGTTTCATAGACAGGAAATGTCTGAGGGCAGTTATTTCTGTTTTTGTTTTAACTCCTGATGATGAGTCTTCCTAACTCCAGGTCCATCATTCTATCCATCTGACTGTTTGACAAGGAAGAATGATAAATTTGAAATTAGAAGACCTGAGTTCAAACACCAGCATTGCCATTTTATTTCTGTTAAAGACACTTAATTTTTTTTTTGGCATCTTCAAATGTAAAATCAAAGAGTTGCACTTGATGATATCAAGTGTCCTTGCCATCGCTAATATGAACTGTAATCCTATATTTAGCCAGGAGAAGGAAAGATATGACCAGCATGGAGGTGGTGAATGGTAGTTGTCTTCAAGTATTTGGAAAGCTATGTTGTAGACAGAATAGATTTATTTCTCTTGATTCCACGGGGCAGAGCTAGGAATTATGGATAGAGGTTATAAAGAGAAAATTTAGATTCAACATCAGGAAAAAAAAAAAAAAAACAACTTTTTGCCAGCTAGAGTAAGTGGAATGGACTGCCTTAGGAATTGATAAGTTTCTTCCTCTATGGAGAATTTCAACCAAAGCCTGAATAGCCACTGACCACTACTTCTTAAATCTTTCCAAACAAGATAGCTACTGATGTCTATTGCAACTCTGAAATTCTGAGAAATATTTCAATGTCACCTTGGTAGAAAGTTTTCAGCGGAATGCCCCCTCAGGATCTGAGTTTGGCTCTACACTATTTAATATTTTATCAGATCAGTGACTTGAATAAAGGCATATATGATATACTTTTCAAATTTGCAGAAAATGTGAAATAGAAGAATAACTAACACACTGGACAAATATAGGAAGTCAATGTGATCTTGAAAAATTTTGAAACTGTGTTATATTTAATTAGATTTTAGTCAAAAGGCATAAATGAAATCTGTATGCTTGGGCTTAAATAACCTACTAAAAAGGTTAAAGATGGGGAAGGCGTGGCTAGACATCTGTTCTTCTGGAAAAAGCCATGGGATTTTAGTGAACTACAAAGGTTCATAATAATGTTTCCAAAAGTGTGGCGGTCAACTAGTAATGCTTCCATTAGTTTAGACAGCATTAAGAAAAACAAAATGCCCACAAGTAATAACATGATATCTTTCTTTTACTCTTCCCTGGTTAGACCACACCCAATGTCATTTTTTTTAATTTTGGCTCTACCACATGAGATTAGATACAGATAAATTAGACAGTATTCCAAGGAAAGTAATTGCTATCAGATAAAAGCCGATTAAAAGAATTGGAGATGTTTAGCCTGGAGAAGAGAAGACTTAGAAGGGCACCTAATAATTGTTTTCAAGTTTTTAATAGCTCACTATATAAAGCAGCCATTCCCAAACTTTTTGGTCTCAAGATCCCTTTAAAATTTTAAAAATTGTGAAGACCAGCCTTCATGCAAAAGTTTTTGTTCATAAGGGTTATAAAGATTAGCATTTACCAAATTAGAAATTAAAGTGTTTTGACATTTTTATGAAAGTAGTTTTGACCTAAAGAATCCATTGGAAAGGTGTCAAGAACTGCCTTGGGTCCCTGCATCATATATTGAGAACCACTGATGTAAAAGAAAGATTAGATTCCTTTTCCTTGCCAAAGTCAAAATGGGCAAAAATTTGAGAGGGGCAAATTTGGGGTCACATAAAGAAAAACTTCCTAATAATTATAGTTGGACCAAAATACAATTGGACCAAAGTACAATGAACTGCACAGGCACTACATAAGCCTAGAATACTATATGTCACCTCTAGTATTCTCAAAATCTTAGGCATCATATATAAAAGCCTAAAATCTCTTTCTACTTTCAGTTTCCCGTCTCCAATAGCCATTCATATATCTCAAAAGTCAACATGTTCAAAATTGAACTCATTATTTTTTCCCCAAAACAAACTTTTTTTCCTAATTTCTTCATTACTATGAATGGTACCATTATTTTCCCAGATGCCCATGAGCTTGATCTAAGTGTCATCCTCAGTGCTTCACTTTTTCTCATCACCCACATATATTCTGTTGCCAAGGTCCATTGAATTTCCAAGTTTAACATCTTTTGCATACTTCTCTTCTCATCTCTACTACTGTCAGGGCTATGGAACCAGCCTTCATCACTTTATACCTGGATTATTAGGCCAAACAATATCAAAGTTATCTTCCAGCTCTACATCTATCCCTACATATTTATTATAGCTGAACTGTCTGACCAAAAAAAAAACTATTTGGAGTTGGGAAAGGCCTAGATTCAAATCCCACTTACAACTTTAACTAGCTCTCTAACTACAGACAGGTTAATTAATCTATCTCTATTTTAGCTTCATTTGTAAAATAGCAAAAACAGTAACTGTAGCATCTACTTCATAGAAATGAGAGAACTATTACACTAGAATGAATAGAGTGCTATGCTTAGGATCTAGAAGACCAGGGTAAGAAAATCATTAAGGATGTCGATGTAGGAAAGCTTTCAAAGCTTCCTTGAGCTTTAACATGCGTCAGAGATTTTGTACGGGAAAGAAGTCCTATAAATGTAATGAGTATGGGAAGGCTTTTAAAACCTCCTTGAACCTTACTGTATATCAGAGAAGTGAGATTGGAGTGAAACCTTATGAATCTAATTAATTGATAATGCCTTTAGTTGGACCATAGGCCTGATGATTATCAGAAAATTCATTCTGCAAATGAAGGCATATAAATGTTCCCATATATTTACTGGCTGTATGATATTAGGCAAGTCAGAGTCTGCTCTTACATAAAATGAGAGGGATAATGGTATAGTTTTTATACTGCCCTCATAGTGATGCAATAGGAACGGTATCCTCCTGATCTTGGGGGAGAGGAGGGGTAGGAGGTGAACCTGGATTGTAAAAACTTAAATCCCAACCCTTCCTGATCTCTGGGAGCAACCCTACTCTCCTATTTCTAGGGGAAACTTCATAATAATCTCTACCTACAATTCAATTGGAGATCTTGGCCTGGGGCATAATTACCACCCATCATTGATTAGTCACTCAAATTCATCTTGAGATTTTTCCCTAGTCCTAGGCCATAGAAATCTAATATAATCAAAAGCTGTACCCCAAATCTTTGTTAATTTCCTATCAGGATTTGGCCCACTGGGAAGCTGTTTCTCAGTAAAAACCCATCTTTGCCAAAAATCTACCTTTGCTAAATTCCTTTTCAAACTAGCCCTCTGGGAAGTTGTTTCTCAGTTTAATAAACCCATTTTTGCCAAAAAAAACCTCGCTTGAAGATTGGGACTTCGAATTCTTTTGCAAAAACCTGCAATTCCTGGCCATTGATGTTAGGGTATCTCTCACCCCTCATTTCTCACACCTCAACAATAGGCTTGAACCGAGGGATCCAAAGACATGATGTAGAGAAGCAATGTATCCATTTAGAAGTGCTCTACAAATGTCAGTTAATTTTGTACTCTGAGACTCAAATGAAAAAAATATATGTAAAGAATTTTCTAAGCCTTAGGGCATGGTAAAAATGCTAGCTATTATTATTTATAAAGGGTGTCCCCAGATGCCAACGCTTTTGATAATACTTTTTAAAAATTCTCTGACCTTTTAAAGCTAAAGTTATTTCAAGTTGAGGATTGACTTCTTGTTTCAGAGTCTTGAGTGAAGAATAACTGAGTTTATCTTTAAAATTTATTTTATATAAATTTATTTCTCATGGTTACAGAATCTTGGCATTGGAAGGAACACTCAAAGTCATCTGGTGTAATCTTTTTCGCAATAGACCCTCTACAATGGAAGAACCATCCAGACTTTGCTTCAATACTTTTACTGAGGGAAAGTCCAGTACTTGCTGAGACAATCAAATTCCAATTTGGGATAGTAAAAATTGTTGAGAAAAATTCTCCTGCTATCAAATCTAAATTAGTCTCTTTACAACTTTGCCCCGTTGCTGTTAGTTCTGCCTTCAGGGACCAAACAAAACAAATTTAATTGCTCTTTGCAAAGTATTAATTAACTAATTAATTCTTGGCCCTGAATACTTTAAATTGAATTATTTCCTCTCCAGGATCAACCTAGCATGAAGATCAACCACACCCAAAGATAATTACTCTTTTAAGGGATTGATAAGATCTTTTTGTATAGGTAGTCAATAAACCTTTGTAACTTCCATTCAGAGTGGTTGTGATAAAGTTGATGTAGCAATTCCTAGTGCTAAATAAACATATGATAAATTCAAAATGGCCATTCTTTTTGCCAAAAGGAAGGCTTATTTAGGGGAAGAGTTTACAACAAAATAAGAGATAAAATAGGCACCAGGAATGGCAAATATGAAAGAATTGGGAGAGCATATAGTTATCAAAGAAAACATAAGTTCTCTAGGGATACTCACAATTCAGTTTAGATCCATGGAGGAGTTTAGCAGACTAACCAAAGTTAGCTAGAGTAAGAAGAAAGGCACTATTAAAGGGAAGGCACTATGAGGGAAAGCGAGTCGCTTCATAGTGGGCTTAATCCTGAAAAGGATTTATTTAGTGAAGATTCTTCAACATTGAAGCAGGTTGTGGTCCCTTTAAGAAATTATATTTCCTATTGATCTGTGATTCCTTTTAGATTCTCAGCCCCTCCTGGATGAGGCATATCCTCTCCAGACAAGTTGTCTTTCCAGGATGCCAGAGCCTTTGATTCAATTACAAATCCTGGTCAAAAAGCATCCCTTTGGATTTCAATAGGATATCCAGGCTTGTCCCATCCACCACTGAGTCTGAGCCAACTTGGGCTGTCCCAGCCCCACTAAGACACTCAATATAAAAGAGCCCAACTTAAATCTTCTCTTTGCAGAAGTTCCAAACATGTTAGCTATGCCATGTTTGGGATACCACAGGCCTCTGTTCACTGGAATATTCTTTCCAGTGCCATCCTCTCTTTACCCTCACCTATTTTCCTAACCAGACTTTATGATTTCTAACCTTACTTCCAATCCCCATAATAAACCTCTTTTATCAATCTAGGTTTTGGGGTCTGTAAATTCCTTTACAGAGAACCTCTGTGCTGCCAGAAGGGAGTCCCCAAAATTCCCTACCTTTGAAGTGAATTCCAAGGGGTTACAGGGGAGCCAAACCTTTTCATTTGGTTCCTTGAACTTCAAACCTACCACTAGACTTTATCATTTAACTCCCTGACCACCAGAAACCCTAATCTCATTTTGGTTTCCTAAATCTAAACCTTATCATCATGAGTAGATCTTTTACAGGAAAAATACAACCTTGAAAGTTTCTCAGGAAAACTAGGGAAGTAAAGGTGGGAACTCAGAAGGAGAGATCAAGGAGTCAGATGGGATTGCACTTGGCAGACCAAGTCCCAGACCAAGTTAAAAATATGTTAATCAATAGCTCATAGGTTGTGTAAAGATACACAGAAGTTGGAGGATAGATAATAGAGGTTGATAAAGAGTTCCATTCTCATAATCACTCAGGATAGTCTGGGAATTGGTTATATCTGATAATAGCCAGATGGGCTTCTTCCTGATAGGGGAAGAAAGTAATTCTACATCAATTGCTAATCTTCTTTGTAGCCTTCTTTGAAATCCTACTGGCCCCTTTAGAACCAGTTCTGGTTGTTTAGGCAAATGTCTAATCAGCTCAATCATGGAGATGTTTTATAGGCAGGACTAAGAAATCCATCTTTTTTTTCCATCTGATTTATTATATACTACTAAGGCCAATTACTGAACAATTCCTGATCAATCACTAAGTATGTGAATTACTATACTATGTAAAATATCAAATGTATAATTCACTTATTATTAGACCTTAATGAATCGGGGAAGGAAAATATAGACTCTTATTAGCATTATTCCTAATTCAGCATTATTCAGCATCAGATTTCATTTATTCATGAATTTGCTAATTATTCTTTGTAATACTAATTACTTGAATATCTACAATATATAAAGCATTATAAGGGGAAAAGGTATTAATATTTGTTTAGCACCTACTATGTGCCAAGCATTAAGCTAAGTGCTTTACAAATATCTCATTTGATCCTCACAATAATCCTGTGTAGCAGGTGCTACACTTAGCTCCATTTTATAGTTGAGGAAACTGAAGCAAACAAGTTAAGTGACTTGCCTAAGGTCACACAACTAGTTAAGTTTGAGATCAGATTTGAATTCAGGTCTTCCTAACTTCAGATGCAACACTCTATGCACTGCTCTATTTAGCTGCCTAAGACCTTTACTAAGGACTATTGTAATACCTAAGTGCTCTCAAGATCTTAAATACTTTGACAGTTGACAGATCTGCTCTTTCATCACTGTGAGTGCATTGCAATACTCTTTCATGTTGATCTTGTCCAGATCTTTATATAAAAGCCTATGAAAATCCACCAAATGCACTATAGACCTCCTCTGATGTCTTTATATCTTGTGGACAGTTGGGTTGTCCATTTGTTGAGTTTTCTTCTTGATAGAAGACTGATCCATATCCATTTCTGCTTCTACATCTCTGAACCTAAATGACACATTTTAGGAAAGTCATCAATAAGGTGGGGAGCTTCTAGAAAAGGGTGAATAGCCTAAGATCATTACATATGACAGTTGAAGAAACTGGAGATCTTAAGATAAGAGAAGAATTAGAGACAACATGCAAGCTGTCTTCAAGATTGTATATAGCTGATATGTAGAAGAGGGATAAATAAGACTTTTTCTCCTTAGTTCAGCCCCAGAGGGCAAACCTAGGAATAGGTTGTGGAAAGGCAATGTAAAAGTTAAAAAGAAAAAAAGCAACTTTGAACTTGATAGAAGGAACTTAAACTCTGTCTGAAATCCTTTCCAACACTAAGATATTATAATCAACTTTTAAAAGTGTTTATTGATACTTTTTTGTATTACAAATTGACATTTTAGTCTGCATTTATAGAATATCACTGGGGAATGTTGCTATTAAAAGATGCAAGTTGGCAAGCAATTAAGGAATAGGGAATATACTGGGCTATTTCTTAAATGTGATCTAACTCAATCCCTTCTTCCTTTTTAATTCAAGATGGACTTTTTCAATAGATCAATCATCTAGCATGTCATAGTATGACTGATAATATATTTTTTTCATTTTCATTGATTTTTGTTTTCAACTCTGGGTGATTAGTCCTATTTCTATTGAATTATGGATGATTTAACTGAAGAGATTTCATAGTATTCCATGGATCAAAGCAGTTGTCACAGAAGTATTTGCAGTAAGATAAATACAAATAAAGCTTAGTTTAATCAAAAACAAAAAACAAGTTCATATTCTTTCCCTGCCATAAATTACTTAATACCTGTATTATACTGATTAATTCACTGAACCTCTCTGAGTCCAAATTTCCTCATCTCTAAAGTAAAGAAAGTCTGGAATACTTCTAAAGTAGCTTTAATCTCTAGATCTATGATCGATGAGAATTTTTCTATAAATTGGAAATTCTTTTGTTTGACTTGGTATAAGCACTTTCTACAAACTGGCAAACATTTTATGTAAACATAAGTTTCCTCATCTCCCAATGATGTCAATAGTCAGTGACTCATGGAACAAAGTTATCTATGTCATCACTTCTATCACTGAGTCTTATATGATTCTGATGGGGCATGGTAGAAACTTTGGGAGAACTTCAATACTATATTATGGTCTACTGATTCAAATGCTTTTTTTTTTTAGATTTATTGATAATTCTAGGCTATTTTAAAAATTACTTTCCATAAGCTTTTAATTTTGTATATTTTTGGTGTGGTTTCTAAAATTGTGCCAGGTTCTCCCATAGCATCAAGCCATTTAGCTGTCTGTACAACAACATCTTATTTCTAGAAGCCTAAAACAGAGATGACAGTCTTCAATCCAGTGGATTTGGGGGCTTATCTCCAGCAAACCACATTTCTTATGCTTTGTGGTAAGAGCAGTGACAGATCTTTCAGAATTGCCTAGTGGGAATGAGCTTTCAATTGCAAACCACAGATCAACGTCTTGCCAAAGTAATCTAAAGACAGCAGCAATGTTGTCGTTATCATTGGTGGCTTTTGTTGTGTGAAAATTCATGTCTTCCTCCCAGATTTGCTTTTCAAATGATATCACATTACACAAAACAAATCATTAGCAGTTTCTCTTGGACAGAATTCATTTCCCTAGCTAAACTTATATTCTGTATCAGTATGGAGTTGATAGCATGCCATTGATAAAGCAGATATTGGATATAAGTCTATGGAATTATAAAAGATTATGATCTTTTATTTTTTAATTCTCCATAGGTTACAAAACCAATAGCTAGCATTTATATAACCTTTTAGGTCAATGGAACAAGAGGTAAAGCCCTCATATAAGAATTAAGGGGGAGATGGACAAATCAGATGGAACTGGCAGGCAAGATTGAAAAGAACTAATCTACCTACAAGATTTATTAAGTACCAGGAACTGTGCTAAGTGCTATGGATTCAAAGGCAAAAAGTCAGAGTTCTTGCCCTAAAAGAGCTTAACTACTAACAGGAGAGACAATATGTACATACACAGATAGATATAATACATATCAATCATATCTAATTGCTTTATTTGAGGGAGTGTTCACCTTTCTGAGATCCCAGATCTGAATTATAATGATGATTATGCTTGCAGCAAGAGTGACTATATTTAATGTCCTTTCCTTTTTAAAGTTGCTAGTCACTAAGTGTAAGTAAACCATATCTTCATTCTTTGGCTAAAGTTACTTGCTAAAACCATATTCCAATGACTGAAAGAAGACGTCATTGATTTGTGAGAACAATAATCTTAGCCATTCAGTGATGAGTAAACTGGCTCAAAGAGATCTCACAATTTTATAAAACTCACCAAAAATGTACCAAATTAAAAGGTTTAGAAAAGATATTAAGAAGTCCAAATTTATTCCAACAAATTTGAAAAAAAAATTGATACAGTACAGCAAAGTAGAATCTGGAAAACTCTTCACCAATCACTGGACCTATAATCCAACTTTAGCTTAGGTAAATTCCTCTCTTCTCTTATTTCTCCCACCCTCTGTCTTCCTTCCACCTTCTTTTTGGAAAATAATGATCTCTTTTGGATGGGGGTAGGCAGAGTGAATGAGATAACCTTGAAGTCAGTCAATTTCCCAATTGTTAGCAGCTCTGGTAAAAAGTTTGAGGGAAGAAAAGATTAGAACTGTTGCTCAGATTTGAAGGATTATTGTGGATTTCAACGATCAATGTAATTTCTATTTGAGTTCATCCATCTGTCAGTTTTTATCAAGGATCTACCATGTGCAAAAATATGGAGAGAAGACTGTACTGTCAGAAGATCAATACAGTAAGTTCAGACAGAAGATTTCTACCGTCATCTCAGAAAATTACACAGCACAGAACATGGAAAGAACATTTGTTATTAGCTCTGAAATCACTGGACCTGCTTCCATCTCATCCCAGTTTTCTTTCTTTGGATAATAATTCACTAAATCTCCTTAAGCATCAGGATTCACATTTGTAAAATGCAATGATTATTCTCTTAGGTCCTTTCCAGATCTAAATCTCTATAATCATAATGATTTACTTTTTGCATCGGAAACTATGAGTTATCCTGAGGGGCAGAGTGATATAGTGAAAAGAAACCTGTGGAAGCAGAAGATCTGGGTTCAGATTATAGGAATCCTACCTTCTAGCTATGTAACCTTGGGTTAAAAAGATCCTCAGTTTCCCCATCGGTAAAATGAAAAAATCAGATGAGGTGATCTCTAATTCCTTTTCAGAACTCGAGGGAGTATTATGATTATACTGGTTAGAGCAGCAGCACTCAAGGTTGCAAACCTAGAAGGTCCCCAGCAACTAAGAAGGAGAGAATTTAACCTTTGTACTAGTACTCCTTTCTGCCAGCTATATCAGCAGGAAAACTGTCAAGGTTGATTTCAAATGAATCATCCTTGGCAGCAGCTTTCCCCAAAACTGCTTATCTGTCACTTCATGGAAATTGCTACTTGTCTTGAGTGGTATTCAATACTAGCTCAGACAGCACATAGTTCATTATGCAGTAGGAGATGAAAAAATATATATTTTATTTCTCCTAAACCTACTATGGCTAGATTAAGTCAGCAATTTCATGGTTGTGGCATGAAACTGTAACCTTTTGGTCCCACAATCAGCTTCCAAAAAGAGATAAGAAAATGCTAGACTTTTCAAATACAACAAATTGATTTCTTTGCCTGCTACGTTAACATACCTTCCACAGAAAAGGTGAATCTTATTTTTTTGTCATTTTTAAGGTTTCTGGAAAGTATTTTCTGTGACATAATTTCTTTCTCTTCAGAATTACTTAACAGCTCCAACACATGCTTTGACCCCCAAACTCCAATTGTGAGTTAACCCAACCCTCTGCCTTCTTCACTCATCCCCATACTTCTCAGTACTACTGGGGAAGTCAGACAACTGTGCCAACTATGTCTGCTAAACATTATGCTATCTCATCTCAACTGGGCCCTCGCTGCTGCACAGCAGTCCTTCTATCCTGCCTTAACTGATTCCATTACAATCTCCACAGCATACAATCCAAATCTTCTCTCCTCAAGCTATGTATACCTTCTCATCCATGCTCCCTCTTAGCAGAAGGGTGGGCATCATGCTTGACTGATAAAATAGAAACTAATTTCCCTAATTATTGCTAATTTTACATCCTAATTAAAATTTTTTTTTCTCAACATTCTCTGTTCAAACCTCTTTTGCTTCAGACTCAGAGAAAGAGAAGGTCCTTCTCTTTCTTTTCTAAGACCAACTCCTCTTGAAAAAATCCTCTCCTATATTTTCTTGACTCTTTTATCAACTCATTCTAATTATAATGCATGGCCCATCCATGCCTCTGTATCTTGTGGAATTCTTGTCCACAAACTCTCATAAATTTGCCACAGGGGGTTCATCCAAAATGTTAAGGAGCCTTTGTCATATTCTCCTGACACCACAAGGATAAACATAGAACCCTTCAGCCATTCATATATTATCCTTCACATCTAAAAGCCCTTTCCAGATGCTTGTACCTAGAAAGATTTCAGTGAGATCATATAGAATAAGGGGGAAATAGTTAGATTAAAATAGATTAAAGAGAAAAGACAAATGAAAAACAAGTATAAGTCAATGAAAATAAGATATATATATATATATATATATATATATATATATATAGAGAGAGAGAGAGAGAGAGAAGAGAGAGAGAGAGAGAGAGAAAGAGAGAGAGAGAGAGAGAGAGAGACCAAATCAGATAGGAAATAAATGAAAAAGGAGAACAAGGACTGAGAAATCAGTGAGAGATTAAATGGATGGATGGGTGGGTAGATGGTTAAGTGGGTATATGAATGGATGGAGACAGATAGATGGGGAGGGGAAAGAGAGAACTTATTTATTACTATGTGCCAAGCACTGTATCCCCAAGCCAAATGCAAGGGATACAAATACAACTGAGCCAGACATTTCCTGCCTTCAACAATCTTACTATTTAATGGGGGAAGACTGCAAAAAAAAAAATGGTCTTAAAAGTTCAAGAAATGACATTACTAGAGAGACAAGTTAGTTAGTGGAGAAGTATTCAGATGAATGTTCTCATTTAGTCAGAATAGCTAGGTATGGAAGCCATGTCCACCCTGTATATTAAAAAGATGAAGATTTCTGGACCCAGAGTTCTGATAAACACTGAAATATAGGTCTCTTACTCCTTTGGGCCTTGTTTTCCTCATTTGTAAAATTAGAATACTAAATTATCACATCTAAAGTCTCTTTCAGTTCTAAATTCTATGAACCTAAGATATCAAGACCATATACCCCCAATTTCTCTTTTCTAGTACTGATCAATATATATATACCTATATTATTCATTTATTTTATTTAGGTTTGAAGGATATTAGAAGGCAAATGTTATATTGGATAGCAACACATTGTTATTACCATCTAGTAACATCTTGGCTTAAATGTGGCTATCAATCTATCAGGAACTTTAGGGAACAGTATTTATAACAAGTCTGGCAAAGTCCATCTGGATTGGATGCGGCAATAAGCTAGGGGTATACAAGATTAATTTCACTTACTTTACAATTTCTTCTACTTATAATAGAATCACTAGTCTAAGATGATTAAATTGGTTTCTGTTTGAGCCTTTCTTTATAGAGTAATCAAGCTTTTATGTATAGTGTCTTAACCTATTTTACACTATTAGTTGCCTTTCTTTGGATGATGGTAATTTGTGAAGAGCTACTGAGGCATAGAGAGGTCTATATCATTGGAGGAAATACCCAGATGGATGAAACCACATATCCTTAAAGTATGAAGTACTAAATTAGTTTACCATTTAATTGCTTACAGTGGTTCTTGGGGAGCTGACATCTGCTCTTTTTATTTAATTGAACATCTGGTTTAGTCTGATGTGGTATGGAACTATTATCATTTAAGTTGCCAGTATATGTAAGATGACTCTTGTAACCATTTTGGGGGATTCTTAAGTCAGGTCTGCATGACTAGTAACAGAAAATATGATTATTTCAGTTCAACATGATCCTGTTAAAAGTAGAGTTACTAAAATAAGGATAACAGAGCAGCTACCCTATAGGACAACAAAGCAGCAGCTGCTAGTAGTAGACATAAGAAACTTTTTTTTTTCCTTTCTCACTCTAAGATGGCCCTTATAAAAGCAGAAATAACAAGAAGCACTAGATTGCTGTTAAGACTAGTCTATTATACTCCAGCGATAGAATAGTGTTTTTGGAAGAAAAAAGAATAGAAAGAAACATGAAATATTTTGGTGATAGAACAGCAAAATCCTGGGGCTATGGTTTTGTTAGGTGGCTTTTACAATGTGTCTGTTTGTGTTCTCTCCGATTGTGTGTGACCAATATCTTGTGCACTGGGATGTATTGTGAGCTGCCTGAGGTTCTAGCACCAAGGGGTTTGAGTAATGATAATTCAGTGTTACAAAGTAAAGAATAGCTATGACCTTGACAATACCTTATTCTCCTGTGCACACCCCAAGACCCAGAATGCAGTCGTTAGTCACTGAATCCCTGACTTCCTTCAAGATTTATTTAATTCAAAGGTCACCTCCTACATGAGGGCTGTCCTGATCCTCAAGCAGTCGTTAATACCTCCCTCCTTCCAAAATTAACTTCCTTAACTGTGGATGTGTTGCTTATTCCAGTTAAATGTAAATTCTTGAATTCAGGGACAGTTTCTTTTTTTCATCTTAAATCTCTTTCACAAGCACAAGCTGAACACAAAGTAAGCAAGTAATAAATACTTATTAAATGAAGGAATGAGTAAGAGAAGAGATTTAGTGTCCTAGTCTTTTGAAATAATCAGAAAAATAGAAAAGATAATAAATAGGTTATTAAGATGTTAACTAAGTAAAAAAAAAGTTAATATTCTCCTATCTCTTTATGAAGAGTAAAACAAGTTTCTCCTTCATTAAATCGAGAGAGACCCTCTAAAAAAACTTATCCCATCAGTTCTGGGACTCTAGTCCAGGAAGGAGACTGAATTAAGGAAGAGCTCAGCATTCAATAAGATTTGTAAAAGTCTCCTCAAGTTGGAGAAAGAAACTTTAA
Source organism: Antechinus flavipes (assembly GCF_016432865.1). Taxonomy (NCBI): domain Eukaryota; kingdom Metazoa; phylum Chordata; class Mammalia; order Dasyuromorphia; family Dasyuridae; genus Antechinus; species Antechinus flavipes. The sequence goes on along the minus strand of NC_067401.1, from coordinate 445,226,999 downwards.
GAAGATATGTAGATTATTTTGATGGAAGTGGATTTCTTTGACAAAGAGACCTGAGTTTCAATTGATAAATGACGGACAAAAGCAGCTACACCCAAAGAAAGAACACTGGGAAACGAATGTGAACTATCTGCATTTTTGTTTTTCTTCCCGGATTATTTATACCTTCTGAATCCAATTCTCCCTACGCAACAAGAGAACTGTTCGGTTCTGCAAACATATATTGTATCTAGGATATACTGCAACATATCCAACATATAAAGGACTGCTTGCCATCTAGGGGAGGGGGTGGAGGGAGGGAGGGGAAAAAAAATCGGAACAGAAATGAGTGTCAATATAATGTAATTATTAAATAAAAAATTAAAAAAAAAAAAAAAAGAAGATATGTAGATTTAGACAACTGCCAAGTATGGTAGATGCCACCAAAGAATCATGAAATTTAATAGCTAAAAAAGATCTTGATGACCATCTGGTTCAATCCTTTCATTAAGGAATCTCCTGGGCAAGTTATTATCTAGCTTCTGCTTGTAAACATCCAAGGAAGGGAAGCCCATCACCTGTCAAGATAAACCATTCCACTTTTCAACAGTTCAAATTATTGGGAAAAATTTTCTGATTTTGAGCATAAATGTGCCTCTTTTAAGCTTCTACCCATTGTGCCAGACAACAAAAAGAACAAATCTAATCTCTCTTCCAAAGGAAAGCCCTTCAAGTACCTGAACCCTGTCCCCTAAGTCTTGTTTTTTTTAAACCAAAAACACTTAGGGGTTTCATTGGATATTCATATGAATGGTCTCAAGACTTTTCAGCATCCTTGCCTTCTTTTAAATGTTCTTTATTTCTTTCTTAAAATGTAATGCTCAGAGTTAAACTCAATACTTCATGGAGATCAGATCTGACAAGGGCAGAGTATGGTGGGATTAACACCCCCCTATTCTTAGAAGCGATGCCCTACCTAATGTAGCCTAAGATTATATTAGCTTCTTTTTACTGCCACATCCCACTGTGGACTCACATTAAGCTTTCAAAGCACTAAAATCTGATCCCTTTCAGAACAACTGCTGTCTATACAAGTCTCTCCCATCTTAAATTCAGGGGATACAGTTTGTACTTTATGATAAGACTTGACATGTATCCCTATTGAATTTCATCTTGTTAGATTCAGCCCAATCCTCAAGACTGTCAAGGTACTTTGGAATCCCAATTCTTGTGTGTTAACTATCCCTTCTAGCTTTGTGTCATCCAAAAACTTTATATGCATGCCATCTATGCCTATAATCAATTTACTGATGAAAAGGTTAAGTAGAACAAAGCCGATCACAAATCCCTGGGGGATTTGATTAGAGATCTCCTGACATATTAACACTGAACCATCAACCAGTCTTTGAATTGAAATATCCAACCAACTTTGAATCCATCTGATTATATTATTATCTAATCCATATCTTTTGTATCCCCCACAATGCTAAAAATCTAGGTTAAACTATATCCACAACATTTCTCCTCTTTTACTCATTTAATAACTTCAAAAAAAAGAAGTGAGGTTAGTGTAAAACAACTTGTTCTTGATGAAATCATGCTCTTTGTCATCACCACCTTCCTTTCTAGATATTGTCCAACCAACATTTTAATAATCCTCTCTAGAGTTTTCTCAGTAATAGCAGTCAAGTTACACTTTGCAAAATTTTTTTTCTTCCCTTTCTTGAAAGTTGGCATAACATCCCCAATCTGTTTTCCATAAACTTTTAAAGATGACTGATATCAGCCCAGCAGTCACATTTGTCAGTTATTTCAGGGTGTGAGGACATATCATCGAAGCCAGGTGATTTGAATTTGCCAAGGGAAGCTGAATGATATCTTGCTATCTCCTTATTTATCTTGGATATTAACTCCCCATTAGTCATTTTTGTCTTGTCATTTCCAGTGTAAAGGTCATTCATCTTTGCAGAGACATTTTGCAACAAAAACAAAATATCTGAGCAGTTCTCCTATCAATTATCAATCATTATCCTACCAGCTCCCAACAAAAGTCTTATCCCTTATTTGATCTTTCTTTTTTACCAATATAATTTTTAAAAGTCCTTTTTGTTGTTCTTAGCTTCATTCATGAGTTTCAGCTCATTCTAAGGTTTAGCATTCCTGACAGGACCATTTGACACTCTTATAACCCTCTTATATTACTTGGTTTGACTTCCATGTTCTCTCTTTTTTGAAAAACCTAAGTTGGATATTTAACATATATAGGACTGCTTGCCATCTTGGGGGGGGGGGGGTGGAGGGAGGGAGGGGAAAAAAACGAAATATAAGTGAGTGCAAGGGATAATGTTGTAAAAAAATTATCCTGGCATGGATTCTGTCAATACAAAGTTATTATTAAATAAAATTAAATTAAAAAAAAAAAGAAAAACCTAAGTTGGTTGGTCAATTCCTTTTGCATCTACATCAGTCTCTTCAGATAGATTCCATTTTTCTTCCTTATTGGAATCATTTTCTTGTGTATCTTTACATTTCACTCTTGAATATCTTTCATCCTTCCCAGGCTGATTTCATTGAAACATTTTAGTCCATGGGATCCTACTTTATCTTTTCTTTGAATCTGTTGAAATATTATTTCTCAAAATCTAGGTAGCATGTCAGACTATATATCCCCATTATATTCTTTCTCAATAACTCTAGGATAGAATAGTCCCATCCCCCCAAAAAAAATTCTCATTGTTTTTATCCTAGAAATCTTCCCATTATTGAAAATTAGATCTATAATGGAATTTCCCATTCTTTTTTCTCCGTTTTATAAAAGATAAAATTATTTTTTATACCACAAACAGCAAGTGTTAGGATTCTGGAAACAAAGTAATATGAATTAACAGTACAAGAAATGTTAGGATAGATGCTATATTAGTGAAAGACAGTTATCATCCTCCCTCCCCACCCCCAAACACACACACACACATTCAGACTATAGACACAAAAACAACAATTATTCTTCTCCCACTTAGATTCATTCATGGGAGTCTAAAGTCTTTTTCTCTGTGTATAAGGAAAGTTTCTTTCTTAAAAGTTAATTTACCTTCATTTTAAATGTTTCTTTTATCTTTTAAAATGGTGTTAATCATGAAAATTTTCTAATCTGGTTGTAATTAATTGAGAATGTAATTGAGAGGAGTTAGTTAAGACAAATATCCTAAGAAGAAAGATTTAAAACTGAGATATTTACCCAGAATGTTGTCTCTGCTCAGGGTTCAGAGATTAAAAGAGAAATTTTGCCTTTTTTGCTATAACTCCCCAGAGCAGAGAGAATATTTCTATCAAGAAACCTATATAATCAATGAGACAGTAGTAGATTGGGAGAGAATAAGAGTGGCGGAGCAACCCTGTTTGTCATCCCATTGCAAATGAATAAATGAATATGTAAATAAGATCCATTATTATTCATGTAATTATTATTTTCATATTCTGAGCTTTTGTTTAATACTCAACAAACCATTATGGTGTTAACACTGTGAGTTAATCTATTTAATTTAATAGTGCATTTTGTTTCTTTCAGGAGCTTAAAAAAAGCAGAGAAACTTTAAATGATCATTGGCTAGTTTAAAATATTTATCATATATTTTTAAGTCAACTCTATACAAAATTCTTTTTGAGCTCTATCAAACCATGAATATTTTCAAATCTAATATTCCAGGACTCTAATGTGGTTCTAATTTCATCAGTGTAGTTATTTCCTCCAGTGATAGAGATTGCTACCCATCCATGTTCATCTATCCTTTGTGACTCTTGCCCATGATCTGTTGAACACAGACAAAAAAAATTATCAAAAGACAAAACACACATTTGTTTTGAAGGGTCTCTTACAACCCGGCCATGTTCATTCTCAAGTTTTTCATTCAACATTGATTGATGTTGAAAAGTATGTTTAAAATATCCTCAAGATCATTAGAAATGTTTTATCAGTCTATTCAGATTTAACAAAGGACACCATTATCACTTGGTTATTTCAAATACCTCTCCAATGGATCTACAACTTGCTATTAGTTAATAACTATTTGGGGATAGGCAAACTGGGGAGAAAAAGAACTTGGAGCCCAGAAACTGAGGTAAGGTCCTCTATTATAATCAATAACTAAACAAAAAATATATCTAGCCTTTGCTGGAAGACCTCCAGTGAAAAGGAATCTCCCAAGACAGTCCATTCCATTTTGGAGGATTCTATTTTTCTGTCATCAAGACTAAATTAGACCTCTAGAACTTCTACCCATACTAGAAACGGAAAAAAGGAGGAGTTGTGAGTGTAATGGGAAACTAAGAACTTCCCAAGAAAGCCATTTGAAGAGAACCCCAAAACTTAAACCTTTCACTTGATAATTCCAGACCCAATTTCAAGGGTCTGTTAATCATTAAGACTCTGGAAAGGAAAACAAAAACCTGCTCCTCTAGTAGAAATACAGATATTTCCAAGATCTGTCCAAGAGATCAGAACCTCTACTTAACTTCTTAGAAGAAGCTAATTAATTGATGAACTGGAGACATTCCAAAGGATCTGTAAACTGGGTAATCTCTATTTGTTGAAGAATCCAGAAGTAAACTGAGCTTCCTTGGTTATCCTAGTTTAATGGATTACTTACCTCTAAACAAATCTCTTTGTGAGGGCATTATATGGTGTCTTATAAAATCATTAACTAAGATAGATTGAGATTTAATTTATCAGGGAAATGGAATAGGGTAAATAGTTGTAAAACTGACTATCATAAAATTCAGGTCAAAATTTAACAAGTTCATGTTACTTCCAAGCATTATTCTTGTGGTCATGACTATATAACTCATTTCAATCTCTGTGGAAATTAACCTCTCTAGTCTGGTCTGGAGTCCAGTCTGGAGATGTTCACTTCTTGCAAGTTGCTAAGAATAAATATTTCTATTCTTTATTTGAGATATCTCTGAGTATTTGTAAATTGGATTTGCTATACCAAACAGTTAGGTTAAATTGCAAAAATCAAAGGGTCATGAATTCATCATGTGATACTATAAAATTCAGAGTTGGAAAGGACTTTAGAAATCATGTAATTCAAAACTCATTTTCAGAAGAAACTAAGATCCAGAGAAATTAAGAATACCTGACAAAGTTAGAATTTGAATCCAGATCCTCTGACTCTGTTTCTTTCCACTACAAATTTAGAGTGGAAAAATATTTTTGAGATCATCTTATTCTTTCCCTGCAATTTCCAGATCATAAAACTGAGTTCCAAAGCAATAAAGTAACTTTGCTCAAATTCACAGAAGTAGCAAATGACTAATCTGAGATTTGACTCCAGATCCTCCAATTCCAAATCTGTGTCCTTACAATTACATCAAGATAAAGAAATAATAACTCCATGGAGGGAGCTGCAGTAACTAAAAGAGAAATCTTTCAAATTAATTGAAGTGACAGATTGATTTTTAAATAAAAAATAAGCATTAAAGTTGGATTCAATTTACTTAGATTCTGAGCATCTTGAGGGTAAGGATTGTCCTTTGCTTCTTTTTGTATTCCCCTGTACTTAGCACAGTGCCTGCTTTTTTCTTTTTCAGTTGTGCAATCATATCCAATTTTTTATGACCCTAAGGACAATAATACATCAGGTCCTTCTGTCTTCTGCTATCTTTCAAAGTCTGTTCAAGTTTTAATGCTATCCATGGGGTTTTCTTGACAAAGATACTGGAGTGATTTGCAATTTCCTTCTCCAGTGGATTACCTTTTGTCAGAATTCTCCATTATTATAGGTCTGTCTTGGGTAATCCTGTACCTCACAACTCATAATTGTGGCTTCCCAAGCCCCTCCACCACAACAAGGAAGTAATCCAGGAGGGACTTAAATTAAATGACCTACTAAAAGTTTGTTGACTAGTTGGCTGCTTGGTACAAATGTTTGTTGACTAGTTGGCTGCTTGGTTGACTAGCTTCTTTGAATAAGTTCTATTTCCTGTTTATATAATGTAGTAGGTAACTGAGCTTTTTCTTTCTTTTAGAGTTTTGGGAAATTTCTTTTCAAATATGATGGGTGAAGAAATTCTTTCAGAAGAATTTGATTTAGGAGGCACTGTATTTAACTTTTTTTATTGCTAAACTTCCTTCTTAAACATTTTCCTTGCTATTAGTCTTTATCACACTTGGCAGATGGCATTGTTATTGAATCTCCCTAACACCCCAAACACAGTAACTATGTTACAACACTTTAAAAGGCATAGATGATTAAGTTTAGATAATAGTGATATGGAATGGAAGACACCAATGAAGAATAGTTTAGTTGAGAAAAGACCTGGGGATTTGAGTTTTAATACATGGCAAGGTCTTAGTCAATGGTTTGACATAGCAATCAAAACAACAAAGGTCATCCTGATCTCTATGAAAATATGATTAGGATTCAGAACCTATTAAAATTCTATTCCAATGTTGCATAACAACACAGAGTTGACTGAATGCTTGTTGGAAGTGAGGATTGTTTCATTTATTGTATTTGTATCCAGAGTGCCCAGCCCAGCGTCTGGATCTTAGTGGCCATTAAATAAATTTTTGTTGGTTGACTGACTGATTGTTCCTGCGCTTTGCTCTAAAAACATTCAGTGCAATGGAGAGAGCACTGGATTTGGAACTAAAGTGTTTCTTCTCCTGACACTTGCTATCTCTATGAGCTTGGACAAATTAGACTCCTTGGCCTCAGTTTCCTCATTTGTAAATTAAGGAGGCTGGACTTCAGTAGATTATCTCTATGATTTTCAAACAGCTTTAAATCAATGTTCCTACCCATGAGCCTATTAACACAAACTAAAGCAAGTGTCCTGCCAAACTGTAAATGCTTTTGAGTATGAGCTTAGTGAAAAACTATGTATTATTGAAGGACCAGTCAAACTTGATTAATTTATTTTTGTAAGTTTTTTTATTAAAGATTTTTATTTTCAACATTCACCTTGTATTCCACCTGTCAGATTAGTTAGAGTGACAGGGAAAGATAATGTGGAATGTTGGAGGGGATGTGGGAAAACAGGGACACTGATACATTGTTGGTGGAATTGTGAACACATCCAGCCATTCTGGAGAGTGATTTGGAACTATGCTCAAAAAGTTATCAAACGGTGCATACCCTTTGATCCAGCAGTGTTTCTACTGGGCTTATACCCCAAAGAGATACTAAAGAAGGGAAAGGGACCTGTATGTGCCAAAATGTTTGTGGCAGCCCTGTTTGTAGTGGCTAGAAACTGGAAAATGAATGGATGCCCATCAATTGGAGAATGGTTGAGTAAATTGTGGTATATGAATGTTATGGAATATTATTGTTCTGTAAGGAATGACCAGCAGGATGAATACAGAGAGAACTGGCGAGACTTATATGAACTGATGCTAAGTGAAATGAGCAGAACCAGGAGATCATTTTGTACCTCAACAATGATACTGTTTGAGGATGTATTCTGATGGAAGTGGATCTCTTCTATAAAGAGAGCTAATTCAGTTTCAATTGATCAAGGATGGACAGAAGCAGCTACACTCAAAGAATGAACACTGGGAAATGAATATAAACTGCTTGCATTTTTGTTTTTCTTCCCGGGTTATTTATACCTTCTGAATTCAATTCTCCCTATGCAACAAGAGAACTGTTCGGTTCTGCACACATATATTGTATCTAGGATATACTGTAACCTATTTAACATGTAAAGGATTGCTTGTCATCTGGAGGAGGGGGTGAAGGGAGGGAGGGGAAAAATCAGAACAGAAGATAATGCTGTAAAAAATTACCCAGGCATGGGTTCTAGCAATAAAAAAAGTAATTAAAAAAAAAAACCTTGTGTTCCAAATTTTCCCCTCCCTTCCCCCACCTCCTTCCTTAGATGACAATTAACCCAATATATGTTAAATATGTGCAATTCATATATATATATATATATGTATATATATATTTCTACAATTATGTTGCACAAGAAAAATCAGATCAAAAAGGGAAAAAAATGAGAAAGAAAATAAAACACAAGCAAACAACATCAAAAAGAGTGAAATGCTATGTTGTGATCTACACTCAGTCTCTATTGTCTCTCTCTGGGTGCAGATGGCTCTCTTCATCACAAGACCATAGGAACTGGCCTGAATCACCTCACTGTTGAAAAAAGCCACACCCATCAGAAATGATCATTTTATAATCTTCTTGTTGCCATGTATAATGATTTCTTGGTTCTATTCACTTCACTTAGCATCAATTCATGTAAGCCTCTCCAGACCTTTTTGAAATCATCCTATAGATTGTTTCTGATAAAATAATAATATCCCATAACATTCATATAACATAATTTATTCAGCCATTCTCCAAGTAATGGGCATCTACTCGGTTTTCAATTCTTGCCAAAACAAAAAGGACTGCTACAAACAGTTTTACGTATGTGGGGACTTTTCCCTTTTTTATGATCCCTTTTAGATATAGGTCCAATAGAGACACTTCTGGATCAAAGGATATGCACATTTTGATAGCCTTGTATTAGTGTCCCAGTTTCCCCCCATCCTCTTCAACATTCATCATCTTTTCCTTTCATCTTAGCCAATCTGAGAGGTATGTAATGGTCCTTCAGAGTTGTCTTAATTTGCATTTCTCTGACCAATAATGATTTAAAGCATTTTTTCATATGACTAGAAATGGTTTTAATTTCTTTATCTGAAAATTGCCTGTTCATATCCTTTGACTATTTAGCAATTGGAGAATGACTTGGATTCTCATAAATTTGAGTCAGTTCTCTATATATTTTTTAGAAATGAGAACTTTATCACAATCCTTGGATGTAAAAAAATTTTCCCTAGTTTATTGCTTCCCTTCTACTTTTGTCTACACCTTTTAACTTAATATACTCAAAATTATCCATTTTGCATTCCACAATATACTCTAGTTCTTCTTTAGCCACAAAGTCCTTCCTTCTCCACAGATCTGAGAGGTAGACTATTCTTTGTTTTTCTAATTTGCTTATAGTATCACTGTTTATGTCTAAATCATAAACCCATTTCAACCTTATTTTGATATGAGGTGTTAGGTGGCAGTCAAAGCCAAGTTTCTGTGATGCGTATTTCTAATTCTCCCATCAATTTTTGTCAGATAGTGAATTATTATCTTAGAAGCTGGGGTCTTTGGGTTTATCAAATAATAGATTGCTATAGTCATTGGCTATTTTATTCTGTGAACCTAACCTATTCCATTGATTAACTGCTCAATTTCCTAGTCAGTACCAAATGGTTTTGATGACTGCTGTTTTATAATATAGTTTTAGGTCTGGTATAGCTAGGCTACTTTCATTTGCATTTTTTCATTAATTCCCTTGAAATTCTTGACCTATTGTCTTCCAGATAATCTAATCAGTTTAGAGAAGCATGTGACTAAGTTACCCAAAGAGACTTTATACTGTTAAACAATATAGGCCTTCTGGAACATATCATCCCATCTCATGACTCAAGGCCTTTTCATTGGAGTTCTCTCATGCTGGGAATGCTCTCTCCCTTCTGACTTCCTGGATTCCTCCAAGACTTAAATCCCAGCTTCTTTAATCAGCCTTGTAGACTACTATCATTACTGCTTCTCCCAGAACCCCTCTCTGCACTCAAGTACCTTCTCTCTGTGATGATTTCCTATTTACACTATATGTGTCATATGTATATAGTTATTTGCATGCTGTCTCTTCTCTCAGTAGAGTGTAAGCTCCTTGAGGGCAGGGACAGTTTTTTTCCTTTTTCTATACTTCCAGTGCTTAACACAGTGCATGATAACAGAGTAAGCACTTACTGAATCCTTGTTGACTGAATAAAATGTGAATCTTTCATCTGGACTTTATTTTCTAATTACTTAAAGGGTTACTTTCTTGTGAAAGAAAGAGTGAATCTATTCTGTTTGGAACCAGAGGGAAAAATTAAGGACAATGTGCACACACAGTGAGGAAAACAAAAAGTAATGGATCTGCTTAGGTAAGTAGTGAGATCTCTGTTACTAAGCAGATTCAAACAAGGATTAGATGGTGACTTGGAAATGTCATAGAATACTTTCATACTTTTGATTATAGGTTAGACCTTTAAGGTCACTTCAAAATTTTAATCTGTGACTCTATAATTATAATAACAACAAAACACGATCCAACAAATTATAGGTATCCCATGTGGCATTTGTGTATTTTTTGTGATTGCTATATTTAAATAATTCTTTATAGAAATTTCTTTAGAGGTTTTTTAAGTAATCTGAATGTAACCTGAGCTACACTATTTTCACTAGCTTTCACATAAAAATGGAAATATTTTTCTCTTACTTATGGAAATAGGAATGGGAATCATTTTTCAACTCTAAAATGAAAGATGATTTCAACATGGCTTTCTTGATTTACATTTAAACTGCATCCTTATCTATAACACCATATGGATGTACCACCATTTCTTTGGTGAATATTTTCTTAGTATGCTTTTTGATACTGATTTCTATAATTCTGGATGACACTCAAGAAAGATTGCATTAGCTTGTAAAATGAGAGGCAAAGTGGGTTGTTGGGAATGGGGGGTGATATATGGCTGGCTAACTCTATTATATAGAATATTCTAATCTTAGAGATGGAAAGATACAAGAAGTCAACTAGACCAGCACTACCTGAAGTATCTTTCACAAAGGCTCATCTAGTCTCTGCTGGATAACTAGTCACGAGGGACTAGTGTCCCACTAATAATGATTCCAAAGATAGTCCATTTTATTTTCAAACAAATCTAATCTTGGGAAGTTTTTTCACAATGTTGAAGCAAAATCTGCTTCCCTTTTTATTTTATTCATTGTCCCTCTAAGACCACAAAAAGAATCCTTTCTCATATATGAGAATCTTATAAATAGTTGAATGCCCTCTAAATCTCTTCTCAAAGCTAAATGTTATTATTTCCAGTTCTCTTAGCTGTTCCTCATGTGTCATGACTTAAATTTTTCTCTCTTTATTTACTCTGATCCAGATCTGCTTTAGCTAATCAATAACATTCTTAAACTATAGTGTCCATAAATTCTTCATATGTGTTCTAAATCATACAAAGGAAGAAACCTTGGGTTAAATCCAACCCCCAGTATTTACTGCTGGTGAGAATTTGGATGAATTGTTTAAATCCTTAGAATGTGGTGTCCTCATTTTACAAATGAGGAAATTTGACTAGATGGCCTCTAAAGTCATCTGTAGCTCTAAACAAGACACTGTAATCAAGATATAGATAGTGGGATTATTATTTGTTTTATTTCAGACAAAATACTTCTCCTTCCAAATAAAATTGTATTTGCTTCTTTGACTTGCATATTTCAATGTTAGTTTTTTGAGCCACTAAAATCCTCAAATATTTTCACATAACTTACATGAAAAACAAATTTTATTTAGTCATATTTAGTCATGTCCAACTCTTTGTGACCTCTTTTGAGGTTTTCTTGGCAAAAAAATTAGGATATTTTTCCATTTCCATCTCAGATTACAGATGAGGAAACTGAAGTGAAGTTAAGTGATTTGCCCAAAATCATACCTCTAGTAAGTTTCAGAGATCAGAATTAAATTCAGGTCTTTCTAACCATAGGCCCAGCATTGTGCCATCTAGATGATCTATCCCTTATCCTACAAGTATGTGGAGTTTTTTGAATCTAAGCACAGGACTTGATATTTCTTATAATTGCATTTTATTTTATTAGATTCAGTCCATCATTCCTGTCTGTCAGGATATTTTTTATCCTGATTCTGTCATCCAACATAGTAACTATCCCATTTAGTTTTGTGTCAGCTTCCAGTTGGATCAAATTGACATGTATCCAGTCATTCATATATTTTATAATACTAACAAAAAAAAAAAAAAGAAGAAGAAGAAGAACCAAAGACAGAGCCCCAAAACACTCCACTAGAGACTTCTTCTTGGATCCAGGCAGTCAATCAACTCACTAATATTTTAGCAAGTCATCCATATGTCTCTATATTGTCTATAAAGTAAGAAACTCAAGTGTCTTATGTAATCCAAGTATACTTATGTCTCTAGTTCCTCAATTAATATCAAGAAGAGAATTTAACAATGAAAAAAAGATTTAACATAAAACAATAAATAAAAATGCCTAGGATTAATTACAAAATGCTATGAAAGATCATGAGAAAGATAACGTTTATCTGGGAGTATCTACAAGGAAAAAGTAAATCTTAGCTTTGAAGGAATGGAATTTTAACTGGCACAGACATGAGGTAAACAAATCTTACAGATATAGACAATATTGTGAGTAAGGCACAAATGAGGGAAAGTGTGAACTATTTTGAAGAAATAATGAGTAAATTTATTCATCTAGAGATAACCCAACCAATTGACATAAAAAATATAAAGCATTCTACAAACCTTAAAACTCTATATAAAAGCTTCCTTTTTCTTCTTCCTCTTCTCATTTTTCTTTTCCTCCTCCTCCTTCTTGTTCTTCCTTCTTTTTGTTTCCTCCTCATCTTCCTCTTTATCTTTCTCCTCTTTTTTCTTCCTTCACCTCTGTCTTCTCTCTCTCCTTCTCTGTGGAGCACAAAAAGAAAAAATTCAAAGGAAAAATAGGTTGGAACAAGATTGTGAAGGGCTTTGAATGACACTTTTATGAGTTAGACTTCATTCAGTTGAATATGGCAACCCACTGATAGATTTTTAGGTAGGAAATGTTATAATCAGAGATATGCTTCACAAACTGCTATAAGCATAGAGGCAGTTTGTTGTAGTGGATAGAAAAGCTGGCCTTAGCACCACATAGATTAACATAACTTATTCTCTTTCAAGAAAATATGGAATTTCCAAGCTAGAGAAACTAACAGTAAATTCAGCAGAAACGGAAGAAAAATATCATGTTGAGCAGGAGGGAAAATGAGGCAGAGAGGCCTATTGCAAAGTGAAAAGGAGGCAGTTGAGTGGTGGTGAAAATGGGAGTATTCAACTATGATAGCTAAGAGAATATCAAAGACAAATTCTAGTTCTCTTACTCTAAAATTCAATGGTTGAAGACACTAGAAATGGGAAATATATACCAGACCCCTTAGAAATCAATGGGACAATCTTCAAACTTCCATTTGTTTCTCATATGGGTACCAGTCAGTCAAGCAATTCAGTTCAATCATTTTTCAGTCATGTCCAACTCTTCATGACCCCATTTGGTAACTTCAAGGAGAAAGCTAGATAATCCTCAAGGGATTCTAGTGGCAGTCAGAGAGTTGTGGAAATCTTCTTTTAGTCAGAGGCACAGGTTCTTTGTGAAAGAATTCTCGAATCTGAAAAGTTTTAGGTGGCAAAAATGGAAGTTTACTGTTGGGTGAGAAGTCAGCTTTGCTAGAAGACTGACTTCATAATGGCAAAGTCCTGTTAGGGAAATTGAGACTGGCTCAGAAGAGAAGGTCTTCTCAGCAGTCAGGGTCCTGACAGGCATTTATACCAAAGGACAAGGCATAGTCCTGCTTTGGACATTCTACAAAGAAGTGAGTTTAAAATTGCCCTTTAATAGGGAATCTTGAGGCTCCGGTTTCAGGTTGAAAAGAAAGCCAAAGTCCCCAAGCCTAGATCTCCAATTGAATGAGAAATTATTTTTGAAAACTTCTGAAATTTGGAATTTCCTTAAGATTTACCTTAGAAAAAGCCAGCCAGGTGAATATGCTCTCTCTCATAGACTCTCTGGAATCTAGAGAGATAGCTTCCCAGGAGGGCCTGAGACTCGAATCTCCCTTTTGTACATATCAAAAGGTACACAATTTTAGAGTGTTCATTTTACAGATTAAAGGGAGCATGCTAATAAAGTGACATAGCACATAGAAGGAAGCTGAAAAGGACCAAAACATTGAAGAAAAGTCTAGAGAATAGCATGGTGAGAAATGAAGACGTGGCTCACTTTCTCTTCTATCTTGTGCTTCCATATAAAGTAAGTTTTCTGAGGGCCGGGACTGTTTTGTTTATGTCATTGTATCCCCAGTGTTTAGCACATTGCCTGAATATAAATGCTTGTCAAATTGAATTTAGTATTTCTCCCCAGTGTGAAAATATTCAATGACAATAATAATTGTATGTTCAAGTATGTGCCTTGCAATATTTAAATAAAGATAATAATGTACTTTGACTTTTTAAAATCCCCTAGAAATTGCCTAGAGAGGAAATATGCAATAATAACCTGGTTATTACCAAACTGTCATTCAGCATGTTTTCAGTGAGATCAAGGAACAGCAGAGGGATGTCACAATTCTAAAATATACATCTTGAGAATGTTTAACAGCAGAAAAGTAATTCTCTTTCCTGTTTAGTTGTTAGCAACCAAATTTATCAAATATACCTTCTTCATCTTCATTCCCAGACACACAATTAATTCTAGATTTATTTATTAACTTATTGATCCCAATTTTTTTATTGACCTAAGAAATTCCCAGGAAAGAAACCCTATCTCTGCCCCCTCTTCTCTACCCTAGCAGATTAACAGCTATTCTCCCAAACAGAATCTCAGCATTGATTGGGACACTGGGAACTAGAGTGAATGGTTGAAAGTCAAAGGGGAAATCTAGGTTACCCAATGGATAGAGCTCCAGGCATGGAATTAGGAGAGTTTAGTTCAAATCCAGCCTTAGATATTTACTAGCTGTGTGACCCCCAGGCAAGTCACTTAACCCTGTTTGCCTCAATTTCTTAATCAGTCAAATGAAGTGGAAAAGGAAATATCCAATCACTCTAGGACCTTTGCAAAGAACAATCCAGATGTGTTCTCAAGGAGTTGGACACAACTTAAAATGACTAAATGATTAAAATGAAAGTCAAAAAACTGATAAGCACCACAAGTGAGAAATAAGCATTTATTAAACACTTACTATGCTCCAGGTACTGTGCTTAGTGCTCTCTAAATATTATCTCATTTGATCCTCACAATAACCCTGGGAAGCAAGTGATCTTATTATCCTCATTTTACAAGTGAGGAATTTAAAACAAATAGAGGTTAAATGAATTAGTCTGGGTCATGTAACTAGGGAGTATTCAATTCCAGATTTAAACTCAGGTCTTCCTGTCTTCAGGCCATTGTAATGTTTTAGCCATTGTAGACATCTTGCTGCTTTGAAAGTAAGATACTGAGGCTCGCTCTCCATTCACTATGAAAGGTTGCCTCTAAATTTTGGGATAACATAACAAATGATGTACCCTTGATATGCTATTGAACTGAAATAAAATGATTTGACCTAAAAGAGGACTTTAAATTACATATGTGAACATGAATAAAGTGTAACTACTGTTTAGGACAGCTCACAATGACTCCAGGAGTGATATTCTCCTGAAACTATTACTAGTATGCACTTAGGCACATACCTTCTATTTAAGAAATTAGTTCACATTATACAAAAAACCTCTTCATTAAGTGACTAGTATTATTGCCTCTAACATTACCTTTCATCTACTAAAAAAAAAAAAAAGTTTTGTGTTCTGAATTATAAATATCATCTTCCCCTTCAAAGATAAAATCCTTGAGAACAGGGATTAATTTTATTTCTTTTTCTTGGTTTCCCCAGTGTTTAGCACAGGGCCTAAAACAAAGAAAGTTTCTAATAAATACGTGTTAACTAATCAATTGATTGATTTACAGATTGAATTCTCACAGAATTTTAAGTGATGGTGCAGGATGTTGAAAACTCAGTGGGATGAAGTGATAGTCTGATAGTTTGGACAGAAATTAAATGGATCATAGGATCATAGAATTTGATCTAGAAGGGATCTTAGAGGCCATCTTACAGATAAGACAGAAGCTAATCAAGGCTAAATAACTTGTCTGAGGTCACACATATAATAAATGTCAGAGGTGAGATTGGAACCAAAACTGTCTAGCCATTTTGAACCATGAAAATTCCAAATTGTGGGATAATAAGAGTTGTTGGCCAGATACATAATACTCAGAAAATTCCAAGAAATGGAAAATAAGGGTATAGTTAAAGATCATATTAATTTTTAAAGATATACATTCATCTGCACATAAACATATAGTATTAGTTTTTAGTTCTTCTTGCTTCATTCTGTATCAGTTCATTCAAGACTTTGCATGTATCTTTGAAATCATCCACCCCTTCTTTTCTTACAATAGGTACTCTCACATTCATATTCCATTTTAAACCATTTCTAAGATGATAGGTATATCTTTAGTTTCTAGTTTATTTCTACCACAAAGCTGCAGTAAACATTTTAAAGGATTTTTTTCCCCTTTTTCTTTGATCTCATTGAGATATGGCCCTAGCAGTTATAGCTGGGTCAGAGGGAAATGTTCTGGTTAGTAGTTTTTTGTGTATAATTCCAAATTACTTTCCAGAATACTTGTACTCATTCACCAATAGTGCATCAGTATGCCGGTATTCCCATAGCCTCCCAAACATCTGGTTTTTTTTCCTCTTTTTGTCATTTTTGCCAATCCAATGGGTATGAGGTAGCATCTCACAATTAATTTGCATTTCTTTAATTAGTTATTATTTAAAAAACCTTTCCATATGGCTATAGTTAGTCTGGGGTTTTTCCCTTTCAGAATGCATGTTATATTCTTGGATCATTTATCAATTAGGAAATTACTCTTATTTTTATAAATTTGAATCAGTTCCTTATGATTTTTGGAAATTAGATCATTATCAGAGAAACATGCTGAAATGATTCTTTCCCACTTAATTGTTTCATTTTAAACCTTAGCTTTATTCGATATGTTTGTGCAAGAATGATTTAATTTTACATAAGCAAAAGCATACATTTTATTTTTCATGATAATTTCTTCATGACATCTTTTTCTATCCATTCTGGATTTAGAATCAGAAATACCTGGGGTCAAATTCTGATAGCTTATTTGTAGCTGTGTGATCAATGAATGTTACTTTAGCTCTCCAACCCCCTGTTTACTCAATGCTTGAGATTTATATGTGTATGTGTGTATAAAATGATGTTATACATATATGCATAAATATATATTCTATACAAAACAGAGACATATATGTAGATATAAATATAATACACAATCACACATATATAGAGATAGGTATAACATGACACATTTATAAATATATGTGCATATAATATATACCCACATATATAGATTATATTTACATATAATAGACACATATATAAATGCATATGTCCATATAATACAGACACATATATAAACGTGTGTTCATATAATACATACAGGCACGTATAGATATATGTACATGTAATATAAACATATATATATAATGCACACAGAATGCATATAAACATTTTTGTTCATATAATATATACTGGCATATATAGAGACATATCTGTTCATATAATACACACATACCGATATAAAGATATATGGATATATAATACACACAACCACATAGATAGATAGATATATGCATATATAATATACAGATACATTTATAGATATATGAATATATTATATGTATAGACAGATATGGAGATAATACATAGACACATAGATATAGATATAATACACATAGCTACATATATAAATATATATGGAAGAGAGAGAGAATTTTATATGTCTATGACACTATAAAACTGGAGATAGAAGAGAGATTAGGATTAGAAAAGAAGATCTGAGAGTCACATTCATACAAATAATAACTAATTTCATGGGAGTTTATGAGATTAATCAATGAGACAGTAAGTACTAGAGGCAGAAGAACATAAAACCTAGGCAGATCCTTGAAGACACTCAAAGATGTGACCTAGAAAATGTTTCAGTAGAAGAACTTGAGAGGAACAGTTAGCCAAATCACAAGAGAACCAGGAGAGAGCAATGTCACCAAAACCTAGAGAGGAGGGAGGATACACTCTTATGTTGCAGATCATTTCAAAGTTGCCTGCTGTGAGGGAAAGAGGACCCACCTAGAAGATTGCCTATCTTTTTGTCATTTCAATTCCTCCTCTTATAATATAATGTTGGGCAAGTCCTTTTGTCAGTTGCAAAAGGGACAAGATGACCTTGCAAGCTCCTTCCAGCTCTAAACTCTGTGATCCCATAATGCTCTAAAATAAAGACAACAATATTGCCTCTTACTAATTTCCACTCCATTGAGTTTGGATTAGAATTGTACTATTCACCTAGTTGCTCACAACAATGCTTGTCCCATTTATTTCACTTGAATGTTGTCTGTGAGAGTGCTCCAAAAATTATAAATCACTATACAAATGAAATGTATCTTTAAGTGACAAATGGAGTGAACTAAAACTGTTTGAGTTGTAATGGGAGGAGACAGGGATTTTTTATGTTTTAAGGTACTTGTATCCATGATACACAAGTAGAGTTCTAAGTTGTTGGTCTTTTTAATGTATTCCCTTCATATGTTTGTGGATGGAAGCACCTCATCTGTATTATGTTGAACCTCTCTTGCTCAAACCATTCTAAAGTTTCTCCTTTTCTAATATTAAAACTCAACTTGGATTTCAGACTAAACATTCCAACTATTTCCCAATTCCAACTCTCTGCTTTTTGCCAAATTGACTATTTTACTGTCTGCTGATCATGACTAGCTGTTTTTGCTCATTGTATTCCTAAATTCTCAGGTTGTTAGAGCCAAAAGAGAGATCAGGCTGGGTCAGTCATTGTTCATGCAGGAATTAAGATAATCGATGATTTTATCCATAATTTGCTGGACTGCAACCCTTTTTTATTATGGCTGTCAAGATTAATCATTTCATTTTTTGGACATCTTAAATGAAGACACTCCTCTCTGGCTCTATTTTTCATTCTGGCCTGCCTTGCCTCCATTCTTCAGCAACCTTCTCATCACAAATTTGTCTGCCCTTGGGATCCCATCTTTTCATTGGCTAATTCCTCCTGCAATCTCCATTTTAAGGAAATGCCCATTTTCAGTCTTTGACTTCTCTTCTACTTCATTTCTATCTCTCTGGGCTTCTTTCTGTACCATTCTCCTTTCTCTCCCTACCCACTTCTCAAGTTCCTTTTTTGGGAAATCTCCCTCTCCTACACCTCATTAAAAAGCTCCTCTAGGATAGGGACTTTCTTTTTTAATGTATATGTATCCCCAGAGATTAGCACAGTTATTGACATATAGAAAGTTTAATAAATACTTATTGATTGATTGATTGATTTAGCTGTTCCAAACATTCTCTTTCCTTTAAAACCCAAAGGCACTCCCTTCCTCACTCTCTTTGCTGGATACCTAGAATATTTTCTGGAGGTCATTCATTGTTAGATCTCTCTTTTCCCATCTTCCTTATTTTGTACCATTCAGACACCTTCCTCTTCTGTCTTCAACTTCACTCTGATCCTGGATGAAGGGCATTGGCCTTTTCCTGTGCCTAAACAACCCCTTAACATGCACCTTTGTGATGATAGCACGCCATCTTATTTCTCTTCTTTCTGCCTCAATTACATTCCTTGAAAAAGTTGTCTGTACCAAGTGCTGCCATTCTTCTTATCTTCCAACCTCTCTTCCTAACAACTTCATCTCCAACTGATACTGCTTTCTCCAATTACTTCCTAATTGACAAATCCTTTGGTCTTTTCCTAGTTCTCATTCTTCTTGACTTCCCTGCACTATTGTGTTTTAGGACAGGATACAAAAAATTATGCTTTAGTCACTTTAAAATGTATATCTATTTTGTGACACCCATTCCTACAAAATCATGAATAAAAATCTTTTCCTGGCTTCATCACCCAGAGTTCTTGGTACAATATTTGTCTCTTTCATAATCAGCTGTCAATATGATTTTTCTAAAGTGTGAGTCAGAGCCCCTACTCATCATATTCCAGTGTTTTTTTTTTTAATTACCTGCAGGATTAAATATAAACTTCTCTGTTTGGCCTTTAAAACATTTTATGGCCTGATTCCTCCTACCTTTTCATTGTAGCCTTTATGAAGTTCTGAGCACCCTTATCCCAAGACTACTCTCCTTGATGAATCAGTTCCCCCAGAACAAAGCAACTTCTATTCCAAAGAATTCTAAGAGTATCTCTGAGGGATTCGGGGTTATCCCAAATATAAATTACTAGTGTTTAGGATCCCCACTATCATATAATCAATTAATATCAATCAGCTTTTATAAAGAGATATATAAGGCAAAACTATAGCAAGAAGCTACCATTTCCCCTAAACCCATAGGACTACTCTCTTCTAGCTATTACCTTAGTACCTGAGAAGAGTTGGTTCCTCTCATGAGCAGTTGCTATGAAGCAATAGTTTACTTCTAAGGGTGACCCAGCTAATGAATAAGTCTCCATTGGTCCCTCTTGGCTGCCTTCCATCTACTTCTACGCTAGTTCCATCAGGCTATTACTTGGGGATGTGCTGGTGAATCACAAACTCTGGCCTGGAGTCTGGCTCTTCAATCTCTGACAGCTCACCCTCCTGACCTCCCAGGTTCACAAAAATGAAGCCCAACTCATTCCATCTCCAATATTCTTTTACATAAATTAGTGAAGACACAACAGAGATGGAAGACGCAGCAGGGTAATGTACTCTCTGGTTTCATGTAAGCTAGGTGGGGAGTTAGGCATCTGGCAGCAGGAACCCAGGCTGCCACTGGTATTTTTTCAGCCGCAGCAGAATCATGGCCCCAGGCATTAAGCTGGCTTCCCCAGGTTCACAGCAGCTCCTAGGATTGGTGTTTTTTGGATGCATTGGAGTCTCTAGTTCAGGAGTTATTCCAAAGGTTCCTCTTCTTGATAAACAGACCAGAAATAATACTTGTAGAAGCTTAAGTACATATGGAGATTGCATCATTAGAACACATTGTATATACTCAGGAGCTTTAGGCTTGTTGGCTAGTAAGAATAATCCCATTACATTAGTCTTTTCCCACTTTATTCCCATCCATCCAATCCCCCTATTATATCAGTCTCATGATTTGACACCTTGTATATATTCTTTGATTCAGTTACACTGGCATCTTACTCCCAATTGCTTCATCTCTCATCTCTGTGCTTTTTTGCTGATGTATCCACTCCATCCATGCCTAGAATAATACATAGTCTCTCTCTCTCTCTCTCTCTCTCTCTCTCTCTCTCTCTCTCTCTCTCTCTCTCTCTCTCTCTCTCCTTTTCCCTCCTTCTCTCTCTCTCTTTCTCTCCCTCCTTTCCTCCCCTCTTCCCCCCCCCCTCCTCTCTCTCTCTCTCTCTCTCTCTCTCTCTCTCTCTCTCTCTCTCTCTCTCTCTCTCTCTCTGTGTGTCTCTCTTTGTCTCTTTCTCTGTCTCTCTGTCTCTCTCTTTTTCTCCCTTTCCCTCTCTTTCTCTTCTTCAAAACTGAGCTCAAATCTCACTCCCCCTCCCCCTCTCCCCCCTCCCCCACAAAGGAGGCATTCCTCCCTGAGGTTACCTTCAATCTCCTCTGTATAATTTCCCTCAATGGAATATGAGCTCCATGTGGGCAGTGACTACATTTGCTTTTGAGAGTACTTCTGATGGTTGGTTCAGACCTGGAATATGGTAAGTGCCAATTAGCTCATTTGGTTAAAGCATCAGTTCTCAAACCTCCTGGTCTCAAGACCCCTTTATATTCTTAAAAATTAATGATGAATTCCCCACAGAATTTTGTTTAATGATATTTACATATTACAAATTAAAGTGTCTTGGCATTATTATGAAAATGGTTTTAAATTTGTATCCCTGAAAGGGTCTCATTAACCATCAAAAATCTTCAGAAAATACTTTCAGGACTACTCGGTAGAATATGGTGTTACTAATTCTTAGGTTTCAGATCCAAAACCTGCTTGAGTCACTGTTTAAGAGTCAACTAAGTGGGGAAATGAATAATATTCTAGGTGTTGGGGAATTCCTCCAATCAAAGGTCCTAAATCCCCAGCAAAAAAGTTTTTATTAAAAGGGAAAAAATTTAGTTAGTTTCAGTTTACTAGGTAGTTGCCAGATAAATGACAAGACCTACCAAACAAAGAAAGGTGCACATATATAATGTTTTTAAAAGTCATAGAAAGACATTACCATGAAAAAATATCTCCCAGGTAAGTTGCTCAGCCACTTTCCTTATTTGGAGGGTAAGAGGGAGAGGATGTCAAGTGATGTGGAAAGAACTTTGGAGTCTCTGGAGGTGCAAAGATCAGGTTTGTTCTAGTGGGAATATTTTCTTCTGGTTAATATTGTCAGAATATTCTGATTAGAACAGGAAACCCTAAAATAATGAAGGCCTTTTTCAAGAAAAATAGAATCACAGGCCAGTTCCAATGGTCTTTTGTTGAAGAGAGCCATCTGCAACCAGAGAGAGGACTGTGGGAATTGGGTGTGGATCACAACATGATCTTTTCATTGTTTTTATTGTTGTTTGTTTGCATTTTGTTCTTTTTCATTTTTTTCTTTTTGATCTGATTTTTCTTGTGTAAGATGACATTTGTGTGAAATATGTATAGAAGAATTGCACATGTTTAACACATATTGGATTACTTGCCATCTAGGGAAGGAGGTGGGGGGAAAGAGGAGAAAAATTTGGAAGACAAGATTTTGCAAGGATGAATATTGGAAATTATCCATGCAAATATTTTGAAAATAAAAGGCTTTAATAAAAAAAATTTGTTAAAAAAAGATAGAATCAGTGGGCTTATCCCACTGTTGAATAAGATATATACTGATGGTCTATATTTTTAAATCTTTATTTATTTTATTTTTAATTTATGAAATGTCAAGTATTTCCACAATATAACAAAAAGATGATGATAGATGAAACTGCAAATCTATCATGACAGCATGGTATTTCTTCTAAATATTTAATAAAATAATCATGTATTTTTCTTCCTCTCTCCTCCCCAACTCCCAGAAATGGCTATCATTAGGCACAAACTTGCATGTATACATATATGTAAAATCATTCTAAACATGCTTCTATTTATCAGTTCTTTCTCTGGATACAGATAGTATATTCCTTCATATGTCCTCTGTAGTTAATTTGGGTATTTATAATCGTCAATATGATTTATTCACTCAAAAGTTGTCCTTAAACCAATATTGCTGTTACTATATATAATGTTCTCTTGGTTATGTTTATTTTACTCTTTGTTACTTCATGCAATTATATCCATATTTTTCTAAGATCATCAAGTTCATCATTTCTTATAGCACAATAGTATTCTGTCCCAATCATATACCACAACTTGTTCAGTCATTCGTCAGATGATGGTCATCCCTGTATTTTCCAATTCTTTGCCACCAGAACTGCTATATTTATTTTCTATTTATAAAACACTGCAGCTCTGTTTCTTTGACCTCTAAAGTTTTTTCTTCCTAGGAGATATTTCCCCTTAATTTAGTCTACCACCTCTACATAGACTCAGAGTAAAGAAGACCTAAGTTCAAATCCTGTGTCAGATACAGTAAATGTCACTGACCCTGAACAAATTATATAAAACCTTTTTGAATCTGTAAAACAAGAAGGTTGGACTTGAATGTTTAAAAAGCCTCTATGTCCAAATCTTTGCTACTATAAATGCTAAATGGCTATTGAATGAACCACATGCCAGGTTTTAAAGACTCTCAACTTAAGATTCACAAAAATCTGAAAATACCAAAGAGATAAAAAAAACTTATTGGAGATGGATGTAAAGATTTGTTCTTAGCTTCCAAAAAATCAGTTATACAAACACGGAATAGAAGAAAGATGTACTTTTCAGTGGTGTCAAACAAATAAAACTGATCTCCATGACCCCACAGACTTAGAAAATCACAAATTAGCATTATCTATCCTGTATTGTATTTTTTTTTTTTTGCTAAATATTTTCCAGTTACATTTTAATCTAGTTCAGGCTTTACTTAGAAGTTTTCAGTTTGAAAGAGTTTATTTCAGAAGAGCCTGGAAGTTTTTGGTTGACTGAAAACTCAGTGTGACTCAGTTGTCCAAAAACTTCATACAAACTCAGGTTACATCAACAGAAGGGGTAATGTCAAAAATTAAGGGAAGAAGAATAATCTGACTGTACCATGAACAGGCAGATCCCATCTGGAGTACTATGCTTTGTTCTAGGCACTACATCTTAATGAGACTAGCTTCAGTTTTTAAAGCTCTTAAAGGTTTGCAGCAAGGAGTTGAACAGGATGAGAAAAACAGCTTGCATTCCCTTTGAGAAATTGCAAAGTTCCTTTAATGGCTCCCAGCTTCTCCTTGAAACAAAGGCTCATTTTTAAAAACACAATTATACTCCCAGTAATAGTGTATGGTTGCCAGTCATAGAATTCCACTGTCTCAGGAAAACAGAAGTTGAAAATTACCCAGAAATCAATGGAAAGCTGCATGTTGTCCATGAAAGCAATGAAGAGATGAATGTTGCCTGTAACTCAACTACAATCTAACACATCACAATGTATTACACTAGAGATGTGATGAGAAGGGAAGAGGAGAAAAGAAGCATTTACTAAGCATGCATCATGTGCTAAGCATTGTGCTAAATGTTTTACAGATATTGGGTCATTTGATTTTCAATGACTATAGTGGGTGGGGGTGGGGGAGAGATGAATCAGTTATAAAGTGAGAGCAAGAGATAACTGAAAGATAGTCTTAATGCTCTTTTGGTTTCCTTGAGAAGGCAAAAATGTACTAAATGCCTCCAGAAATTTTGGTGTACTTCTGTGGTTAATTTATGAGAGGACATGATCAAAAGTTACATAGAATGGAGAAGCATTGACAGATCCACACCAGGATTATTGAAGTAAATGTCCACATTGATAAGATCATAGATTCATTGGAATATCTTTAATAATAGCAAAGTCCTTTTCCATCCTCCTTATAACACTGAGAGATAGGAACCCACTTTAAAGACAAAAAAAAAAATTGGGATTCTACATAGGGTTATTTGCTCATTATCCTCTATCTACTAAGTATCTGAAGCAGAATTTGAATTCAGATTTCTCCTGATTCAGTATTCTATAATTTTTTTAAAAATTATATGACAGTACTCTCAGCAAATTGCTCAGAGGACAACATGATCAATGTCATGAAAGGTCTAGAAATAGACTTTGCTCAAGGGTCTGGAAACATTCATATTAAGAACTGACTAATGGGAGCACTTAATTGGGTGGACAGGAGATAAAATCAGGAATATTGGTCTTTATCACTTCTCAACTGAATTACTGTAATAATCTACTTATTGATCTCCCTGCTTCCAGTCTTTATCTTCTCCAGTCCATCCTTCTTATAGCTGCCTAACTGATATCCTTAAAGCACTTAAAATATCATGATGCTACTCAAGAAGCTCCAATGGCAGAAAACTTACATAAATTGATACAAAATGACGTAAACAGAACCAGGAGAATATTGTGTATAGTAACAGCAACATTGTACATTGATCTGTTGTGAATGACTTAGTTTTTCTCTGCAATACTATTATCCAAGACAATCTCAAAGAACTCATGATGAAAAATGCTATATACCTCCAGAGAAAGAACTGATTGAGTCTGAATGCATACTGTTTCTGTCTCTCTGTCTCCATCTCTTTTTGTCTCTGTCTCTCTTTCTCTCATTCTCTCTTCCTTTCTTTTCAAGTTTCTTGTACAAGATGTCTAATATTGAAATGTTTTACATGATTCACATGTGTAACTTAGATTGCTTACTTTTTCATAGAGGGAGAAGGGGAAGGAAGGAGGAAGAGAGTAATAGTTTTTAAAAATTGTTTTTACATGTAACTGAGGAAAATAAAATATTTTAAAAATAAAAAAAAATTGAATGGCACTTTTTTACTTCTAAAATAAAGCATAAACATATTTAACATATATAGGACTGCTTGCCATCTGGGGGGGGGGGGGTGGAGGGAGGGCGGGGAAAAAAACGAAACATAAGCGAGTGCAAGGGATAATGTTGTAAAAAATTACCCTGGCATGGATTCTGTCAATACAAAGTTATTATTAACTAAAATAAAATTTAAATTAAAAAAATAATAATAATAAAAATAAAATAAAATAAAATAAAGCATAAATTCTCATTTGACTTTTAAAGTCCTTCACAGCATGGTTCCAGGTTACCTTCCCTTGCTTATTATACATTACTCTCCATGCACATTATGTAGTCAAAATAGACCATTTGTTTTACACTGTAAATTAAAATCAGTCTCCCATCTCTATGATCATTAACAATGCTATATTTGGAATGTATTCTTATCACCTTTCCTTTATAGCATTCCTAACTTTCTTCAAAACTTATTTTGATTACCCTCTGCTACAGTGGATAGAGCAATGAACCTGGAGTCAGAAAGAACTAAGTTCAAAAGTGGTCTCTAACATTTAATAGCTGTGTAACCCTGAACAAGTTATTTAAAGACTGTTTGCTTTGGTTTCCTCATCTATAAAATGGTGCAACAATAGTGCCTATCTCCTAAGATTATTGTAAGGCTCAAGTGAGATAATATTTCTAAAACACTTTGCAAACCTTAAAGCATTCCAGAAATGCTGGCTTTTAGTACTCCACTTCTCTCTTTCCCAGTATGGAATGCAATGACTTTGCTTTCTTAATTCATTTTTAAATAAAACATTTGTTCATTAAAAAGAAAAACAAATCCAAACCCTTGTAACAAATATGTATAATCAAGCAAAATGTATTCTCACATTGTCTGTGTCCAAAAAAGTGTGTCTCATTTGATCCATTATTTCACTGTCAGGAAGAAGATAGTATATAATCTTCTGGAATTGTGGATGGTCATTTCATTGACTACAATTCTTAAAGTCTTTCAAAGTTATTCCTTTTGATTATGTTAATATTATAATAGAGATTGTTCTACTCACTTCACTTTCCATTAGTTCAGAAAAGTCTTCCCAAGTTTCTCTGAAACCATCCCTTTATTGCCTTTTTCCCTTAATTCAACAGTGTTCCATTACATGCAAACTATAATTTACTCTGTTATTTTCCAATTGATGATCAACTTCTTAGCTTTCTGTTCTTAGTCAATTCAATTCAATAAACATTTATCAAATATCTATGTCAGTATATGTTTGCCAGAGTCTCAAAGCATGTACTATGTGTAGTTCCTAGGGACCTTTCCCTCCAGAAAGGGGTGATGTGGAAGTCTTCATTTGAGTCCTATTTCTTTAAAGTTTACTTCTGATTTTTTTTGGGGGGCATGACTATTTTTTCCATTGCCATTGATACCACATCAGTGTAAAAAGAATAATCAACACAAAAAAGAAAAAAAGTAAAAGGTTACAGTATATACTGTTGTCCTGTCTCTATTTATTTAACTCTGCATTAGTTCATAGAGATCTTTTTGTAATTCTCTGTATTTATCACATACAGTATTTCTTACATCAAAGTAAGGCTCTATTACATTTATGTAACACAATTTGTTCAATTATTTCCCACTCAATAGGCATCTACTTTGTTTCAATTCTTATCTATCACAAAAAGTGCTGCTATAAATATTTTTCTTATCAATGACTTCTTTGAGGTATAAGCCCTGGACAAGTCATTTAGCCTGTCTGCTTTAAGTTCCTTCATGTGTAAAATGGGAATAATGATGACACTAATCTCTTAGGATTTTTGTCAGGATAAAGTAAAATAATATATGTAAAGTGCTTTGCAAAAACAAAAAAATTTAAAAGGACTTTGCAAAACTGAAATTGCTATATTTAAATAGCTATAATGCTCATTATAATCCTTATTATTATTCCAACCCATTTTTCATACTACTACTAGAGAATTTTCCTTAAAGTTTTTTGTTGTTGCTGTTGTTCAAGTATTGATTTCTGTCTCTGGAGTTAGAGAATCTGTGTTCAAATCTCATTTTAGATGCTTGCTAGTCTGGATAAATCACTCAATCTTTGTCTCAGTTTCTTCATCTGTAAAATAGGAATAATGATGACAACTATCTACCTTGTTGGTGTCTGAAGGTCACCAAATCTCCCTGGGCCTGAATTTCCTGATAGGACAAGACTAGATTGAAGTCCCTTCCATCTAGAAGTGTGTAGACTATGCCATACAGTCAAAACATCTTTTTTATTGTTCTCAGAACACACGATCATTTAGGCTCA
Source organism: Antechinus flavipes (assembly GCF_016432865.1). Classification (NCBI taxonomy): domain Eukaryota; kingdom Metazoa; phylum Chordata; class Mammalia; order Dasyuromorphia; family Dasyuridae; genus Antechinus; species Antechinus flavipes. Next base: position 445,199,046 of record NC_067401.1, on the reverse strand, counting down.
GAATTGGAAAGAATCTTAGAAGCCACCTAATTTAACTCATCTGAAAATAGATCTTCTTTAAAACATCTACATGTTGCATTCAGTTGTTGGCCAAAAACCTCCAATGAAGGGCAAAACTTCCCAGCAAGGCAACCCATTGCACTTTTTTTCTCTTTCTTTGCTTTGTTTCTTTCATCAAGCTTGAACTTGCCTCAGTTACTTATATCCTTAAATTCAGCTTTCTAAGCTCAAACAGAAAAAAATAATATGTCTTCCAGATTAGAAGTATCAAACTCAAGTGACTCACAAAACTACTCTGTGGACAGAAGCAGATTAAAATATAATTGGAAAACTTTTGACAATATAAAAATACAGTTCAACATAGATAATGTCAATGTGTGGTTTTCTAAGTCAAAAATGTGCCATGTAAGAATCCCTTTCTATTTGAATTTGATATCATTGTTCTAGAGCTACTCAGGGATGAGGTGATTAAGTCCTGAGAGTCAGAAGAGACAGAATGAGGCCTGGCTGGCCTGAGCTTATCCCCATAAACAGTTCCCTGGAAGGAACTTGCCAATTCAAGGAGGCCTAAGAGACAGAGGGATATTCCAAAGTGAGAAAACTCCAAGTACTAATTGTACTAAGCTTGAATATTCTGTAAGAAAACTAGAAAACATGTATCTATCTTAACTTTTTTTTTTTATAAAGATGTGAAGGGTGTCTATAGGCATGAGTATGAGATATTGTATATGTTGCCAAATAGGATTGATATGTTGCCTAGTCTTACTAAACTGCCTCCTCCTCTTTCTCCTTCTTTTTCATGTTCTTCTTCCTTCTCTTTCTTTTTCTCCTCTTTCTCTTCTTATTCCTACTCTTTCTCTCAAAAGATGGTCTGCTCAGTAGAAGGAAGATGTATTCAGAAATAAAAGATAGTTTCAATTTTGGAGGTGGAGACAATACATGGTCCTCTCTGACCTTCTCTACAATCCTCACACTAATTACAAAATCCAGCCTCTGAATTAGCTCTGAACCAGCAGAACCCACAAATAATGGGAGTGCAACAAATTATAAACAGAAGATAATTTTGAAGATTGCCAGAAAAGGTCTGTTTCAATTGGAAACGGGGGGTGGGGGGGAGAACTGACCACAAACACCAGCACAGACAGCTCAGAGTCCAGAGGCAGTGCAATCTCTGTATGGTGGTGTAGACTTCCTGTGGCAGAGAATCTATCGGAGGAAAGAGACCAGAAAAGGTCTCTTTCAATCGGAAACAGGAAGGAAGCAGCCTAACACAAACAGCTGACCACAAAACGCTAGTGGCAGTTGCAGACTCCATGGGGCAGTGCACTGGCAGAGAATCTAGAGAGAGGAATCTACAGCATTATTGACCACTCTTCCCTGGTTGCAAGCCAGTAGATTAGCAGAGACATTATAAAACATCCAACACAAACACAAAAAAACAATAATGAACCCTAAAATACCAGAATCACAGGGAACTGGCCACGCCCACCCAGCTCCAGGAGTGAATCAATATTGACTAAGTGCAGATGCAACAGTTGGAAAACCTCCCAGCCCTAAAGGCAGACCTTAACTTTTAAAAAAAATGAGTAAAAAAGTAAAGAGGACTCTAACTATAGACAGCTTTTATGGCGAAAGAGAGGAACAGATTTCAAACTCTGAGAAGACTAAAGGCATATTGTCTCTAGATGAAGCCCCAAAAGGTGATATAACCTGATCCCCATCACATCAG